>NC_047041.1:70716872-71017166 GCF_011762595.2 Tursiops truncatus | reverse complement strand
CACATCTTAATCCTAAGAGAGTTATTGATGAAATATAATCAGTTTTTCATTTAATTTTTAGTGCCCACATGGGGTGGCCAAGAGGACGTAACAAGGCATAACTCTCAGGTGCAGCTGTCCAACAGGTAATACTGAGTGTAGTTTTGCATTTATCCAACTAAAAACCATATACTTCATAGCTAATGTAGCAGCTGTTTGCACAGCATGTACTTACCGGGCTTCTGCAAACAAAACTTACTAGTATGGACAAAACCAAAGTACATGAGAACAATGTTTTCTATTCTTTGATTTCTTATCTCAGAGTAGATCTAAGAGTGCTTTGCAAGCTTAATATTTCAATATACAGTTGACTCTTTAGAGGGTAGAATAGTTTCCTTATTTGTAGGCAGTGATTTACTGCTCCTATATTTAGGATATAGGATCCTATATCTGAGGGTATTGGATATTTTCTTAAATGTAGAAGAGAATTTGTCTATACCACTTAAAATCAATATGTATTTATTAATTACACATAAATACATTTGGAAATTAGTCTAATATGAATGGATAACCCACATTATTAATTCAGGCAAAAACAAAGTATAATGCACAGATCCTCGTACCTTTTGTGTTTATTCAGAGGCCTTCCTGGGGTCTGGACCCGATAGGGTGGACTCTACATACTGTGTATTTTCATGCCATTTGTTGTTTTACTGTCACATAATAACATCCTTTCCTGAATTCTGAGTGGTGATTTTTAGCTTTTTAAACCTGCAGTTTATGGTTTTTAGAATATAACAACTAGAAAGAATATTCTCTTATTGAGAAGAGTAGTATGTTGTATAATCCATTCTAATCTGCTTCTCTATATAATGCTGCATTTATAGCTTTTAAAAGGAAGGAATTCAAACATGTTTGTTTAATTTGTATCACTTTTAATTAGTTACAAAACGAATGTATGCTCTCATAAAACTTTATTTATTTTTTTATTGAAATATAGTTGATTTACAATGTTGTGTTAGTTTCTGGTATACAGCAAAGATAAAACTTTAAATACTGCAGATATCTATACAGGAGAAAGTGAAAAGCAGGGGTAATTCCATTCTCCAGAAACAACCACTGTAAACAGTTTAGTGTCCACGTATCCAAACATTTTTTCCCATGCTTCTGCAAACATTATCATTATTATTTATTATTATTTTTATAATAATGTATGCTATTTATATTATCTTGCAACTTGCTTTGTTTCCTTAATAATAAATCTTGGATATTTTCCCATTATTGTACATATAAATCTACTTTATATTCTTCTCAAGAGTTATATGGCACTAGGGGACTTCCCTGATGGCGCAGTGGTTAAGAATCCGCCTGCCAATGCAGGGGGCACGGGTTCGATCCCTGGTCCGGGAAGATCCCACATGCTGCAGAGGAACTAAGCCCATGTGCCACAACTACTGAGCCTGCACTCTAGAGCCTGTGAGTCACAACTACTGAGCCCACGTGCCACAACTACTGAAGCCCACGTGCCTAGAGCCTGTGCTCCGCAACAAGAGAAGCCACTGCAATGAGAAGCCGGTGCACCTCAACAAAGAGTAGGCCCCGCTCGACACAACTAGAGAAAGCCCGCATACGGCAACGAAGACCCAACACAGCCAAAAATAAATAAATTAATTAATTAAAAAAATAAAAGCTATATGGCACTACATTTGGTACTGATTTATTTAACAAGTCCTCTTTTCATGAATTATTTCCAAAATTTTTTGTGTCTCAAATAAGACAAACATACTTACATGTATATCTTTGCACACTTGAGCATATTGCTATAGGATAAATTCCTAGAAGAGGAATTTCTAGATCAAGTGTTGCCAGATCTTCCTCTTAAAAGTTGAATAATTTTGCACTCTCAACAGCAGTTATGGGAATGCCTGTTTCTCTGTAGCTTGGGGAAAAGTAGTTATCAGTCTTTTTAATCTTTGCCAATTTTGATGGGCAAAACTGATGTATTTATTGTTTTAACTCATATTTAGTTAAATATTAGTGGTGCTGAGCATCTTTTTATATTATTAGGCCATTTGTATTGACTCTCTGTGAACTGCCTGACATTTTAAGAAAAGCTTCATTACTGGACTGTAGGTTTTCCTAACAATTGCTGTATAACTCTCACTTCTGTGTCATAAAAATATCTAATTAATATCTTAAACAGAAGCTAAAACTAAGTGTACATATTTTGTGCATTTTCTAAAATCGTGATTTGTGTGTTTTGTTTTTGTTTTTTATAACCTAGAGCCATGGAACTGTTAAGGGTAAAAGGTCAAAGATCCTGGTCTGTTGGACTGTCAGTAGCCGACCTGGTTGACAGTATTGTGAATGATAAAAAGAAAGTGCATTCTGTATCAGTTTTAGCAAAGGTAATTGCTATTCTCATTCTCTCATCATATTTTAAAATATTTATATTATTAATGTAAAGCCAGAAAAAGTGCTGTTCACACTGTAACCCAGGTATCTTCAGTATCACCAGCTTTTAGAGTAACACATGGGAGAAGACAGTTTGGTCTAAGCTCTGTCCTGCTTGGCTATAGGAAGTCTGGGCTTCTACCAGGTTGCCCTTCACCCCCATTAATTTTTGGAATCCCCAAGAAGCATTTATAAATTCCACAAACTTCTTGTTGTCATTTATCTCCTCAGCCAGCCAGGTCACCCCAGACCGACGTGCCAACTGGTCTTAGCCAGTCATCAGTCTGCTTCTCCAGTTCAGTTTGTCCTTTACTGCTTTATTCCAAGTATAGAGTCCCTAAAGCACAGCACAGCTAAGATGAGGCACAAATGCTTAACCAAATGTTCATGAAAACTTAGGAATACCAGAAGGGAAATAAAACATGGAAGGAAAGACTGAAAACAGATTACCAAATTTGACTGCACTCAGAGTCCATGCTAAACCCCTCCCCTGGGAATTCACTCTGACATTTTTCTTAACCCCCAGCCTGTTACTCATATTGCAGGGGGCTAGCTTACCTCCCCATAAAGTGGGTGTCTTTGACCAAGTTCCGTTTCACAAAAATTTTGTGAAACAGTGACTCGAATTTAGAAAATAAATGAACAATTTTTTTTAAGTTCAACTTGTATCACTTTGTACTTCTAGGACCAGAAAAGCTAGGAAATATCCATATTTATGGTATTATCTTTTTTGCAGTGATTCGGCTCTAATATCCCAATTTTTTTCATTTCAGGGATATTATGATATAAATAGTGAAGTGTTTTTAAGTTTGCCTTGCATCCTTGGAACCAGTGGAGTGTCTGAAGTCATCGGGACCACAGTGAAAGAAGATACAGTGACTGAGAAACTCCAAAGCAGTGCATCATCAATACATAGTCTCCAGCAACAGTTAAAACTTTGATTCTAAAGTTCAGAGTTACTTGAAAGGAAAGGTCGTTTAATTTTACCAACATATATATAGGGCTGAGAACTTCTGTGTCTTATTATTTATCCTTACAAACTGCTTGGTTAAGGTAGATGGTTTCTTGGTTGGCTTTGTAATATGAATCCTTAGGTAGTTAGATAAGAAGGAAAAAAATCTAATTTTCTTTGTTGTTCTTGAGATATCTATACTGTTCTTTAAACCTACAGCAGAGATAAACGTTCATCTGCAATATGCATCATTTTAAAATTATGTATCCTCAATTAGCACCTTTAGCACTTTGGGAATACTTTGAAAATGATACATTTTTAAAGGAAAATTACTCTTTGACTGTTATAATAACCATGATAAGCCGAAAGCCCAGTATGGATTTACAAAATCTGTGCCAGCTATACACTCAAAGGATCCACAATTTAAGCTATTAATGTTTCTTCTTTAAAAACAGTGGGTAGTAATGATAATAAAGCATTTTGTTTTCCCTCTTCAAATTGATTAGCTACCACAAAAATGGAAAAGAATTTTACACGTACTTTAAAATAGTAAAAAGGAAAATGAAATTTTTTAATATATGAAGAAAAAGTGTACTTTAATTTCCAGTGGGACTGTCCTTTCTGGAATTTTCTATAACCTCTTCCTAGGCTATATAAGATCTCCGACATCTCAAGAATGCACTGTGACATTAGTAGAACCATAGAGAATGTGTATTTTTAGTGGAAGTAGGTTATGAATGAAAGCCAAGCAGTTTAAAGCTAAAATATGAGGCTTTCGTAAAAGCCATTGGTCTTAATGGGGAGAGGTTGGGTGGGCTGATTGTCTGAGCAAATCCTTTAACTACTCCTGAAGAAATGATTTACTTTGGTGATGGGTCAATAATGACAATATCTTCATATGTGAAAGATAGCATATTATTACGAATGTGATGCACAGCTAAGAGCAAGAACTAACATCAACACTTCTAGTATTTCTGGCAATGTGATGAGCACTTTATTGTTTTATTCCTCAGGATTATTTATTAATCCTCACAGTAACCCACTGAGGAAGGGACTATTATCATCATTTTATAGAGGAGGAAATTGAGGTTTAGTGCCCAAGATCTCATGACTAAGGGACACTTACATACAACCTCTACTTTTTCTAAGTACGAGAAGAGGGAAAAAGCATAAAAGTAGAAATAGTTACCACAAGACCCTAAAGCTGGGGTTCTATACTCTTATATTCTCATGTAGGGGCTTTTTTTTTCAATATAGTTTTTAGAAAGACTGATTCTCTGACTTCCCAGACTTGCCCTCAGCAAATAGCTGGGGGGAATGGGGGAGGTACGCACTGAAGTAGGCGTTTAGTTATTTAGTCATTCAGTTAAATAAGTGGGAGCCTGCTATACACCAGGTGCCATACTGGGCACTGCAGATACAGTGGTGAGCAAACCTGGACTAGGTCCAAGCCCTCATGGTGCTTATAATCTAGTATGGAAACATAGTAATCAAGTCTCACAAATAAATGTCCAATGCAAGTGTAATAAGTGCTGTGAAGAAGTCCCAGGTGCTTTGAAAGCATATTATAGGTAACCCAAACCTGGTCAATGAGATAGGAGCCAGATGGATTATATGGGCAGACATACCTTAGGTAGAGAGGAAACAGTCAAACTAATGCTGATTTAGAATAATAATGGATGCTTATAATGATGAGCTTAAATCATAAAGAAAAGGTGAAATTATATTCAGTGTTCCATGTTTAAGTAGAAAAGTATTTAATATGCTTGGAAAGATTCACACTATAATGAACTAGTGTAAAAACATTGGCCATTTGAAGAGAAGAGCATTAGTTCTCTGTAATTTCACTGCATGGGTAGGTTATTTTGGTGTTAACTCTAATAGTATATCCTCACTGTCCTTTTGTATGAAATAAGAAATTAAAACTAAAAGGACCATTTCTTGTGTTTTTAAAGTCGCCTTTTCTAATATCAGATACCTAATTGTGCTCTTGAAGAATAACCTAATTACAAGATACTGTATAAATAGATGAATTGCTAAGAATTCACTACATTAATTATAAAAGGAACATGTCACTACAACAATACTTATTGCGTCTACTGTTATTCCGGGTACTGTGTTAGAATCTGAGAAGTGAAAAGACGAGTAATAATAGCCCTTGCCCTACAGAAAACCACAATATAGAAGTAATTCTATCAGATATTTCCTTGAGTGTTGAGTATTATAAATCATATAGTAAGTTCTATATATAAGTCAAGAAGCAGTACCACCACCACCTCACTGTGATTTGGTGATAATTTGACATTCATGATGCTTCTATTAACTTTCACTTTTTTTCATCTTTCCAAAATCATGCAGTGTCTCTTGTTATGGTTTTTAATGGGGCTTGGATTAAAATGCTTCTTTGATATTGTAACAGATAAATATTTTATTTTCCAATTTACATTGTAGTTATTCTTAAATATCAAGAATATTGAATAAAATAAACTTTGACTTTAAAATTACCGGGGGATTCCTAATTTATTGGGTGGAAGGAAATATATTCAGATTGAGGAGAAAGATTCTTTCCTATGATTCATACAGTCCCCAGGATATTTAGTTACTTCATTTTAAGTGGCTTAAGTGCAAAATGAAGAGAATGGATTTTGTTAATTGTTTTCAAACTTTAAAAAATTATTTTTAACAAGAACACCTTTTGAACAATATATTGCCTACACTCTTCCAATTGATAAAAGTAGAATTGCTGTAACTGGAGGTGCTCCTGGGTAAGCTGTGGCTTTAAGAATAGTTTGAAAAGCACATTACTTTTAAGTGACAAAGAAGTGTAGGGAAGGATAGACTGCCCTATAGTTTGGTTTGACTGGAGCTGTGTGCTTAACTAATATATAGTGTCCAAAGAAAGATACCTATTAAAATAGACTTTATTTTGTGTGTTGGCAACAATGTATAATGATGCTTCCACATGTTGTCAATTAGGCCCTCTTTGTGTATGTGACCTTCACTTAGATGCCAATTTAGAAGAGAATTAATACCACAGCCTGTTCCCCAGTAGCACTATGCTAATATCATCCAAATAATCATACTTCACACCATCAAGCCCAAGCTTTACAGTACCTCGAATGGCACTGTACTTACAAAACTGGTGGTGATGTGCAATAATAATGACTAATATAAATGACCATGAGGAACTTCTATGGGTATAGAAATTCAATTAAGATAGAGTACCTACTCTTGCACTGTATAATAAGACAATGAGGATCTGAAGATGAGTCTGCCCTCAAAGACTTGGACTTTGTTAGTGGACAGGCTAGTACACACACGGAATCCAAGGTAGAAGGTAGGATGTCTGGGCACCAAGGAGAAATGGGGGCTTGGATTAAAATGCTTAATCCAAGCATTTGGATTAGGGGAATGATTTCCTGTAGAAGAAATTACTGCCTGGCTTCCTGTGAAACGAGGGCTCTGCACTTTGCCCTCGGGAATGTAGTATGATGAACTTTTCACCTTAAAAATGAAAAACCACCTGATAATCAGAGACGCTGGGCATCGCCTTTTGCAAGCCTTTCATCCTAGAGTTGGAAGAAACTGAAGCCCGAACTAGGAGTGCATTTGCCTGCTATTATCAGAAGGGCAAGTCAGTGGCAGAACTGTTTTCTGACTCCAGTCCAGTGCCTTCCCACTTGATGTTTGTCGTTTAAGCTCACTGGCAAGATCTTCGTACTTCTTCCCCTCCCTGCACCTGCGCTCTTAGTCTAAGGGCAACTGTCAAAGATCTGCCAATCTTACCCCGGCTCAGAGTTTCCACCCTCGGAACAAAAGTGCACTCTTGGAAAGATTCACACCATAATGAACTAGTGTAAAAACACTGGCCATTCGAAGAGAAGAGCACAAAATTGCACAAGATTGCTCGGCCTGCCAAGCTCTAGTCACGCCCACCCTTGGTCACCGACCTCGGAAGTGACGTAAGGGAACCGGAAGCGCTGGCGTGGTGGCCTACTTCCTGTTGGTAGAGGTTGGGGGGGTGGGGGGTTGGCTCTGCGGTGTGCGACTGTGTGGGGCAGCCTGGGGCAGCCCCGGAGCGGCTGACCCTCTGCCTGTGGGGACGGGAGTCGCGAGGCGGCCGCCATGGCGGGGTCGGAGAGCCAGCTCAAGAAAATGGTGTCCAAGGTGAGGCCGCGGCGCGCTCGCCTTTCGGCGCGCACCCACCGCTCCCTTCCGCGCCGCCCGGGCCTTTCCGACCAGCCTAGCGAGCCCCCCCGGGCGAGCCCGAAGCCCCAGGCAGTGCCCGGCCGCCTCCGCCGCCCCAGCCCCGGGATGCCTGTCGCCCGGTGCCGGAATCCTGGGCCGGGGCCGGCGCGGGGCGGCGACGGTCAACAAAGGCGCGGAGCCGAGGCTGCCTGCCACCTGCCGCCCGTCCTCCTCTCTTCAGGGAGAGAGTTTGGAGCAGTCTTTGGGGCAGTATAGTTTTCGTCTTAGTTTTTTATCAACACAAAGAGAGGGTTGTACTTAAAACTCGGTCGTGGGCACTCCTCCACTTGTGTCCCAGTGTAGGATTCGTGCGTCTTCGCCCTTCCCTCCCGGCCCCCGGAGATTGTGTCCTTTTCAGTTTGTATTCTTCACGCAGCTCAATAGCCGACCCGCGGGAGATCATAACTTGGTTGAATTGGCTCAGTTATAAGTAAAAACGTCCTTGAGAAGCCAGAATACCGGTACCTCACTACATCGGGTGAAATAAATAGAATTCCATTACCATTTCAGGGACTTTGATTTGCTAAGAGTGACTACCTTTAATTGTATGCTACTTATAACGCGGAATTATTTGGTTTGAAATTTTTAATCTTCACCGTTCAAGACCAGTGTATTTTTTTCTTTTTTATAAAAGGAGGTAGGCATTTTGTATTTAAAGCCGTGAGTTATTTTGACAACTACTTAAAATGTGGCATCTGATACCAGAGTGAACTGGGTGGTTTTTTTGTTTTTTTTTTTCAGTTTATCAAAGCTAATTGGAATAAGATGTATGTGAAATGGTTGAGTGCAGAATCTTCTCCAGTTAAACGATTAGCTTTAGATACTTTTGTCAAAACAAGAATGGTAGGAAGCAAAGAAGTGTAAACAGTTTTCAATAGTATTAAAATACACCATTATGTATGAACTTATTCCTTTAAAAATATACTTTTCCCCCCAGTAAAATCATCCCCATAGTCTTTGATTGAAGAGCAAATAATCTCTAAAGAGTGAGTGATGGTTTTTTAAATAAAGCTTCTCTTGCTTGTTCTAATCATATCTTCTAGGCTTCTGATTTTCTTTCTTTTTTAAAAAATTGAGGTATAGTTGATTTGATTTTCTTTCGATAAAGTAATTATCCTTAGTTGTAGAGGAAGTTTTAGGGAGCCCTAGAAGATTGTGGCAGAGGTCTGTGTTGTAACATTTATATATAGCTTTTTTTTTTAAAGTACATTGTTTTATATACTATGTAACTGAAGAGTATCTGTTCCGTACCATTTTTTTTAATCTTTAAAGTTGATAACATTGCCCTTAAGGTTTATTCCTTAATTTATATGTATGAAGGTATTTACATACAAGGACAGGAATATTCAAATATTGGTTTTGAATTTTTAAAACCATAATTAGTTTTCCTAAACTTTCTGTAGAGGAACCTGCCTTCAAAGACAGAGGCAGGACATCTTTAGAAGATATTTTATACTTCCACCTGTCTTTTCCGTCCACCCTCTTCATATCCTAAGAACAAAAAAGGACATAGGGAAGAGGTGGGAGAGGGCATTCTGTCTTTTGGTTCTTGGCTCGGTTTCTGAAAAACTGAGTCTCTTACAAGTGGTGATGTCAGTTCTGAGTATCGGCACGTTTTCTCTCCAGCCTGTGAAGAGATAGATAGGTAGGAATAGTAAGTAGGATAATAGAAGCAATTTGTGGAATTTCTTCCTCCTGGTGGAGGGCTGCCTTCAGGTGTTATCCTTTCAGTTGAGTGTGGTCCAGTGTAGGCATTGGTAGCCAGGACCTTGGACACATTGCTAGGGTGATGGTCCTTTACTCTTTATCTGATTCTGGGATTTCCATCACCCAACATGTTACTTTGGGCCACCTGCTTTTACTTATGTCTTTTTTGAGGTATAACTGACATAGAACAGTATATTATCTTTTGATATATTACTACAGGTATTTTTTTCCTTTGAGCATTTATTTTAGCTCCCAACTTAAATACAGCTTTTAGTTTAACAACCTCTCTGTCATTGTTTTTGCAGTTAAGAGAGGTATATTTATACTATTGGTCCATCTTGCTTTACACAAATAACTTTTATATTTTTCATACAGACAACTACCTGTATTCTTACATGCTACATCTACAGCATTCCTAGAGGTGGAGTCACTACTAACTAGGTAGGAGAGAGCTGGCACATTAAAGATTGTAATGCACTTCACACTGTTTTAGATTCTAGGGATACAACAGTGAACAGACAGTGTGGAATTTAAATTCTATTAGAAGGCAACAAACAACTCAGTAAGTACATTAAGTAGCATGTTAGAAGGTGTTAAGTACTTTGGAGAAAAGTAAAGCAGGAAAGGGTAATAGAGTGCTCAAACGTGAGAATAGGATAGGTTGCAATTTTAGAGAGTAGTAAAGGAAGGCCTTCCTGAGGTCTATTTGAGCAAGACCTGAAAGAGGTGAGGAAGCAAACTGGAACAATCTGGAGTAAGAACATTCCAGGAAGAAGGAAAAACAAGCACAAGGGCCCTGAGACAGAAGCTTGTCATGCATGATAGAGGAACAGCAAAGGGAGCTAAGGGGGCTGGACTGGAGTGAGCAAGGGGAAACAGTGCTGAATAAAGGGGTGGTAGATTTTGGAGGGTCTTGCAGGCCACTGTAAGCACTTTGGCTTTTACTTGGAGTATGGTGGGAAGCCCCTGATCTGTTACTTGTACTTAGAGTATGGTGGGAAGCCCCTGATCTGTTAACAGTATAGCTCTAGCTGCTGTGCTGAGACTAGACTGTAGGAGGTTCAGTCGAGTGGAAGCAGAGACAACTCCAAGGAGGCAGTTGTAGTAACCTAAGTGTAGCTATGAAGGTAGTGAGTAGTGATCAGGTTCTGGATATTTTTGAAGGTAGAGCTAACAGGGTTTTCCAACAGATTCACTGTGGATGTGTAGGAAAGAGAAGCATCCAGGATAATGTCAAAGCTTTTGTCCTGAGCAACTAGAAGGATACAGTCATGGAAGACTGTAAGAGGCATAGATTTTGGGGGGAAGATAAGGAGTTCAATTTTGATCATGTTAAATTTGACATTCATTAGATATCCAAGTGGAGATATCAAATTGGTAATTGGATATACGTGTCTGGAGTTCAGGAAAGAGGTTCAGACTCGAATTTTTAAATTTGGGAGTTATCAGTGTATAAATGTTATTTTAAGCCATGCATGGAGATCACCAAAGGAGTGAGTTGAGATAAAGAAGAGGACCAAGGACTGAGCCCTGGGGCTCAATATTATTAAGATAAGAGGTTAGGAGAAGAGAAAGAACCAGCAAAGACACTGAGAAGGGGTAGACACAAAGAGGAGAAAAAGCAGCAGTGGTGCCCTGCAAATCAAGTGAAGAACATGTGTTACGAGGAAGGAATTGACTTGGTCAAATGCTGCTGTGATAGGTTAAGTAAGATGAAGACTGAGGATTGGCCATTGCATATGGCCATGTGTGGCAGTTACTGGTGATGTTAATGAGCAATTTCAGTGAAAGTGGAAAACCCTGACTGGAGTGGGTTTGAAGAGAATGGGTCTAGTCTTTGAGCATCAGTGGTTAACATCACGGAGAGATACCTAGATGTCATATGCTACTTGATGGAAAAACACCATCATCTGTGAAATGATCTTGCCAGAGAGAGGGGAAGACAGTGGAGGAAAAAAAAAAGTAAAATTTAGAAAAAAATCATGAAAAAGATCATAACTTCCAGATCCAACTACTAATTCACAAGAAATACAAAGGAAATAGGAACATACATATTAAACTACACCAAGGGGACGCAGTTAGCAAAATCCAAACTGTGGGAGCTTCTATAGGACAAATGAACCGATTTCTTCAACAAGTAAGTTTGAAGGGGTTAAAATAGAAATGGACCCACTGATGAGTAGTTAAAATGTGTTATATCCATATAATGGAATATTATTCAGCAACATGAATGTACCTTGAAAACTTAAGTGAAAGAAGGTAGTCATAAATGACCACAGACTATATAATTCCATTTATATGAAATGTCCAGAATAGGCAAATTGATAGAAACAAAGTAGATTAGCAGTTGTCTAGGGTGAAAGGGGATGTCGCTGGTGGAGTGAGTGGGTGATTGCTACAGGTTGTGCATTTCTTTTGGGGGTGATGAAGATGTTCTAAAACTGATAGTGGTGGCGGTTGTACAACTCTGAATGTACTAACAGCCACTGAGCCTTACGTAAGTCACTTTAAATGTGTGAATTATATGGTATGTGAATTATATCTCAGTAAAGCTATTATCAAAAAAGAGGGGTGGGAGAGAATCTATAGATTAAAAGAGGCCTAAAGGACATTTTCACATTGAAATATGTGGTCTTTATTTGGATCTCCATTCAAACAACAACAAAAATGACATGAGACTGCATATTTTATGATATAAGGAAATAGTGATTATTTTAGTGTGATAATAGTATTGTAGGCTTTTTTTAAAAGTTCTTATCTTTTAAAGATACGTACTAAAATATTTATGGGTAATAGGATATGATGTTACCATTTGCTTCAGAATAATACAGGAGGAGGGAAAGGTGAATGAGATTATAGATTAAATAAGATTGGCTATGAGTTGATTGTTGAAGCTGGGTGTAGTGCTGAAGCAGGGGATTTATTATACTGTTCTACTTTTGGATACCTTTGAAATGTTCCATAATAAAAAGCTTTAAGAGGAGAGAGTAGGAAGAGAGCAAGTACGGACAGCAAAAGTAGGAAGCTCCTTGCAGGAGTTTTTGCTGTAAAGGGGAACTGAGAGAAGTTTGGTTGTAGGTGGAGGGGGAAGGGAGGTAAGGAATGTTTTTGTGTGAATAAGACAGGAGAAAGAAAAATATGTGTGTGGTAATAGTACTGATCCCATAGCATGGAAAAGTTGGTGCTTCAGGACAAAAGAGGTCAAGAACTGCTGAAGAGATGCCTTTGAGTAGACCTGGATTTATTTCCTAATTTTTCTTGTATTTTCTCCCTTATTGTCTATCACTGTCTTTTGTGCTGGTCTCTGAGATTTCTTTGACTTTATATTCTAATCCTTCTATTAGATGTTTTATTTCTACTCTCACTTTTTTTTATGTCCAAGAGTCCTTTTCTGAGTGTTCTTGTTTTATGGATACAATATCATTTCTTCTTTCTTTGAAATTTTTAATGCTAATTCTTTTTGAAGTTTTCTTCTGCTCCTTGCATTATTTTTATTCTTAGTTCCTTCTTTCCGTCTGTGACATGTTTCTTGGAGTCTTTCTTTTTGGAATAACTGACTGTTCCTTTTTAAGAGAGAAGCACTAAAAGCTGATTGAAAGCTTTGTGCATGAATGGAGCTTGTCAGCTGGTGAGCTTCAGTGTGTTGTGAACAGATGGGGATCCCCATCTCCTGATTTCCTAATCTGCTAAGAGTGTGTAAGCAAGGTTCCTAGTTTTCCTGGACTGGAGTGGTACAAGGCAGGGGTATGAGAATACAATACAGCACATGGTAAATTGCAAAATAGTATCGACGATGAATGCTGGAGAGGGAGAGATCGTTTTGGGCTAAAGGGAAGTCTGGAAAAGGATTCATTGAGAAGGAAAGTGAGGGCTTCCCTGGTGGCACAGTGCTTGAGAGTCCGCCTGCCGATGCAGGGGACGCGGGTTGGTGCCCCGGTCCAGGAAGATCCCACGTGCCGTGGAGCGGCTGGGCCCGTGAGCCATGGCCACTGAGCCTGCGCGTCCGGAGCCTGTGCTCCGCAATGGGAGAGGCCACAACAGTGAGAGGCCCGCGTACCGCAAAAAAAAAAAGAAAGAAGAGAAGGAAAGTGATGTAAACTAGGTCTTTGAGAATGATTAAGATTTGATTTGGCGGAGGACCTTTTAAGTTGGAAAAAGAGCTAAAATGGAGGTAAAAGTTTGAATAGGTGGCAGGAGGAAAAGCTACTGAGGTTCTTTCAGTCTTTATTTAATTAATGTTAATGATCACTCAGAACCATTATACTTTTAAGAAGAGTGCTATTAATAAGATTTTAAGAAAATTAACCTAGCAGTAAAATATGTGCATTGGTTTTAAACTAAATTCATTTGTAATTTTCCTTTTCAGTACAAATACAGAGACCTAACTGTACGTGAAACTGTCAGTGTTATTACTTTATACAAAGATCTCAAACCTGTATTGGATTCATATGGTGAGTTTATATAATAAAAATATCAAGTACTATACTTTGAGTTTACTCTCTTTGTTAATAATTGTAGGTTTCCCATTTTCCCTTTAAGTTTGTTGGTTTTTTCATTGTAGGACTAACCTTCACCTAAAAAAAGTTGTGAGAGATAGGAAATTACAAGATCTAATAATAACATCTTACATTTGTTTAGTTATTTTAAGTTTTAATATACTACTCTAACATAGAACTAATGCAAATTTAGAACTAGAGGTGATGTTAAAAATAGTTTAGTCCATCATTTCCCAAAATAGTATACATAGTTGTGAAGAATGTTGCTTTGGGGGCATGGGTAGAGGGGATTCTGAGGTTAAGTTTGAGCACTTATAGATTAAACAAAATTAAATGGGTTTCTTTGCAACAAGATTTCTCAGAGCCTTTAATATGCTATGTGTCATTATGACCTCACCAAGGGGGGAGAGAAGATAATACATTGTTCGGTATATTCTAAAGTTAATTAACTAGTGAACCTTTTTACTCTCTAGAGCATCTCTTTATATTCTTAGGAACACATTTTGTAAAACTATATTCTGGACTATCCTTTTCATTTTATAGATGAAGAAAACACTTAAAAACTATTGTCCTTAATTCTGTAGAGTAGGTAGGTGACAATTTGTGTCCACCTTCTATTGAGATGAAATAAAGTTGTGATTTAAGTAAGAAATGACAATATTCAGAGGGTTTTTTTTGGTTTGTTTTTTTTTTAAACAGTCTTTTTGGCCCCACCAATCCTAACCTAATCTCTCCAACCCCGTCTCCTGGTAAACACCAAATGTGCCAGGGCCAAGGGAAACCCATGCTGCCTGCTGCCCATTGTGAGACCCTTGGCAATGAGGGCAAAGAGCTGAATTTTGTAGCTGAGACTCTCACTCTAAACCCCACTCATCTCCAGGGCTTTGTAAACAGGAGCCTGGTGAGAGGCAGCAGAGGGGGAATCAATCCTGAATATCCTGAACAACAAAGTCATGAACTGGAAGTCCTCTCCCAAACTAGAGCATAATTCTCCTTCCTGTCCACATACTGTACTATGGTATTTAGATCTGCAAAAAAACTCATATTACCAAAATTAGAGTTAATTTAAAAATGGCTTCAATGGGGGAATAAAGTGACAAAGGCTAGAATTTTATGGTAAGTGTATAGTTTTTACTGAATACTAAAAGAATAAATGTTGATCAAAACTGACAAAGAGGGGGCTTCCCTGGTGGCGCAGTGGTTGAGAGTCTGACTGCCGATGCAGGGGACACGGGTTCATGCCCCGGTCCGGGAGGATCCCACATGCCACGGAGCGGCTGGGCCCATGAGCCATGGCCGCTGAGCCTGCGCGTCCGGAGCCTGTGCTCCGCAACGGGAGAGGCCACATCAGTGCTCTCACCGCAAAAAAAACCCAAAACAACAACAACAACAACAAAATAAACTGACAAAGATTCCAACATCATTGAACAAATATATATACAGCCACACAGGCTGGACCAAGTCTAAACCATTGTCATCAACATGCTTTTAGAGTAAATATAACCCTAAAATTAAATACGGTGGTCTTTTAAAAATACAAAATCAGAATAAATTACAGCACAGTTTATAATTGTCAATAGTAGGTAAAAGAACTGAGGTCAACAGTACAGTTCTGTGTTCTTGTGCTGCACATTACAGCCTTTCCTCTATGTAATAGTGTTAATTCCAAATCATTATTACAGATAATAGCAGTCCATGTAACACAAAGTATGTGCCCTAGTTATTCAGTCAATTACAGGTAGGAAAACTTGTGCGATGTGAGAAATATTTGTATTAAAAGAAGATGTCCGTATTTGACTGTGAAAACTTTTTTCCTTTTTCATACTGTGGGATACTACATTGGGATTGAGAATGACAGTGAGTGGGAATAAACATCTGAAAACATTAGGTTAATATTTAATATGGTGTCAGTTAATAGCGATTTTTAAGTAATTTTATAATCATGTTGGTTGGGGATCCAGAGCTCATATTTATTGGGACTGTAGCATTAACATGTATTTTTCCAAGTAATTCATAGCATCTTTACTCATTCAAAGCTGATCCCATTAAGTGAATCAACAAAGGATACTTTATTATTGGACAAAATGTATGAACATTAACAAGTTAGTCCTTTCAAGGGTAATAATGCGTTTTAACTGTTGTTTCTGAAACATAAGAATAACTTACGTGGGAGCATCTGTGAGAATGCTTGTTGATTAACTCATTATTCTTACCTTTCAGTTTTTAATGATGGCAGTTCCAGGGAACTAATGAACCTCACTGGAACGATTCCTGTGCCTTATAGAGGTAAATGTCTTATGTGATTCGTGTTTCCAGCATAGATGCATTTTAATTCACATTTAGTTGCCAAAGAATTGTAGGTAATTAAGCTTGCTTTTTTGTGACTTTCATGATAATATAGAAACTTCACCTCCTATTCTAATTGAACTTCATTTGGCAGCAGCACCTCATATTTTCATCTTTTTTCCCCTACTTCCTTACCAAGATATATCAACAAATAAGTGCCTCAGTGCACTGGAAGAGTTTGTTTGATAGAATCAGAGAATCTTAGAACTAGAAAGGGATCTTAGCTGCCTCCTAGTTCAGCTCCCACCCTACTCAAACTTATCTGACAATGGGAAGCTGTATAGTATAGTGACTAAGATAGAGGCTTTACAGTCAGGGCAGAGTAGGGTTTTAGTTCTCCCTCTGTAATCTATTAGTTTTGTGACAATGGGCATCTGTAACATTTGGATAATAGTACCTAACTCAAAGAAGAATTCATTTGTAATAATGTATGTAAAGGACTTAGCACAGAGGCTGGTATATCGAAAGTAGCTATTATTTATGGTTGTAATGCTGATGATGGATAATTACATCTCTGTCAGTCAGCCACCCTCTGCTGGAAGACTTACAATGATAATGGAGCATTCAGCTTCATGAGCAACTGTGGACAGCTCTGTTAGTTATTCCTTGTGACTAGCTAAGACCTGTGTCTCAGTAACCTACCCATTGATTTTATATAGTACCTGCTATGCGTGGGGGAAAAGGGCTAGGGATACAAAGGTGAATAAAGGATGTACCTTCCCTGGAAGAACATACACAAATAGGGGAAACAGATATTTACACTATTCTATACCCATTATAAAATAATGAAATATAAAGGTGCTGTGAGATTATAGAGAACAAGAACACGTGGGAAGGTCATCAAAGAAATGACGTTCAATTTGGTGTTAAAGGATGAGTGAACCATTCATAACAGAATGGACATCCCAGGCAGAGAAAAAACACTTGAGCATCAGCATTTTATAGAGCTAATACGAGTAAACTTCAGGATTATTGACTTTGCCTTTACCCCAGGAAGTAAGCTGTGGTGAGGGAAAAAGGTATGTGGGGGAGAGAAGGAGGCAGAAGACTATCGTAGACATAATTGAAGACATTTATTATTTTTTTTCTTCTGGTTTTATTGAGATGTAATTGACATATAGCACTATATAAGTTTGATATACAGCGTAATGATTGACTTCATACATCAAGAAATGATTACCTCAGTAAGCTTAGTGAACATCAGTCATATAGATACAAAATTAGAGAAACAAAAAAATATTTTTCCCTTGTGATGAAATTCTTAAGTTTTCATCAAGTTGCGATGTTTACTCTCAACAACTTTCATATATAACATACAGCAGTGTTCATAACATTTATCATGTTGTACATTACATTCCCAGTACTTAACTTTTTTTTTTTTTTGGCTGCGTTGGGTCTTCGTTGCTGCTCGCGGGCTTTCTCTAGTTGCGGCGAGCAGGGGCTACTCTTCGTTGCGGTGCGTGGGCTTCTCATTGCACTGGTTTCTCTTGTAGCAGAGCATGGGCTCTAGGCACGCAGGCTTCAGTAGTTGTGGCACCTGGGCTCAGTAGTTGTGGCACATGGGCTTAGTTGCTCCATGGCATGTGGGATCTTCCCGGACCAGGGTACAAACCTGTGTCCCCTGCATTGGCAGGCAGATTCTTAATCACTGCACCACCAGGGAATTGCCCTTGCTTTTTTATAACTGGAAGTTTGTACCTCATGTCTACTGTCCTACAATTCTCCCTTCCCCCCAGCCCTCACCTCTGATAACCACAAATTTGATCTCTTTTTCTGTTTGTTTGTTTATCTGTGTGTGTTTGAAGTATAATTGACCTATAACACTGTGTTAGTTTCTGTTATAGAACATAGTGATTTGATATTTCTGTACCTCTCAAAATGATCAACATGATAAATCTAGTTACCATCTGTCACCATACAAAACATTACATAATTATTGACAGTATTCCCCACACTGTACATATCATACTGTGATTCATTTATTTTACAGATGGAAGTTTGTACCTCTTAACCTTCCTCACCTGTTTCTCTTCTCCCACCTTCTTCCCCTCTGGCAACCACCTCTTCTTTGTATCTATGAGCCTGTTTCTGTTTAGTTTTGTTTGTTCATTTGTTTTGTTTTTTAGATTCCACATATAAGTGAAATCATACAGTATTTGTCTTTCTCTGTCTGACTTATTTCACTTAGCATAATACCCTCTAGGTCTATCCATGTTGTCACAAACGGCAAGATTTCATTCTTTTTTATGGCGCAGTAATATTCCATTATGTATATGTATACCACATCTTCTTTATCCATTCATCTATCAGTGGGTACTTAGGTTGCTTCCATATCTTGGCTATTGTAAATAATGTTGCAGTGAACATAGGAGTGCATATATCTTTTCAAATTAGTGTTTTCATTTTCTTCAGATAAATAACCAGAAGTAGAATTGCTGGATCATATGGTAGTTCTATTTTTAATTTTTAAGTAATCTCCATACTGTTTTCCATAGTGGCTGCACCAATTTATATTCCCACCAGCAGTGCACAAGGGTTCTCTTTTTCATACACACACACACACACACACACACACACACATGCATACATACATGTAAATTTTATTTAAACTAAACCTTTGTTCCTTCACCATTTTTTTGTATGGCACAGTTCCTAAGCCTAAGTAATTCTAGAGAATCCATCATTTTCACAAAGCAAAGAATTCTAGATGGTGGAAATAAAGTTATGTTTTATGTATTAAGATATATTTTATTGGAGTCTTTTTTTTCATTCTAGAAGTACTTTTGGGTAAAAAATAAATCCGAAGTCCCATAACTGTCTGATTTCTTTAAGTGAATTTTATGTGTATATACTTTTATGAAGTAAAACTGTTTCTGAGTGGGGGAAATGTATCTGAATTATGTTAGGTGATTCAAATGGTTGCTTGGGACACTGGGCTTTAACCTTAGGAAGAAAAGTCTTTGATTTATGTTCAATATGTTAACTATCAGATCCTTTGAAACACTGTTCATTTTGACTATATATAGTCAAATTTCTCAACTGAGAGAGATTCTATTACATAAAGCAAAAAAAGGGGGATGACATCATTGATTGTGAAACTACCACTGAAAATGCCATATTCATTGGTCAAGCTGTGGCCACCAGTCAGCATCTGTTTGACACTTGAATTAGGTCTTACAGTGTGACTTTTGGCAAGGGAATTTAAAGTCTAGCATATCACTTTCCGAAAGGACACCGTTGTCTGTGGTCTTCCTTCTATATCCTTTACCAGTGAACTTTATTAACTGAAGTGACAGGAGTCAAATAACAAAGAATGGCTTGAACCAAAAGATAATTTGTGAATAACGTTTTTATGGCAGTAAGTACACTTACTACACTGGAAGAGTAGTGATTAATTAGCTCCTTAATCCTGCTCATGTATTTTACAAACTGAAAATTTGAGAAACTGATGTTAAACAGAACTTTGAAACATAAAATATTTGTTGTGTTTTTTAAAAAAAGTGTTGCTTAGTTGTAGCTCTTTGTTGCTTACCTACTAAGCCATTATTGAAAAATAATAAAAGTAGAGTAACTGAAGTTTCTCTTTCTCTCTCAGGTACTACATATAATATTCCAATATGCCTGTGGCTGCTGGACACATACCCATATAATCCCCCTATCTGTTTTGTTAAGCCTACTAGCTCAATGACTATTAAAACAGGAAAGCATGTGGATGCTAACGGGAAGATATATCTTCCTTATCTACATGAATGGAAACACGTAAGTATTAACAGAGTGTTCTGAGAATTCGTTGTATTTTATATATTTTGTTCACTAGCATTTACTTTCTGTTAACTCTCAAGGAGGATTAAAGGAGAATAAATTCACATAAGATCACTAATCACTGAGCTGGGTAATTCAAAAAAGCTCTTTAAAAGAAATATATCTGGACTTCCCTGGTAGTGCAGTGGTTAAGAATCCTCCTGCCAATGCAGGGGACACGGGTTCAAGCCCTGGTCCGGGAAGATCCCACATGTCGTGGACCAACTAAGCCCACATGCCAGAACTACTGAGCCTGCACTCTAGAGCCCGTGAGCCACAACTACTGAGCCCACATGCCACAACTACCGAAGCCCATGTTCCTAGAGCCCCTGCTCCGCAACAAGAGAAGCCACTGCAATGAGAAGCCCGTGCACCACAACGAAGAGTAGCTCCTGCTTGCCACAACTAGAGAAAGCCCCCGTGCCACAGCGAAGACCCAACGCAGCCAAAAATAAATAATAAATAAGTAAATAAATTTACAAGAATAAATAAATAAATGAAACATATTTCTATAGAGCTTGGTAGTTTATAGAATACACATAGTCACTATTTTATTTGCTTGAGTTGAACCTTTAAGAATAGATAGAATTCACATATGGGAAATGCATTTAAAAAATATTGGGGGGCTTTCCCTGGTGGCGCAGTGGTTAAGAATCCACCTGCCAATGCAGGAGACATGGGTTCGAGCCCTGGTCCGGGAAGGTCCCACATGCTGCGGAGCAGCTAAGCCCGTGCACCACAACTACTGAGCCTGCACTCTAGAGCCCGCGAGCCACAACTACTGAAGCCTGTGTGCCTAGAGCCCCTGCTCCACAGCAAGAGAAGCCAGTGCAATGAGAAGTCCACGCACTGCAACAAAGAGTAGCCCCCACTTGCTGCAACTAGAAAAAGCCCGCGCGCAGCAAAAAAGACCCAACGCAGCCATAAATAGATAGATAGATAAATTTATTTATTTATTTAAAAAAATATGTATATTGGGTTGGCCAAAAGGTTCAGTTGTTTTTTTTCCGTAAGATGACTTTAGTAGCACTTAGTTGTCTTTAACTTCATTTGAAACAATTTTGTTAGATTGTATGTGATAGCTGTCCTATCAACGTGCATTTAAAAAAAGACATCGGGCTTCCCTGGTGGCGCAGTGGTTGAGAGTCTGCCTGCTGATGCAGGGGACACGGGTTCGTGCCCCGGTCCGGGAAGATCCCACATGCCGCGGAGTGGCTAGGCCCGTGAGCCATGGCCGCTGAGCCTGTGCATCCAGAGCCTGTGCGTCCGGAGCCTGTGCTCCGCAACGGGAGAGGCCACAACAGTAAGAGGCCCGCGTACTGCCAAAAAAAAAAAAAAAAAAAAAAGACATCAAAATTGGTGAATTTTTGTGCAGCCATTCATTTTAATATTGAAGATGGAAGAAAAACAACATTTTTGGCATATTATGCTTTATTATTTCATGAAAGGTAAAAATGCAACTGAAATGCACAAAAAGATTTGTGCAGTGTATGGAGAAGGTGCTGTGATGATCAGACGTGTCAAAAGTGGTTTGCGAAGTTTCATGCTGTAGATTTCTCGCTGGATGATGCTGCATGTCGGGTAGACCAGTTGAAGTTGATAGCAATCAAATCAAGACGTTAATTGAGAACAGTCAACATTATACGACGCAGGAGATAGCTAACATACTCAAAATATCCAACTCAAGCACTGAAAATCATTTGCACCAGCTTGGTTATGTGAATCGCTTTGATGTTTGGGTTCCACATAAGTTAAGCAAAAAAACCCTTCCTGACCGTATTTCCGCATGCGATTCTCTACTTAAATGTAATGAAGACGTTCCGTTTTTAAAATAAATTGTGATAGGAGGTGAAAAGTGGATACTGTACAATAATGTGGAACGGAAGAGATCATAGGCAAGCAAAATGAACCACCACCAACCAACCAAAGGCCGGTCTTCATCCAAAGAAGGTGATGTTGTGTATATGGTGGGATTGGAAGGGAATCCTCCATTATGAGTTCCTTCTGGAAAACCAAACGATTCATTCCAACAAGTACTGCTCCCAGTTAGACCAACTGAAAGCAGCACTCAACAAAAAGCGTCCAGAATTAGTCAACAGGAAACGCATAATCTTCCATCAGGATAACACAAGATGGCGTGTTTTTTGAAGACCAGGCAAAAACTGTTACAGCTTGGCTGGGAAGTTCTGATTCATCCTCCATATTTAGCAGACATTGCACCTTCAGATTTCCATTGATTTCAGTCTTTACAAAATTCTCTTAATGGAAAAAATTTCAATTCCCTGGAAGACTGTAAAAGGCATCTGGAACAGTTCTTTGCTCAAAAAGATAAAACGTTTTGGGAATATGGAATTATGAAGTTGCCTGAAAAATGGCAGAAGGTAGTGGAACAAAAGGATGACAACGTTGTTCAATAAAGTTCTTGGTGACAATGAAAAATGTGCCTTTTATTTTTACTTAAAAACAGAAGACACTTTGGCCAACCCAGTAGTATACTGGTGGCATATATTTGTGAAACTGTTCAAATCTCATTACTAAAAGTGTTCCTATCAAGAAGTAATACTAGTAAGAAACTTCTGTTTCTGCCTCTGATGGTATAGCTCTGGCAGTTTCTATCCAAAAAAATGCTGGAAAAGCCAAAGTACAAACAACATCTGAGGAAGGCTTTGGAGAACTGTTGAGGCAATTAGGACTTGAAGGGCCAAGATCCTTGCTGCAAAGAGATGAGTCAACATTCTGCCAGTTTTCCCTAAGAGTATTTACTGATTCTTGGTACAGAGTGAGAGGCTGAGAATCTGGGCAGAGGGCATTAGCTAGAGGCAAAGAAGACTGCAGTTTCTAACAGTCTCACAGGGCTGAAAAGACAACAGTTGCTGTTCTGTCTGCAGGCAGTGGATATCTTAGGAGCCAAGATTTGGGAGAAAAGGAAGCTACAAAGAAGTGAGCCAGATAATTTGAGTTTCCCCCTCAAGGGATATGCTGAATTCCTACATTTCAAAGACAAGATGCTAAAAAGCTAAGCAGAAAACCTCTGTAATTCATAGCCAAGTTCTCAGCAGTCTTAGGTTGAGGAGGCAGTATGAGTTTGGAACCACTCACAAGGAGGAGGGGTATGAGTAAACATCCTAGGCTCTCAGTTGGCACCACTAGAGGAATACACCACATGAGTGGGAACTCAGGCAGAATGAGCCCTGTAAAACTCCACCCTTGAATCAGTTCAGTGCCTGATTATATTAAGGTGATTCTCACGGTATCTGCCGGCCATAGGATAGAGTGAACTGTTGCTGGAAGGAGATAATATATAGAGCCTGTCTAATTTTTCATGAAGTGTCAGGTGTACAATTTAAAATTATCAAGTACATCAAGAGATAGGACAAAGAGGGAAAAAAGAGTAGAAACAGGATACCACCCTCCAGGTAACCCAGTTATCAGACACAGACTTGAAAATGATTGTGATTAGTATGTTCAATATGGAGAACTAATTATAATTATATTTAAAATGAACCAAATAGAAACCTTACAACTGAAAAATAGAATAATAGAAATGAAAAACCCAATAGAGGGACTTCCCTGGTGGCACAGTGGTTAAGAATCCGCCTGCCAATGCAGGGGACACAGGTTCGTACCCTGGTTTGGGAAGATCCAACATGCCATGGAGCAGCTAAGCCCGTGTGCCACAACTACTGAGCCTGCGCTCTAGAGCTTGCAAGCCACAACTACTGAGCCCACGTGCTGCAACTACTGAAGCCCACACACCTAGAACCTGTGCTCTGCAACAAGAGAAGCCACTGCAATGAAAAGCCCACGTACTACAACGAAGAGTAGCCCCCACTCTCCGCGACTAGAGAAACCCGCGCGCAGCAACGAAGACCCAACGCAGCCAAAATAAATAAAATAAATTAAAAAACCCACAAAAACTCAATAGATGGGTTTAATAGCAGATTAGACTTAGCAGAATAGAGAATTAATGAACTGGTTTACGAATAGTTTATATTTTTAATGCTGTTGACGTAGGAATAAACCTTACAAAAGATGTACAAATCCATTATGGAGAAAATTCCAAATTTTATTGAAAGAGAACCTTTTTCATGGATTGGAAGACTCAGTATTATAAATATGTTGGTTCTCTGCAAATTGATCTATTTCTTTTTTTAAAGAAGACGTTGGGGGTAGGAGTTTATTAATTAATTAATTTTTGCTGTGTTGTGTCTTCATTTCTGTGTGAGGGCTTTCTCTAGTTGTGGCAAGCGGGGGCCACTCTTCATCGCGGTGTGCGGGCCTCTCACTATCGCAGCCTCTCTTGTCGCGGAGCACAGGCTCCCGACACGCAGGCTCAGTAGTTGTGGCTCACGGGCCTAGTTGCTCTGCGGCATGTGGGGTCCTCCCAGACCAGGGCTTGAATCCGTGTCCCCTGCATTAGCAGGCTGATTCTCAACCACTGCACCACCAGGGAAGCCCTGATCTATTTCTTAACAGAAGTGTTTGTTTCTTTGCATATTTGTTAATTTTGTGAACTTGATAAGCTGAATCCAAAGTTTATATGGAAATGCAAACATTAATAATAGCCAAGAAGAGTAAGCTGGAAGGGACTTGCCTTAGAGGTATCAAAATGCATTTTAAAAAACTAGTAATTAAGATGGTATGGAATTGTCAGAGAAATATTCCAATGGGTAGATGGAACATAATAAATAACCCAGAAAAAAGATCCACTATACAGACATACCTTGGAGATATTGTGGACTCAATTCCAAACTACTGCAGTAAAGCAAAATGTTGCAATAAAATGAGTCACAAATTGCATGGTTTCCCAATGCATGTAAAAGTTATGTTTACACTATACTGTAGTCTATTAAATGTGTAATAGCGTTGTGTCTAAAAAAACAGTATTCATACCTTAATTAAAAATACTTTGTTGTATCCTATAATAAAGCATAATAGAATATGAAAAAGAATATATATATGTATAACTGAATCACTTTGCTGTACAGCAGAAATTAACATTGTAAATCAACTATACTTCAAGAAAATAAATTAAAAAAAATCCTTTATTGTTAAAAAATGTTAACCATGGGGCTTCCCTGGTGGTGCAGTGGTTGGGAGTCCGCCTGCCAATGCAGGGGACACGGGTTTGTGCCCCGGTCCGGGAGGATCTCACGTGCCGCGGAGCGGCTGGGCCCGTGAGCCATGGCTGCTGACCCTGCGCGTCTGGAGCCTGTGCTCCGCAACGGGAAGGGCCACAACAGTGAGAGGCCCGTGTACCGCAAAAAAAAAAAAAAAAAATGTTAACCATCACGTGACAACACAGGGTTGCCACAGACCTTCAATTTGTAAAAACTGCAGTATCTGCAAAGGACAATAAAGCAAAGCACAGTAAGAAAAGGTATGCCTATACATAAACACTTGATGTATAACAGTGGTGTTATAGTAGGTAAGTGGGGATAAGATTAACTTCAGTTATGGAGTTGGGACAGTGAGATTCCTATTTGTATAATATACAAAAATCAATTTCAGGTAGGTTGTGAAAGGCAAAAAAATAAGACTTTTAAAACATAATATAGGAGACTGCCTTTCATGATCTTGTAATAGGTGAGGGTTTTTTTAACAAGATGGAAAACTTTTACTATAAAGGAAAAGACTACTAAATTTTACCTTGAGCTTATGCAGATTAAGAACTTCTGTTCATGAAAGACACATTAAAAACTGAAAAGACTAACCACAGACTGAAAGAATATACTTGTAGTACTTAACACCCACAGGGTAATGTCCAGAACATAAAAATAATTTTTGGGAATCATTAAAAGAAAGAAGCCCAATAGAAAAATAGATGAAACTCTTGAACAAGTACTTCACAAAAGAGAAATTCTAATGGCCAGTAAACATATGGAAAGATGTTTAATCCTGCTAGTAGTGAGGGAAATATAAATTAAGACCATAACGAGATACCATTACATGTGCATTAAATTTGCACTACCAGTTGACAACGCTAAGGCTTAGAGAGGATGTGGAGCAAAGGGAACTCTTAGACACTGCTGATGGGAGCAAAATTGACACACTACTCTGGAAATTAGTTTGGTATTACCTAGTAAAGTTGTAAGGGCCCATGCCCTATGTCCTAGCAATTCCACTCCTTGGTATGTACACTAGAGCAGGGTTTCTCAACCTCAGTGCTACTGGCATTGTGGGTCAGATAATTCTTTATTGTGGGAGAGCTGTTCTGTTCATTATAGGATGTAGGATCCCTGGCCTTCATCCACAAGATGCCAGTAGCATGACAATTGTGACAACTGAAAATGTTTCTAGACATTTCTAAATATCCACTGGGAGACAAAAATAGCACCCCCAGTTGATAACTACTGCACAAGAGTAACCCTTTTGGGCTTCCCTGGTGGCACAGTGGTTGGGAATCCACCTGCCAATGCAGGGGACACGGGTTTGAGCCCTGGTCCAGGAAGATCCTGCATGCCATGGAGCAACTAAGCCCATGTGCCACAGCTGCTGAGTCTGTGTTTGAGAGCCCGTGAGCCACAACTACTGAAGCCCGCATGCCTAGAGCCTGTGCTCCGCAACAAGAGAAGCCACCACAATGAGAAGCCTGCGCACTGCAACAAAGAGTAGCCCCCGCTCGCTGCAACTAGAGAAAGGCCGCGTGCAGCAGTGAAGACCCAATGCAGCCAAAGAAAACGAGTAACGCTTGCACATACATACTAGGAAACAGAGCAAGAATGTTCATGAGCAAGAATGTTCAGAGCAAGAATGTTCATTCATGGTTCATAAATAACCAAAGACTGGATACAACCCATATGACTGTTAACAACAGGAGAGTGAATAAAGAAGTTGTGTATTCATTCAGTGGAACACCATACAGCAATTAAAATGAATTTATAACTATACTCTTTAACAGGAATGTATCTTACATTGTTGAAATAAGTCTCAATAGAATCCACAGTTTGATTTAATTCATATGAAGTTCAGAAACAGAAAAAATTAAACATACTGTTTAGAAAATTGTTTATAAGGTAGTAGTTTAAAGAAAAGAATGATTATCTGCTAAGTCAGAGAAGTGGGTAACTATAGAATAGATAGAGGGGGATGCAGTCAGGAACTTGTAAGTTGCTGGCAAACTTCTATTTCTTAAGTTGGATGATAGCTACACAAATATTTTCTTTATTGTTACTCTTTAAAGTTACATACATTTCTGTATGTATGTTATATTCCACAAATCTAACAAAAAAGACATAAGGGTAGCTAACTTTGGTATGGTGTTCAAGGTTATATCATGGAAGATCCTGATTTTTAGCTAAGGACTTCATCCTTGAATAGGCAGCTGGGAGTCATTTTAGATTTCTGAACAAAAGTAAGGCATTAAATGCAATGATTGTTAGGTATAATGTCTGAAGTGTACTAGATAAATACATTAATTAGCTTTCTGACTGAAAATCACTAGCTGCTCTAAAACATAAAACCCCAAATACTGGAGACTTAACGCTGGAAATTTCTTGCTCACGTAATAGTCCACTGGGAGTCTGCCTCACTGGCAGGCAGCTTTCCCTCACTTGAGCTTCAGGGACCAGGCGCTTTCCAGTTTGTTGTGCCACCATCTCCCGGGGCTTCAGAGTCCTCCGCATCAAGGAAGACAAGCAAAGAGATTGGTGGCCCTCCTTCTTGTGCACCTTGGCTTAAAAGTTAAATCTCTTCTGCTTATGGTCCATTGGTAAAAACTAGTTGCAAAAAGGACTGGAAAATGTAGTTTCCGCCTAAGCAACTGATTCTCAGCAACAACTGTATAATGGGAGGGGAGCGTGAACTTTTATAGAAAATTCTCTCAATCATAATCAGTAAGTAAAACTAGAACCCGCACAGAAGGCTATTGTAGTAATCTAGCATGGCACAGAACATGAACTAGGGCTGCTCTCATTTATCTTGATCTTACTAATTCAATTGCTTATTAATCCTAATCCTGAACGTGTATCATATACTGCTTAGAATGTAAAATCTGACCTTTTTATTGCTTGCTGGAAAAGCAAACAAAAAGGGATAGAGAAGAAAGCAATTTTGCTCTTCAAGTTTTCAGGGTTTTCAATAGGAAAAAAGTTTTATAAAGATACTATATGTTTCAGTTGACCCTTAGGTGTTTGAGCTAAAATAAACTAACATTCTTGCTATGTTTTTTGTATCCTGTATCATTCTGAATTAGTCATTTGTCATTCTGAAATATTCATGACCTGTTGCTTTATAATAGGCCTGGAAGTAGGTATTAACGATTAATTTTCCTTCCTTCAAAGACTTTAATGTGAAAGGAATGGTATGGTAAAGAATTAAAATAAAATTTGTCTTGACAAAACTATGGTTATAAGACTGTATAAATGGAGTACTGATTCATACTACAAACATGGGTTAACCTTTGAAAATATTATGCTAGGTGGAAAAAGCCAGACACGAATTGTATGATTCCATTTACATGAAATGTCCAGAATAGGCAAATCCAATGACAAAATAGATTTGTGGTTGCCAGAAGCTGAGGGGAGGGGGAAATTGGAAGTGATCACTAATAGGGATAGATTTCTTTTGAGGATGATAACAATATTCTGGAATTAGACAGTGGTGATAGAGAAAAACCACTGAACTATACACTTTTTTTTTTTTTTTAATTCTTGGCTGTATTGGGTCTTTGTTGCTGCACGCGGTGTTTCTCTAGCTGTGGCGAATGGGGGCTACTCTTTGTGGTGCACGGGCTTCTCATCATGGTGGCTTCTCTTGTTGCAGCACATGGGCTCTAGGGTGCGTGGGCTTCTACAGTTGTGGCGCTTGGGCTCAGCAGTTGTGGCGCATGGGCTCAGCAGTTGTGGCTCTCAGGCTCTAGAGTGCAGGCTCAGTAGTTGTGGCACACGGGCTTAGTTGCTCTGTCTCATGTGGGATCTTCCCGGACCAGGGATCAAACCCATGTCCCCTGCATTGGCAGGCAGATTCTTAACCACTGTACCACCAGGGAAGTCCTGAACTATACACCTTTAGATGGTAAATTTTATGGTATGTGAATTATCTCAATTTTTAAAGTGCATGATTTTAAAATCATTTTATGATTTAGTTAGGGAGTTTTGTTGGACTAAATAATTAACAAGAGATTTAAATTGTGTGATTCTCAGTAGCAACCCCATACACACACCAGCCATAATCTCCAGCCTACACTCCTTGGTGCTACACAGATACTGTACATGTTTACTCCCTGTCTCAGCGTGTAAGTTTACAGACAAACATAAGAAGGGTATTGGAATAGTGAGAATCAGTAAGTTTTCATAAGAAGCTTTCTGAAATGTTATCTATTGTCACTGTCCATACGTTGGGACAGAATGGAACAAAATTGGTGCTTTGGAAAGTTGAAAGCTGCTAGGAAACTCTTCTGTCAGGAGAAGGGAAGTTATGAAGATGATTAACTGATCAAGATAATTGAGTAATCCTTCAGAACCTGATGAACTAATGAATGAAGTGTGTGAGGTGAGATATACACAGAATATAATGGGTGAAAACAACCATCAGATAAGTCAGTTTGAACAACTTTGCCTAGCATAGTTTGTCTGAAATTAGT
This sequence comes from Tursiops truncatus, assembly GCF_011762595.2. NCBI lineage: Eukaryota > Metazoa > Chordata > Mammalia > Artiodactyla > Delphinidae > Tursiops > Tursiops truncatus. The sequence continues at coordinate 70,987,600 of NC_047041.1, read as the reverse complement.
GATCAATAGGTACTTGAGAAAAAAGTTTAGCAGCCTTTATGGGATACAGGCACTCTCTTTGTAACTATGGTATTGGAAGGAAAGATCCTTTAATAATTTATATCTTTTGTACAACAATCTAGTGATTTCTAAAATGGAGTCTACTTATAATTTCAGAGTTCATGATACTATCTTTAATAAAAATTAATCTAGGAACATGTGTTTCCAAGGTAACATTGTTATCTTTTAAAGGCCTTAAATAATATTTGTGACTACTGCTTACATCCATCCCTGAGTTTATACCGTACCAGCATCCTTAATTTGTCCACTGGAAATATAATAAATTTTGGTTAGCTGTATGGAGTCAAATGAAGAACAATACCATCTGAATTTTGCAGTATACTGCTTTGGCTAGTGCTGTTTTTATATACATGAAGTAGCAGCCTTGCTACACATAAATAATAAGTAGAAATCACCTAGCTGTATTAAATTAATTAAATGGAATTTTCACGTTTGGGGTCCTACAAAGGAAATTGTCGTGCTAAGTTGAAAACAGATAAGAAATGGCCAGACTTTTCCTTATTGCCAAAAAGTAAATCTGTAAATGACTTAAATTGTTTTCCATTTTTAGCCACAGTCAGACTTGTTGGGGCTTATTCAAGTTATGATTGTGGTGTTTGGAGAAGAACCTCCAGTCTTTTCCCGTGCTACTATTTCAGCATCCTATCCACCATACCAGGCAACAGGGCCACCAAACAGTAAGTAGAACTGAGATTTGATTTTTAAACTCATATAAACAAAAGAAAACAAAATCTTGTAAAAATATTTTTTTTGATGACTTCAATTTGCTTTTTAGCTTATCAAGTTAGTCGATTTTTTGGAGGTATTCTGAGGCCCCACATCTGCATGTACAGATTCTCAACAAAGACTGGCATTTGGGCTTTCGTTTGTGGGTAGAAATCTAACTATGGGTGTGCTGGATTCCAAAATGGAGGAGAAAGAATGCTGGAATAGAGCTGGAATTTTTTTTTAAATTATGCATGCCATGGAATAGCTTTATTTGATCCGTTTGGAAGTAGATACAACTTGAAAGGCAATCTGACCTTTTGTTTGCAACTCCAGGATCAGTGCTATAGATAAGAATCAATTATAAAGTAAACTATATAATTCACATTCAGCTATTCTGGGTGTACACAATGGACATCTAGCTCTCAGCTTTCTTCTCTTGAGTACAACCAATTCATGATTTTACTTTGAGTGGAGAGGGTGGGGGCATGGAGTCAATATCAGTTCTCCCCTAACTGGTGTACATTATCTCTGTTATTTCTGGGTTTTTCAAAAATAATTCTTACTGGTACTTTAAAATCACCCTGGATAATTGAGAGTTGGTTGTACTTACTTGTTTTGACTTTACTAAACCTGTTCATTGTGTTTTGAGCTGTGATTTTTTTAAAACAAATTTTGTTTAAGATAATTAACCAGACTTAATTTATCTTATAAGTTAGATTATGTGCGCTTTCATTTTCCTCCCACTGAAAATTATCATCTTCCTTTTTAATCCATTCTGCCTTGAGGAGCATCTTGACTAACAAGCTGAATGGGAATCTAACAGAACTTTCTGAATCCATTTCCTTTTCCTTCTCTGCTTTCCCAGAATAAGCTTGGCTGTAGCATTTTGTTGCTCTTTTAATAAAGATTCTAGGGATTCTTTTGGATCAGAAATTTGTTTTCATCTTAATAAATTCTGTTGACTTTAATATCCAAGGTTAGATTATCTTGCCCATCTAATGTTGAAATGCAAAATATTTCCTAGATCATCGTTCATATTTATTTGCTCAAATAACATAGCCAGTGACCACTTAAGATAAAGGTAACCTTTTCAGAATGTTAGTCCCCTAAGCAACATCTTTTTCCTAAATTTCTTCTAGTTTTATGTTAACATTGGAAGTGCAGCATTCAAGAAAGAGACCTCACTAAAGAGATCACTATTACACTTCCATTTTGCATTCACTCACTATAAATCACATTAAACAATATAGAGCTAATATAAGTAAATTACTAAAAGAGACCAACTTATTGTCTGTCCATTACAGTTTTAATACTTTTTATACATTTAAATGATATTCATTATTGTTATGTATGACTGCAAAGAAATGAAAGTCTGAATTCCGTCCTACACCCACACATCAAGGAACAGCCCAGAAATTTGGATCCATACTTAAATACGATCTTCTAGTTAAGAAATTATATACTTCTATTATTATTATTATTATTATTATTATTATCATCATCATCATTACTGTAAGCATTTTTTTTTTTTTAAAGAAGATGTTGGGGGTAGGAGTTTTTTAATTTATTTATTTTGCTGTGTTCGGTCTTTGTTTCTGTGCGAGGGCTTTCTCTAGTTGTGGCAAGCGGGGGCCACTCTTCATCGCAGTGCACGGGCCTGTCACTATAGCAGCGTCTCTTGTGGTGGAGCACAGGCTCCAGACGCGCAGGCTCAGTAGTTGTGGCTCACGGGCCTAGTTGCTCCGTGGCATGTGGGATCCTCCCAGACCAGGCTCGAACCCGTGTCCCCTGCATTAGCAGGCAGTTCTCAACCACTGCGCCACCAGGGAAGCCCTACTGTAAACATTTTTGATCTCTGGTTTTAGGAAGACTTTTGAACTAGCTATAAGTCACACTAAAAAAGTGTTGTGCCCAAACCTCATTTTTTGACAACTAACAGTAATAGTCAACATTTATTCAGTGGTGACTATGAGACACAGCTAAGCACTTCATATTAGTTCTTATTTAATCCTTATAATAACCCCATGTATTATGCTTATTTGTATTCCATTTTATTCTGGCTCTGAAATTACTTCACTTCATTATCTGCTTCCTTACCAGTCTTGGACTCAACTTTTGTTGTTTCCCAAAATCAAAATTTGGAGATTTTGGTCAAATTACTAGCTTTTCAGAACCTTAGAAGGGAAAATTGCCTATAATTATGAGGAAATTGCTTATAACTGTGAAGTCGTAGTTTATATGTGTTTAAGAGAAACTAGAATGGGGAGGGAAACTAGTAATTGACTATATATGTTGCTGACACCTAATAGTGGCCTCATCTTTTGATGTTCATAAAGATCAACTGTGTTTTGGCCCAGGAAGAAGAAATGTTTTATGAGATCTAGCAATTATGACATTTTGGGAGGTATTTTTCCCTTTATGAAATAGCACTGAACATCATCCTTAGCTTAATTATACTTAAGAAAAAATTTACTTATGACATCTATAGATTCATCCTAACAAGAAGACTGTGAACACTGACACTTGGGGATGTAAGCTCAGCAACTCTGATAAAGACGTTTAAGGCCCTTAGTCAGAGCCCAGCATACTTCTCCCATCCACTTGCATTATGTGCTCTAAAAGTTTACTTCTTGAGTGTTCCACTTCTCTCTTCAAGCCTTTGTGTACCATTCATCTACTAGATCACTCTTGTTTACCCCCACCTCCTACATTTAATTAGCTACCTCCTGTATGATCCCATATATATCACTCTGTACTTCCCCTGTCACGACACTTATCACTCTGTATTTTTATTCTTTTCGTGTTTATCTCCTTCACTAGACTATAAGCAACTTGAGGCCAGGAATTCTTTCTTTCTTTCTTTCTTTCTTTTTTAATCCAGTGCCTTTCACAGAAAGGCAGTAAAATATTTATTGATTGGATTAAGGGCTAATTATATTCAGTGAGAAAAATTTCACTGAGGTTAATTTGATTCTCAGACAAGTTGTTTCCAGTTAAGGCCAAGATTAACTTCTTCTCTTTTTCTTCCTCGATGTTGGTTAGCCTCTTGGCATCACTGACTAGTTCTTTGTCATTAGTGTTCTCTTTAAAATACATATAAAGCATTCTTTATGCTTGCTAGATTTGAACCTTTTTCCACCTAGTATTTCCAACCTTTTGTTTGTTTTAACCAGTCTGGCTGAATATAAGTTTTGTTTAGGACTTCTTGTAGTAATTTGAAGTCGTTTAAAGTTCTCAGTCAAGCCAACAAAACCAGCTGTGCTAATCGGTCAACATAATCTTGCAAGAAATTTCAAAAGATATCTTAGATATAATAAAGAGGCCACTTTCTAAGAAGCTGACCTTGGACCAGAGGAGGGCACATTTACCTTCCTCTAAATTCCAAACTGAATTGGCTCCTGTCTCAGGTTATAGACTCGTTGAGAGCTTGAAGAGCTGACCAGGTTGACCTGTTCGCCAGTTAATCCTTGTTGGAATTGTCACGTTTAATGCTTTTAGAGTTATGTGGTTTGAAGTTATTTATTAGTTGCAGTGAAGAACTAATATGGCTGGAGTGTTTTGTTTTTGGTGCTGAGATTTGAATTCTTTAACTGTATGAAATTTTGCTGTGGTTTGATGGTGATGTGTGTCTTATTTGATACCCTATATATCCAGGACTATGCATACTATTTTAAAATATTAAAAATTATTTTTAGCTTCCTACATGCCAGGCATGCCAAGTGGAATTTCTGCATACCCATCCGGATACCCTCCCAATCCCAGGTAATGAAAAATTATCTTTTGAATAATTGTATTAGAAATTCTATTAGATCTAGAATAAAAATAATGGGTGCTAACTAGGGCATTAAAATGAAAATGGTTGCAATTTAATGGAAGGTAAAACTCAGTTTATTGCTGAAATTTTATGGTATATACATAGTTCAAGAGGAGTTTTTTCCATTTAGAGAAATGCAGCTCCATTCTATTCAGAGAGAGGAAAGGGGTGGGGAAATGACAATAATCTTGATTAGTTTTGTACCTTGAAATCCTTGTTTCTTTCCTTTTAAGAACTCTGTATATCCAGTGTAAATGGCTGAAAGATTAATGGAATACTAATTATGATGACCTCAGCCACTGAGAAAAATATTTTAATATCCTTTTTAAAAAACTGACCTTTTCTGTAAACTACAGGGAATGAATTAATGGTGCATATGATGGGGTCAGTCTCATCCCCATATTTATTCAGTTCATAGACTACACGTACTACCAACCTTTAGTATCCATATGTTAATAACATAACAGGTAAATGAAATTAATAGTGAAATCAGTCTATGAATAATACATACTAGAAAAATCGATAAGAAATAATTATTAATCCATGTTTTAAATGTGTACCTGTTCCAGGGGTAATCTAGGAGTACTTTCCAAAGGTGGTCTTGGGGCTAACTTAGAATGCAAGACTGGCATATACTTGGTGCCTAGATGAAATTTTCCAGCTACTCGAAATTAACAAAAAAATTTTAACCCTGCTAACTCTTCTTAGCTCCATAGAACCTCACAGATAAATGCAGCTAGAATTCCGGAACACCTGCCATAAATAAATATATGTATATACATATATAATATGCAGGATCTTATAAGTTAAATTTAGCAAACATTTATTTGGGGGCCTTTCTTAATTTCAAGAACTTGCTTTATAAGGTAGTAAGTATTCTGTCACATTTATCTGGGTAAGCAGACTAGATGAACATCTGTCAGAGACAAGAAAGAAAGATTCCTATGATTGTTATATATAAACAAGTTGTAAGTTTTAGATTTCTTGAGACCTTTAATTTTCTGATTACGTTCTAGAAATGGAATTCTATCTGAAGCCTTGAAATTACAAGCCGTTATAATGAACAGTTGCTAGTAAGAAGGAACTTTGGGCATATAGGGAATGGTTATTAGAAGCACAATAAGGAAATGGACTTCTGAACAATGAAGCCACTTCAGAGAAACTTGTAGATAAAAATGAAGGCTGAAAATATTGACAGAAATGTAAATCTTACTCATCTTACATAACCTTAAAAGTGTCTTTTGTGGGCTTCCCTGGTGGTGCAGTGGTTGAGAGTCCGCCTGCTGATGCAGGGGACACGGGTTCGTGCCCCGGTCGGGGAAGATCCCACATGCTGCCAAGCGGCTAGGCCCGTGAGCCATGGCCGCTGAGCCTGCGCGTCCGGAACCTGTGCTCCGCAACGGGAGAGGCCACAACAGAGAGAGGCCTGTGTACCGCAAAAAAAAAAAAAAGTGTCTTTTGTGAGGTTATTTGTAAGAAGTTCCTTTTTTAAAAAAATATATTTTATTCTTTTTTTTTTTTTTTTTTGCTGCGTTGGGTCTTTGTTGCTGCGTGCGGGCTTTCTCCAGTTGAGGCGAGCAGGGGCTACTCTTCATTTTGGTGCATGGGCTTCTCACTGCGGTGGCTTCTCTTGTTGCGAAGCTCAGGCTCTAGGCGCGTGGGCTTCAGTAGTTGTGGCACGCGGGCTCAGTAGTTGTGGCACGCAGGCTGTAGAGCGCAGGCTCAGTAGTTGTGGTGCACAGGCTTAGTTGCTCCACGGCATGTGGGATCTTCCCAGACCAGGGCTCGAACCCATGTCCCCTGCATTGGCAGGCGGATTCTTAACCACTGTGCCACGAGGGAAGCCTAGAAGTTCCTTTTTGAGGTAGCTATTTTTCAAGATTTGCATATAAGTGAACCAGCACAGTTCAAAACCATATTGTTCAAGGATCAACTGTATACATTTCCTGAACATTTATTTAGCATTATTTAGCATTTATTGTTTTCTTTATCCTATCAGGATTGTTTACAGGGATCTTGCCCTATTTTGATTATTAGTATCTTGAGGAAGAGATGGATTCATACTTTAGCTCCTGCCTCAAGCACTTGAAAACAGTGCTTTAAATAGAATAAACAGTAAATTTTGAAGGGGCACATAAAGAAAAAGGAATATAAGAGTGTTGGAAAATTCTTTTTAAATACATTTAGTCCAAAAGGGCTCTTAAAAATCTGAAAAAGATTTCCTACATAGGGCAAATTGTTTAATAATGTACAAAGACAGAAAATAGTACTACTAAATTATTTTTTTACTCAAGAAAAGTTGTTAACCCTGAACATAGAGAATAACTACGAAGGAGAAATTAAGCAAACTAAATAAAGAGACAGGGAGTTCTCTGAATTTAATATCTGTAGGCCTAGAAGAGTTTTATACCACTTACTGAAAAATTCAGCAATAAAATCACAGATTGTCCTTGAAAAAGTATGCAAAATGGGAGGAACTCCAGAAAAAGCAAATTTATTCCAGTGTTCAAAAAGGTAGATTCAGAAATTTGAATAAGATTGACATTGTTTCCTTGCAGCATGGATTATTAGAGAGACTAGAACAAAAGTACTGTGCAATAGCATTCAGCATGTGTCCACTGGGAACAGAAATGCTTAACCTTTTTCTTTTTTCATTTTACTTTTATACTAATCGATAAGAGTATCACGATTACATTGAATCCTCAACAAGTTACACACAAAACTTTTTTGTTGGTGACAGGTTATAAAGTGTGAACTAGTAGTACACATAGGAGAGAATCTTTGAGCCACTGCCCTATAAAAGGATTACTGACTATGAACTTAGAGCTCTTGCTCCAGGACTCTGGGCTGGGTCTTTTTAGTCAGTAATTTTAATGGACTCATAGAAGGCATGTTAATCAGAATTGCAAATGCCATAGATCTGACAATTGTAGATAAAATAGGATTCATCAAAATTGATTGTTCAACTAACAGGTAGCTATAGTAATCATCCTGTTCCTTTTCTTCTCCATTATAAGGGAAACACTGCCAAATTAGTGATCATTCAGAGGAAAGTGATTAGATCTGAAAATCAGAGCTGTGAAGAATGGTTGAAGGAATTAAAAATATTTCACCTGAAAAAGAGAGGACTGAGGGGAAAATGTTAGAAGTTTTCTAATATGCAAGTGATCTTACAGAGTGCAAATTTAGGACCATTAATTAGAGGTTACTGTGTCAAAATGCAGTTAGTGTTCAGTAGAGAAAGATGACCATTTGTCAGGGATATTGTAAATGATATTTATGAAACAATGTTGGATAGGAGATTGGAGGACAATACTTCTAAGGAAAGTTTCTTCCAACTCTGATGTGAATACAGGAATGACACAAACCTTCCTTAGAATGAAGAGGAAGCTTTTAAAACTTTATCTCAAGAGGAGTATTTTCAGATCAGACATTCAAAAAGGTTATCAATGAACCACAGGTAAAAATTAAATAATATTATTTACCTGTATGCTAGGAAATCAGAATGGAAAAGTTCTCACAAAATATTTGTTGCTCTCAGTTCTGATACTGTTGGACTACCCTTAGAAAAACTCGAGTTGCTTTCTGCTACTGTGAAGGTGACCCTCAAATAACCAGGGCCAAGGGACTTCCCTGGTGGTCCAGTGTTTAAGACTCTGTGCTTCCACTGTAGAGGGCACGGGTTCAATCCCTGGTCAGGGAACTAAGATCCCGCATGCCGCAGCCAAAAAAAAAAAAAAAACCAGGGTCAAGCAAGAGTATTTTAATCATTTACTTTAAGAGTAAATCCAGTGTCATTAATGGAATTTTTGTGGAGCTTTGCTTGAATAGACACCTGTAGCTCTAAAACTGTAAAGTCATTAACTGGTAAGACAATGAAATATCAAGCTTAGCCTCCTGAATGGGGTGGATTTGTTTGTTTGTTTGTTTTAAGTCTTTATTGAATTTGTTACAGTATTGCTTCTGGATTATTTTAAATGTTTTTTGGTTTTTTGGCCCCGAGGCATGTGGAATCTTAGCTCTCTGACCAGGGATTGAACCCACACCCCCTGCATTGGAAGGTGAAGTCTTAACCACTGGACTGCCAGGGATGTCCCCTGAATGGGGTTCTTAAAGATACTGTAGAGTTGGGTCATCTTAACATTTAATATTTTATGTTCTTTTCTTTAGTGGTTACCCAGGCTGTCCTTACCCACCTGGCAGTCAGTATCCTGCCACCACAAGTTCCCAGTACCCTTCCCAGCCTCCTGTGACCACTGTTGGTAAGTACCGTTCAAAACTGTATTTCTCCACATAAGGAAAGTCAGAGTCTCCTTTTGTGAAAAGTGCATTTCACTTTTGTTTTTTATTGAATGTTTGATATGTAACATTGTGTAAGTTTAAGGAGTACAGTCTGTTACTTTGATAGATTTATATATTGTAATATGATTGCATTATAGCAGTATTTATTACATTACATAATTATCATACAGTATTATTGTCTATATCCATCATACTGCGCATTAGATCTCTATGGCTTGCTTACTACTCGTTATAAATTTGTACCCTTAAATATCATCAATTTTATCACACCTCCCCCCATTTCACTTTTACATGTGAAATGTTAGAATACTCTTTCTTTTTAGAGCAAAAACTCTTAATGATCAGTGTCCTGTACTCTAAAACTTGAAATGATTTATCATCATATAAATGAGCCTTCTACCAGGGCATAAAAGTAAATTTGATTGACTCTTATCACTCTTTCCTGTGTTTCACATATTTATTGGTGAACGTTAATGTGTGTTGAACTATTAACAGATACTTAGGTTTTCCTAGCCTTGTTATATGTAAAAACAGATGAGCATCTTTAGAAGAAAGCACCATTGGGAAATATGGGTGGATCAAGTAAGACAAATTATTGCAAACCAATAGTTCTTGGTTTTTTATGTTGCTTATTAGTAGAGTTACCTGAAATATAATTTTCTTCAGTTGAGAAAATGAAAGCAATACAAGAACTTCTACAGACCCCCACCCCTCTACATGACTATCTGCCCCTACCATATCTGCCTTCTCCCTGTTACCACAGATCATTATTTCTACCCACTAGGTTTTATCCTCTGTAATTTACTCAGGGACATCATTTCAGCAGTTTCCCCTCTCATCATCAGCTTTTGTTCTCTACTGGGTTGCTCTCATCAGCACCCAAAAATATACCCTAAAAACCTTTAAAAATCCTCCTCTTAATTTCCCTTTCCCTGCCACCAGTATTCCATTTCTTCATTCCCCTTTACAGCAAAACTCCTTGAAACAATTATCCATACTCATTAGCTTCAATTCCTCTTCTTCCTTTCACTCTTGAACCACTCCATGTGGGATTTCCCTCATGTTCTTCCACTAAGCTGCTTCTCTCAAGGTCACCATTGACCTTTATGATGTTAAATCCAATGGCAAATTAAATAGTCTCCACTTACTTGGCTTGTCAGCAGTATTTGACAGTTGTATCTCCTTGATACACTTTCCTCTCTTGCTTTCCAAGACCCCAGACTCACTTGTTTTTCCTCCCATCTCACTGGTACTCATGCTCAGTCTCCTTTATAAGTCCCTCCTTTTCTTAATATTGGAATGCCCCCTGGCTCAGTCCTTGGCATTCTCTATACTCACTCTCCTGGTGATCTCTACCAATCTCATAGCTTTAAATACCATTTCTGTGTCCACACTTCCCAAATTTCTTTCCAACTTACACCACTCTCCAGAATTCCAGATTCTTATATCCAGCTCCCTTCTCAATATCTCCATTTCGATATTTAATAGACATTTCAAACTCAATGTGACCAAAATTAAACTCTCAATCTTTCTATGATGCTTTCCCACCTCCAGTGATACCTACTCAATACTCTAACTTTGGTGTCATCCTTGATTCTTCATCAAGAACCAATTATCTTCAAAATACATATAGAATCTGATCACATCCAGTGCTGATCCAAGTCACCGTTATCTTTCATCTAATTTACTTCAAAAGCCTCCTAAAAAGCCTTCTTCTTTCCTTAATCCCTACATCTGTTTTTAACACAACAGCCAGAATGATCCTATTAAAAGATAAATAAATTATATCACTCCTCTACTCAGAACCTTCCAATGTCTTCCCATTTCACACAGCATTCAATCCAAATTTCTGAAGCTTAGAAGGCCCTTTGTGATCCTGCTTTCCTCCCCCTGTTACCTCTCTGAACTCATCTCCTACTACTCTTCTGTTTTAGGATTCGTCCACTACCTGTTTCCTTTGTGTGGAGCAGTCAGGCCTACCCTGACCAATCTACTCCCATCACCAACCCCGCACACATATACACACATGCCCAACATCTAGAACAGTGCTTGATATATAGAAGTTCACCTAAATATTTTACTGAGTGTCTGAATGTAGAATCTTGTGAAGTTTACTGTTCTGTTACATTTTCTGATCAATTGTAAGCATCCTGAGATCTGCTGTAAATATCTCCCCTTCCCCCAAAAAGAGCATTTTCTTCAGCTGTTTTTGTCATTGATACGTTCTATTTATTGAGATTCTAGTGGCAATGGTTTTGTTTTTTAAAAATGTTCTCATCCTTCTGTAATATAGCTCTTTTTTTAACAATGTAATTTAAATGCTTGAGTTAGAAACCTGATGATGGGAGATCATTAATCCACAAGCAAAACACACTAAATGTTGTTAATCTCTCCATTATGGCTCAGGCATCATCAGTAAAATAGGAATAGTGCTATTTGTTACCCTGTTTCTCACTGAGACGATAGTATTTGATTTGTAGAGAACCTCAGTTCCTAAAGATCTTTTTTATGTTAACTCATTTCACTACAATAGATATGAAGCATTTTATAACTTAGAATAGATGATATCCATACATTAAAAAATAGGAATACGGGGGAAATGGTACGTTTTATTTTATTTTTATTTATTTATTTTTTTAACATCTTTATTGGAATATAATTGCTTTACAACGGCATGTTAGTTTCTGCTTTACAAGAAAATGAATCAGTTATATATATACATATGTTCCCATATCTCTTCCCTCTTGCGTCTCCCTCTCTCCCACCCTCCCTATCCCACCCCTCCAGGCAATCACAAAGCACCGAGCTGATCTCCCTGTGCTATACAGCTGCTTCGCACTAGCTATCTACCTTAGGTTTGGTAGTGAATATATGTCCCTGCCTCTCTCTCGCTTTGTCACAGCTTACCCTTCCCCCTCCCCATATCCTCAAGCCCATTCTCTAGTAGGTCTGTGTCTTTATTCCTGTCTTACCCCTAGGTTCTTCATGACATTTTTTTTTCTTAAATTCCATATATTTGTGTTAGCATTCGGTATTTGTCTCTCTCTGACTTACTTCACTCTCTATGACAGACTTTAGGTCTATCCACCTCATTACAAATAGCTCAATTTCGTTTCTTTTTATGGCTGAGTAATATTCCATTGTATATATGTGCCACATCTTCTTTATCCATTCACCGATGGTGGACACTTAGGTTGTTTCCATCTCCGGGCTATTGTAAATAGAGCTGCAGTGAACATTTTGGTACATGGCTCTTTTTGAATTATGGTTTTCTCAGGGTATATGCCCAGTAGTGGGATTGCTGGGTCATATGGTAGTTCTATTTGTAGTTTTTTAAGGAATCTCCATACTGTTCTCCACAGTGGCTGTATCAATTTACATTCCCACCAACAGTGCAAGAGGGTTCCCTTTTCTCCACACCCTCTCCAGCATTTATTGTTTCTAGAGTTTTTGATGATGGCCATTCCGACCAGTGTGAGATGATATCTCATTGTAGTTTTGATTTGCATTTCTCTAATGATTAATGATGTTGAGCATTCTTTCATGTGTTTGTTGGCAGTCTGTATATCTTCTTTGGAGAAATGTCTATTTAGGTCTTCTGCCCAGTTTTGGATTGGGTTCTTTGGTTTTTTGTTATTGAGCTGCATGAGCTGCTTATAAATTTTGGAGATTAATCCTTTGTCAGTTGCTTCATTTGCAAATATTTTCTCCCATTCTGAGGGTTGTCTTTTTGTCTTGTTTATGGTTTCCTTTGCTGTGCAAAAGCTTTGAAGTTTCATTAGGTCCCATTTGTTTATTTTTGTTTTTATTTCCATTTCTCTAGGAGGTGGGTCAAAAAGGATCTTGCTGTGATTTATGTCATAGTGTCCTGCCTATGTTTTCCTCTAAGAGTTTAATAGTTTCTGGCCTTACATTTAGGTCTTTAATCCATTTTGAGCTTATTTTTGTGTATGGTGTTAGGGAGTGATCTAATCTCATACTTTTACATGTAGCTGTCCAGATTTCCCAGCACCACTTATTGAAGAGGCTGTCCTTTCTCCACTGTACATTCCTGCCTCCTTTATCAAAGATAAGGTGACCATATGTGCATGGGTTTATCTCTGGGCTTTCTGTCCTGTTCCATTGATCTATCTGTTTTTGTGCCAGTACCATACTGTCTTGATTACTGTAGCTTTGTAGTATAGTCTGAAGTCAGGGAGCCTGATTCCTCCAGCTCCGTTTTTTGTTTTCAAAATTGCTTTGGCAATTCGGGGTCTTTTGTGTTCCCATACAAATTGTGAAACTTTTTGTTCTAGTTCTGTGGAAAATGCCATTGGCTGTTTGATAGGGATTGCATTGAATCTGTAGATTGCTTTCGGTAGTATAGTCATTTTCAAAATGTTGATTCTTCCAATCCAAGAACATGGTATATCTCTCCATCTGTTTGTATCATCTTTAATTTCCTTCATCAGTGTCTTATAGTTTTCTGCATACAGGTGTTTTGTCTCCTTAGGTAGGTTTATTCCTAGATATTTTATTCTTTTTGTTGCAGTGGTAAATGGGAGTGTTTTCTTGATTTCACTTTCAGATTTTTCATCATCAGTGTATAGGAATGCCAGAGATTTCTGTGCATTAATTTTGTATCCTGCTACTTTACCAAATTCATTGATTAGCTCTAGTAGTTTTCTGGTAGCATCTTTAGGATTCTCTATGTATAGTATCATGTCATCTGCAAACAGTGACAGCTTTACTTCTTCTCTTCTGATTTGGATTCCTTTTATTTCCTTTTCTTCTCTGATTGCTGTGGCTAAAACTTCCAAAACTATGTTGAATAAGAGTGGTGAGAGTGGGCAACCTTGTCTTGTTCCTGATCTTAGTGGAAATGCTTTCAGTTTTTCACCATTGAGGACGATGTTGGCTGTGGGTTTGTCATATATGGCCTTTGTTATGTTGAGGAAAGTTCCCTCCGTGCCTACTTTCTGCAGGGTATTTATCATAAATGGGTGTTGAATTTTGTCGAAAGCTTTCTCTGTATCTATTGAGATGATCGTATGGTTTTTCTCCTTTAATTTGTTAATATGGTGTATCACGTTGATTGATTTGCATATATTGAAGAATCCTTGCATTCCTGGAATAAACTCCACTTGGTCATGGTGTATGATCCTTTTAATGTGCTGTTGGATTCTGTTTGCTACTATTTTGCTGAAGATTTTTGCATCTATGTTCATCAGTGATATTGGCCTGTAGTTTTCTTTCTTTGTGACATCCTTGTCTGGTTTTGGTATCAGGGTTATGGTGGCCTCATAGAATGAGTTTGGGAGTGTTCCTCCCTCTGCTATATTTTGGAAGAGTTTCAGAAGGATAGGTGTTAGCTCTTCTCTAAATGTTTGATAGATTTGCCTGTGAAGCCATCTGGTCCTGGGCTTTTGTTTTTTGGAAGATTTTTAATCACAGTTTCAATTTCAGTGCTTGTGATTGGTCTGTTCTTATTTTCTATTTCTTCGTGATTCAGTCTTGGCAGGTTGTGCATTTCTAAGAATTTGTCCATTTCTTCCAGGTTGTCCATTTTATTGGCATAGAGTTGCTTGTAGTGGTCTCTCATGATCTTTTGTATTTCTGCAGTGTCAGTTGTTACTTCTTTTTCATTTCTAATTCTATTGATTTGAGTCTTCTCCCTTTTTTTCTTGATGAGTCTGGCTAATGGTTTATCAATTTTGTTTATCTTCTCAAAGAACCAGCTTTTAGTTTTATTGATCTTAGCTGTCGTTTCCTTCATTTCTTTTTCCTTTCTTTCTGATCTGATCTTTATGATTTCTTTCCTTCTGCTAACTTTGGGGGTTTTTTGTTCTTCTTCCTCTAATTGCTTTAGGTGCAAGGTTATGTTGTTTATTTGAGATGTTTCCTGTTTCTTAAGGTAGGATTGTATTGCTATAAACTTCCCTCTTAGAACTGATTTTGCTGCATCCCATAGATTTTGGGTCGTCGTGTCTCCATTGTCATTTGTTTCTAGGTATTTTTTAATTTCCTCTTTGATTTCTTCAGTGATCACTTCGTTATTAAGTAGTGTATTGTTTAGCCTCCATGTGTTTGTATTTTTTATAGATCTTTTCCTGTAATTGTTATCTAGTCTCATAGCATTGTGGTCAGAAAAGACACTTGATACAATTTCAGTTTTCTTAAATTTACCAAGGCTTGATTTGTGACCCAAGATACGATCTATCCTGGAGAATGTTCCATGAGCACTGGAGAAAAATGTGTATTCTGTTGTTTTTGGATGGAATGTCCTATAAATATCAATTAAGTCCATCTTGTTTAATGTATCATTTAAAGCTTGTGTTTCCTTATTTATTTTCATTTTGGATGATCTGTCCATTGGTGAAAGTGGGCTGTTAAAGTCCCGTACTATGAATGTGTTACTGTCGATTTCCCCTTTTATGGCTGTTAGTATTTGCCTTATGTATTGAGGTGCTCCTATGTTGGGTGCATAAATATTTACAATTTGTTATATCTTCTTCTTGGATCGATCCCTTGATCATTAAAAGTGTCCTTCTTTATCACTTGTAATAGTCTTTATTTTAAAGTCTGTTTTGTCTGATATGAGAATTGCTACTCCAGCTTTCTTTGGGTTTCCATTTGCATGGAATATCTTTTTCCATCCCCTCACTTTCAGTCTGTATGTGTCTCTAGGTCTGAAGTGGGTCTCTTGTAGACAGCATATATATGGGTCTTGTTTTTGTATCCATTCAGCCAGTGTGTGTCTTTTGGTGGGAGCATTTAATCCATTTACCTTTAAGGTAATTATCGATATGTATGTTCCTATTCCCATTTTCTTAATTGTTTTGGGATTGTTATTGTAGGTCTTTTCCTTCTCTTGTGTTTCTTCCTAGAGAAGATTCTTTAGCATTTGTTGTAAAGCTGGTTTGGTGGCGCTGCACTCTCTCAGCTTTTGCTTGTCTGTAAAGGTTTTAATTTCTCTGTCAAATCTGAATGAGATCCTTGCTGGGTAGACTAATCTTGGTTGTAGGTTTTTCTCCTCCATCACTTTAAATATGTCCTGCCAGTCCCTTCTGGCTTGCAGAGTTTCTGCTGATAGATCAGCTGTTAACCTTATGGGGATTCCCTTGTGTGTTATTTGTTGTTTTTCCCTTGCTGCTTTTAATATGTTTTCTTTGTATTTAACTTTTGACAGTTTGATTAATATGTGTCTTGGCATGTTTCTCCTTGGATTTATCCTGTATGGGACTCTCTGTGCTTCCTGGACTTGATTAACTATTTCCTTTCCCATATTAGGGAAGTTTTCAACTATAATCTCTTCAAATATTTTCTCAGTCCCTTTCTTTTTCTCTTCTTCTGGAACCCCTATAATTCGAATGTTGGTGTGTTTAATGTTGTCCCAGAGGTCTCTGAGACTGTCCTCAGTTCTTTTCATTCTTTTTTCTTTATTCTGCTCTGCAGTAGTTATTTCCCCTATTTTATCTTCCAGGTCACTTATCCGTTCTTCTGCCTCAGTTATTCTGCTATTGATTCCTTCTAGAGTATTTTTAATTTCATTTATTGTGCTTTTCATCGTTGCTTGTTTCATCTTTAGTTCTTCTAGGTCCTTGTTAAATGTTTCTTGCATTTTCTCTATTCTATTTCCAAGATTTTGGATCATCTTTACTATCATTATTCTGAATTCTTTTTCAGGTAGACTGCCTATTTCCTCTTCATTTGTTAGGTCTGGTGGGTTTTTATCTTGCTCTTTCATCTGCTGTGTGTTTTTCTGTCTTCCCATTTTGCTTATCTTACTGTGTTTGGGGTCTCCTTTTTGCAGGCTGCACGTTCGTAGTTCCTGTTGTTTTTGGTGTCTGTCCCCAGTGGCTAAAGTTGTTTCAGTGGGTTGTGTACGCTTCCTGGTGGAGGGGACTAGTGCCTGTGTTCTGGTGGATGAGGCTGGATCTTGTCTTTCTGATGGGCCGGTCCATGTCTGGTGGTGTATTTTGGGGTGTCTGTGGACTTATGATTTTAGGCAGCCTCTCTGCTAATGGGTGGGGTTGTGTTCCTGTCTTGCTAGTTGTTTGGCATAGGGTGTCCAGCACTGTAGTTTGCTAGCTGTTGAGTGAAGCTGGGTGTTGGTGTTGAGATGGAGATCTCTGGGAGATTTTCGCCATTTGATATTACGTGGAGCTGGGAGGTCTCTTGTGGGCCAGTGTCCTGAAGTTGGCTCTCCCACCTCAGAGGCACAGCACTGACTCCTGGCTGCAGCACCAAGAGACCTTCATCCACATGGCTCAGAATAAAAGGGAAACAACGTAGAAAGAAAGAATCAGTAGAAGTAGAAAGAAAGAAAGAAAACAAGAAAGAAAGAAAGAAAGAGAGAAAAAGAAAGAAAGAAAGAAAGGAGGGAATAAAAAAGAAAGAAGATAAAGTAAAATAAAGTAAGATAAAATATAATAAAGTTATTAAAATAAAAAATTATTAAGAGAAAAAATAAAAAGGGATGGATAGAGCCCTAGGACAAATGGTTGAAGCAAAGGTATACAGACA
Source organism: Tursiops truncatus (assembly GCF_011762595.2). Classification (NCBI taxonomy): domain Eukaryota; kingdom Metazoa; phylum Chordata; class Mammalia; order Artiodactyla; family Delphinidae; genus Tursiops; species Tursiops truncatus. The sequence continues at coordinate 70,970,211 of NC_047041.1, read as the reverse complement.
AAATCTCACACAGAAGCATACACATACACAGTCACAAAAAGAGGAAAAGGGGGAAAAAATCATAAATCTTGCTCTCAAAGTCCATCTCTTCAATTTGTGATGACTCGTTGTCTAAAGGTGGGAAGGAAGGAAAGAACGATGATAAAGTAAAATAAAATAAAGTTATTAAAATAAAAAGTAATTATTAAGAAAAAATTTTAAAAAAAACGGATGGATAGAACCGTCGGACAAATGGTGGAAGCAAAGCTATACAGACAAAATCTCACAGAGAAGCATATACATACACACTCACAGAAAGAGGAAAAGGGGAAAAAATCATAAATGTTGCTCCCAAAGTCCACCTCCTTAATTTGGGATGATTCGTTGTCTATTCATGTATTTCACAGATGCTGGTACATCAAATTGATTGTAGAGCTTTAATCCGCTGCTTCTGAGGCTGCTGGGAGTGATTTCCCTTTCTATTCTTTGTTCTTACAGCTCCCAGGGGCTCAGCTTCGCATTTGGCCCCGCCTCTGTGTGTAGGTCGCCGGAGGGCATCTGTTCTTCGCTCACACAGGATGGGGTTAAAGAGCAGCTGACTTGGGGGCTCTGGCTCACTCAGGCTGGGGGGAAGGAGGGGCACGGAGTGCGGGGCGAGCCTGCGGCAGCAGAGGCCAGCGTGACATTGCTGCAGCCTGAGGCGCCCCGTGCGTTCTCCCAGGGGAGTTGCCCCTGATTCGCGGGACCCTTGGCAGTGGCGGGCTGCACAGGCTCCCCGGAAGGGGGTGTGGATAGTGACCTGTGCTCGCACACAGGCTTCCTGGTGGCGGCAGCAGCAGCCTTAGCGTCTCATGCCTGTCTTTGGGGTCCGTGCTTTTAGCCGCGGCTCGCGCCAGTCTCTGGAGCTCCTTTAAGCAGCGCTCTTAATCCCTTCTCCTCGCGCACCAGGAGACAAAGAAGGAAGAAAACGTCTCTTGCCTTTTCGGCAGGTCCAGACTTTTCCCTGGACTCCGTCCTGGCCAACCATGGCGCACTAACCCCCTGCAGGCTGTGTTCACGCGGCCAACCCCAGTCCTCTCCCTGCGCTCTGACCGAAGCCCGAGCCTCAGCTCCCAGCCCCGCCCGCCCCGGTGGGGAAGCAGACAAGCCTCTCGGGCTGGTGAGTGCTGGCCGGCACCGATCCTCTGTGCGTGCGGGAATGTCTGTGCTTTGTCCCCTGCACCCCTGAGTCTGCACTCTCCTCCGCGGCTCCGAAGCTTTCACCTTCCACCACCCGCAGGCTCCGCCCGCGAAGGGGCTTCCTAGTGTGTGGAAACTTTTCCTCCTTCACAGCTCCCTCCCACTGGTGCAGGTCCTGTCCCTATCCTTTTGTCTCTGTTTATTCTCTTTTCTTTTGCCCTACCCAGGTACTTGGGGGGTTTCTTGCCTTTTGGGAGGTCTGAGGTCTTCTAACAGCGTTCAGTAGGTGTTCTGTAGTTGTTGTTCCACGTATAGATGTATTTCTGGTGTATCTGTGGGGAGGAAGGTGATCTCCGCATCCTACTCTTCCGCCATCTTCCCGGCTGCCTCTCGGAAAAGGGTACATTTTAAATCAAATCTAATGTTTGTTTTTAGAACAAGAATCAAAGCAATTAATATTGTACTTTTTTTTTTTTTTTTTTTTTGGTACGCGGGCCTCTCACTGTTGTGGCCTCTCCCGTTGCGGAGCACAGGGTCCGGACGCACAGGCCCAGCGGCCATGGCTCACGGGCCCAGCCGCTACACGGTATGTGGGATCCTCCCGGACCGGGGCACGAACCCGCGTCCCCCGCATCGGCAGGCGGACTCTCAACCACTGCGCCACCAGGGAAGCTCTTTAAAGTACTTTTAAGAGTACTTTCTTAGAAAGGCTAAAAACAAATTATCATTTTATGATAATCTAGGATATCCTTTTAATGTTTATTGTTTTTCTACCCTTTGTTGCTTACCTACGTGATTTTTTTCATCATATTTTAGTAGTACATTGTGCAAAACTGTTGAACTTCAAAATCGTCGTAAAGGAAAGCAGAAACATAAAAGTATCATCTGAATATTAGAGTTCACAGATAGTCAACATTTTCTGTCAGTGGCCATCAGGATTTGTGCTATTATTCTCTGTGCTACTAAGGCCATGAGGAAGAATGAAAGTGGTTATTTATCCTTTGTGGAACTTGATAGTTTCACTTTAAAGATTTTGATTTTATGATGTAAAACAAACACCAGTTTCATGGCATCATTAATTAACTCATGTCTTATTATTGATGTGGATGCCTGTGCAAGCGTTGATTTTTAACCATCTCCAACAATATTGAAGTAAAAGAACCACTTAAAGTGAAGTAATAGAGGCAACTTCCCTGGCGGTCCAGTGGTTAAGACTCCGCACTTCCACTGCAGGGGGCGAGGGTTCAATCTCTGGTCGGGGCACTAAGATCCCAAGATTTCACATGCTATGCAGTGAGGTTGGGGGAAAAAAAAAAAGAAGTAATAGAGATTACATTCTTAATAGCAGTCTCTTCTGAAACATTGCAGAAGACTGAGGATTGATGCAGATCTTGGGACTTTAAAACAGCTCTTTCTGACTCCATTACATGTAGATTTTGAACAACCACCTTTATAAGAAAATCAGAGAATTTGTTTTGTCATCTCTTTTTATAGCTTTTTTGTCACCTGGCAGACAGCTTCCTGCCTAACCTGACTTTTAAAACCACCTTCATGAGATTGGTGCTCACTGAGGGCATTGACTAAGCAGTGAAGGCAGCTGTTGAATAGTGAAAAACCTGTTGGTGGTGCTTTTCCATCAGGTCTGGGCAATTGCAGTGATATTTTAATTCAGTTGTATTATTTAATGAGGGAAAAGTTGTGATCTATGACTTAAATTCTTCGTTGAAGTTACTGTAAGACCAGGTGTTCTTTTTGTTTTGTTTTTTGGCTGTGTTGGGTCTTTGTTGCTTCACATGGGCTTTATCTAGTTGCAGCGAGCGGAGGTTACTCTTCGTTGCAGTGCTCGGGCTTCTCATTGTGGTGGCTTCTCTTGTTGCGGAGCATGGACTCTGAGCGCACAGGCTTCAGTAGTTGCAGCACGCGGGCTCAGTAGTTGCGGCACGCAGGCCCTAGAGCGCGTGGGCTCCAGTAGTTGCGGTATGTGGGCTCAAGTAGTTGTGGCACTCAGGCTCTAGAGCGCAGGGTCAGTAGTTGTGGTGCACGGGCTTAGTTGTTCTGTGGCATGTGGGATCTTCCCGGACCAGGGATGGAACCCATGTCCCCTGCATTGGCAGGCGGATTCTTAACCACTGTGCCACCAGGGAAGTCCCAGGTGTATTTTTTGTATATCATCTTTGCAAGTTACTAGCAAAAACATTTTCTACTGGAAGATCAGTGGGAAAAGCTGTGGAATTTGGACAGTTTTCCTTAGATTTTCTGCCCATTGCAGGCATTATATATCAACAAAAGCGTCAGAAGGAAGGTAAACTTTTCTTGATATCTAAAAAACTTAAAACTTTAAGTTTCTGTTTCTTCAGATTCAATTATGCTTCTTAAGAGTAAAACATTTTTGTTAGGACTGGCATATAACTTTTACCAAGTTGGCATTGCCAAAACTATAAGAGAACTTGAACTCTGATTTTAAAGGTTTAAAACTACTTGACCGGCACCAAGTTACAAGGAATAAATTTAGGAGGCAACATTAATACTTGTTTGTTCTCTTAATAGCACATGCCAGAATACAGCAGAAGCAGGTGTGGATATTGGTCATCTGTATGTTTTCAGGGCTGAAAAACGGGCATTCAAGAAAAGCTTTGGTCCCCAGCTGGGCATTCCCATGGAGAATTCCAAACTCTATTGGATAGGGAAGAGTGGCATGAGGGACCAGTCACTCCACCTTGATTCATGCATAGCACTCTCTGTCAGACCCTGATGTGCTGGTGGTGCACCCAGGTGGCAGTGATCTGGGAGTGATGAAGTTGTTTGATATTTTAATCCAAATTAAGAAAGATTTAAGATTTATCGGGACTTCCCTGGCGGTTCAGTGATAAAGAATCTGCCTTGCAATGCAGGGGATGCGGGATCAATCCCTGGTCAGGGAACTAAGATCCCACATGCTGCGGGGCAACTAAGCCCGCATGCCGCAACTACTGAGCTTGTGCGCCTCAACTAGAGCCCACGTGCTGCAAACTACAGAGTCCACACTCTCTGGAACCTGCGCACCACAACTACAGAGCTCACGTGCCCTAGAGCCTGTGCACCACAACTAAAGAAGAGAAAAACTGCATGCCACAACTAGAGAGAAGCCCATGCGCTGCAGGAAAGATCCCGCATGCCACAACTAACACCCGGCACAGCCAAAAATAAATAAATAAATAATAAATCTTAAAAAAAAAAAGATTTATCAAGTAAATGTTCAAGAATGTTACTAGAGTGTGGTCCAGTATGGTACCCAGAAAAGTGTGGTCCCACTCAACGAAACCTCTACATGTTATGAATATACGTGTGAAGAAAGTCAGTGGACAAATTGGCTCTTTTATGAAGTTCATTGGAGGATGTACCATCAGTACATCACACACACGTATACACACAAATACATACCATATTTTCTTTTTTTAATTAATTAATTTTTGGCTGCATTGGGTCTGTGCACGGGCTTTCTCTAGCTGTGGCGAGCAGGGGCTACTCTTCATTGCAGTGCGCGGGCTTCTCATTGCAGTGGCTTCTCTTGTTGCGGAGCATGGGCTCTAGGCACGTGGGCTTCAGTAGTTGTGGCACATGGGCTCAGTAGTTGTGGCTCATGGGCTTTAGAGTGCAGGCTCAGTAGTTGTGGTGCACGGGCTTAGTTGTTCCGCCACATGTGGGATCTTCCTGGGCCAGGGCTCAAACCCGTGTACCCTGCATTGGCAGGCAGATTCTTAACCACTGTGCCACCAGGGAAGCCCATACCACACTTTCTTTATCCATTCATCTATTTTTTTCTTCAGTTATTTGTTTATTCATTTAGTCATTCAACATATATTTACTAAGTGCTTGCTACATGCCAGGAGTAAGAACAACACAAAGTAACTTCCTGCCTTCATGGAGTTTACATTTCAATGGGGGAAGACAGAAAACAAACTTGCAGCATAGTATACAATGCACCAGATGGAGATAAATGCTACCTAGGAACATTCAGACGAAAGAGGGGCACAGGAAGACCTGGAGGGTGAGGACTGCGTTCTGATCTCACCTCCTCTATATCCACCTTGCTCACACCACTGGCCTCCTGTCACTCCTTGAGCCCCAAACACACTGGTTTGCTGTTTCAGCCCCATCCGCGCTCTGCTCGCTTGGATGGTGACCTGGAGATCTCCAAGACTGGAAAAAGGCTTCTGTGCCTTATACTTTGAGGTGGGAGTATGTTTATGGTTCAAGGAACTGCAAAGAGACTAGTGGTGTGAGCGAGGCGTGCACAGAGAGATGGGGTCGGAGGGGAAACAGGGCTGGCTCAAGTAAGCCCTTGTGGGTCAAGGGGAGGAGGCCTGTGGCTTTTCCTCTACGTGAGCGGAGCCACGGGCAGGCTTTGAGCAGAGGAGTGATCTGATCTGATTGCTATTATAACAGATGCCTCTGTGCCAGACCCCGGGAGGGAAGGGTGGCAGCAGAGCTCCCCACCCCGAGGAGGCCACTGCAAGAATCTGGGTCTGAGATGGTGGCTCGGACCAGTGTGGGGACAGAGGATGTGGTCACATACGCTGAGGAGGGGTAATCATTCATCTATGGATGGACACTTAGGTTGCTTCCTTCCATATCTTGGCTATTGTAATAATGCTGCAATACACAGGGGTGCATACATCTTTTTGAATGACTGTGTTTGTTTTCTTCAGAAAAATACCCAGAAGTGGAATTGCTGGGTCATATGGTAGTTTTATTTTTAATTTTTTGAGGAACCCCTCCATACTGTTTTCCATAGTGGCTGCACCAATTTGCATTACTACTAGCACGGGTTTCCTTTTCTCCACATCCTCACCAACACTTATTATTTGTCTTCTTTTTGATAATAGCCATTCTGACAGGTGTGAGGTGATACCTCATTGTGGTCTTGATTGCATTTCCCTGATGATTAGTGATGTTGAGCATCTTTTCATGTGCCTGTTGGCCATCTGTATGCCTTCTTTGGAAAACTCTTCAGGTTCTCTGCCCATTTTTTAATCAGGCCGTTTGTTTTTTGATGTTGACTTGTATGAGTTCTTTGTATATTTTGGATATTAACCCCTTATCGGATATTTTTTGCAGCCATCTTCTCCCATTCAGTAGGCTGCGTTTTCTTTTTGTTGATAGTTTCCTTTGCTGGTCAAAAGCTTTTTTAGTTTGATGTAGTCTCCCATTTGGTTTTTTTGTTTGCTTGTTTTTTGGGTTTTTTTTTGCTTTTGTTTCCCTTGCCTGAAGAGACATATCCAAAAAAATATTAAGACCAATGTCAGAGTACTCCCCATGTTTTCTTTTTTTTTTTTAACTTTTTTTTCTTACAGTTGTATTGAGATATAATTGACTTACAGCACTTTATAAGTTTAAGGTGTACAGCATAATGATTTGACTTACATACATCATGAAATGATTACCACAGTAAGTTTAGTGAACATCTGTCATCTCCTACAGATACAAGAAAATATATTTTTTTCCTTTGTGATGAGAACTCTTTAGGATTTACTCTTAACAACTTTCCTATATAACATATAGCAGGACTTCCCTGGTGGTGCAGTGGTTAAGAATCCACCTGCCAGTGCAGGGGACATGGGTTCGACCCTGGTCGAGGAAGATCCCACATGCTGCGGAACAGCTAAATCGTGCACCACAACTACTGAGCCTGCGCTCTAGAGCCTGAGCTCTAGAGCCCGCGAAGCACAACTACTGAAGCTGCGTGCCACAACTACTGAAGCCTGTGCTCCTAGAGGCCTTGCTCCGCAACAAGAGAAGCCACTGCAATGAGAAGCCCACGCACTGCAACGAAGAGTAGCCCCTGCTCACTGCAACTAAGCCCGTGCGCAGCAGTGAAAACCCAAGGCAGCCATAAATAAATAAATAAACAAAAATAAATAAAATATAGCAGTGTTAATTGTATTAATCATGTTGTACATTACATCCCTAGTACTGCTTATGTTTTCTTCTAGGAGTCTTAACGGTTTCAGGTCTTACATTTAATTTTAACCCATTCTGAGTTTATTTTTGTATATAGTGTGAGAAAGTCCAGTTTTCCCAAAACCATTTATTGAAGAGGCTGTCTTTTCCCCGTTCTGTATTCTTCCCTCCTTTATCATAGATTAATTGACCATATAAGTGTGGGTTTATTTCTGGACTCTCTGTTCTGTCCAGTTGATCTATGTGTCTGTTTTTATGCCAGTACCATACTGTTTTGATTACTGAAAAGCTTTGTAGTGTAGTTTGAAATCAGGGAGCATGATACCTCCAGTTTTGTTCTTTAACATGGTAGATTCTTAAATTGTTCTTGTTCACAAAATAATTTTAAGGTATGACTTTGATTCTGACCCATTTTGTTTTAAAGGATGGAATCTGTCCTTCAGATTAATTGCCCTTTGTGCTTAAGCCTGCTTGTAGCATCTTTCATGATTATGATAGTTGAATGATTTTGTAGTGCCATTTATTTTTTGAAGTAGTTACTACTTTGGCATCTATTTTAATAAGGTCTAGGGCTTCCCTGGTGGCGCAGTGGTTGAGAGTCCGCCTGCCAATGCAGGGGACACGGGTTCGTGCCCCGGTTGGGGAAGATCCCACATGCCGCAGAGCGGCTGGGCCCGTGAGCCATGGCCACTGAGCCTGCACGTCTGGAGCCTAAGCGGGAGACGGGAGAGGCCGCAACAGTGAGAGGCCCGCATACCGCAAAAAAAAAAAAAGGTCTATACTTAACCTCCACTTTTTAAACTTGAATTGTTATGTAAATTAATCTAAATCTTTCTTTGTGCTGTGTGTTTATTTTCAAGAAGTGTAAACCTGCTGTTTTTCTTTTTCTCATTGATTGTGGTAATAGAAACTTTCTAGAGTTTAAATAAAGAGTACTGCTCTAATAGTGTTTAAAAGATAAATTGAGGTCCCCTGATTTCTTTGGAAGAAAGTTCCATAGCCCACCCAGAGCCTGGCCAGTAGTATTAGAAGCTTATATATTCATAGACTATAAATAAAAGCCTTTTGTAAGCAGCTTAATGAATTTGCCTGATTTGTGTTTAATAGCACGAATCAGAATGACTCTGCTCATATAGTTGTTTGAAATGTTTCTCCTGTTTCAGAGATTGACCTGTTTTTCTGTTTTTATTCTAGAAGGAAATAATACGGGCTTGATCCAGTGATCCACATGGGCTTGACCCAGTTTCTCAGTAGATGGGTCAATAGTCTTTTGTTTCAGATTGCTTAGGCTCCATAGTTTGCTCTGTAGCACAAATGCCCGACCAAAGATCATTATATGGGTCTTGAGCAAGTAACTTCAGGAAGGAAAAATGCTGGGGGCGGGGGCAAGTGATTCACTTTGCTGGTTAGAGGTAAGATCAGAAAAGTTACTGTTTATAGTTACTTTGTATTTTTCTTTGAGGTTACCATGGATTCTTTCTCTAATATAAATGAGCTCCTTTTTGAGTTGTAGGAAGTAATGATCATCAGTAAGTACTGTTAGGAGATAAATAAAACTGATTATCTTTAAGTGTTTAAAGATGGTTTAAAATCAGGTAGTGTATATACCAGTGTACTTTGAAGATACTGGCCTAAATTATTCATTGAATTATCAGATCCACTGAGTAGAGTATTGGTTTCCTAATAGTAGAAAAATCGTCTTATTTCCTAAGGATTAAGTTTAGTGATTGGATCCTATCTGACATTTAAATGAAGTTTTTGTTCAGGATTGTTTCTCAAAATCTATGTTAGCTTTTCAATTGCTGCTAATCTGGAATTGTAGAAGGGCACTTCTGAAATCCGACTCTGCATGAGTAAAGGTCAACAATGTGTGGGGACTTGAGGTATGGCAGTTTGCCACAAACTCGTTAATCCAAGGCTTGTTATAGCAGGTATAAGGAATATTAAAATTTCTCTTAAGACGTTTGAGGAAAAAAAAGATTTTTTTGTTTGAAGAGCAATCAAGAATAAGAACCTTTTACCAAACGTTTTTCTTACTTATTTATATAAACAATCTCTTAAAGTGTCATGGTTCATTCAATTTTGAACTTTAATCTGGGTTTTTCTCTTGGTATTCACATTGCAGATCTTAATTAGTTTTTTTCTTCTTTTTAGAAAGTAGATGGATTTAAAGTGTTCAAATATACTGTATAAAAAGGTCTATGTGTGGTAGAGGAGAAGACTAAGTCTAACCTTGGCATTTCTAGCCTCCTCGGGTGAACTGTGACCTTTATAGAAAGCCAGGTGATTGCTGCCTCAGCTTGATTCCCATTTTGAATGTTAATGGCTTTAGCTGGAGACTTATTTGGAAGGACTTCTTTGGCCCTGTATTGTAGCATTTGCCTTAACGTATTTTATAAGAGAAACAATGTAAATTCCAGGATTTAAGTGTGTTTTTTAAAATTGGTTTTTGAAAATTCAACATCATTATAACTTGATTCATTTTATTTATAATATTTATTTTATTTATTTATTTGGTTTGCTGGGTCTTAGTTGTGGCACATGTGCTTCTCACTTGTGGCCAGTAGGCTCCTTAGTTGTGGCTCACCGGCTCCTTAGTTGTGGCATGCGAACACTTAGTTGCAGCATGCATGTGGGATCTAGTTCCCTGACCAGGGATTGAACCCGGGCCCCCTGCATTGGGAGCTTGGAATCTTAACTGCTGCGCCACCAGGTAAGTCCCTTGATTCATTTTAATGTAGTGATTTTAACAAAGTTTGTTGATATGGTTGTGTGTGAAAAATACAGACTAGTTATAAAAAGACCCTTAAGCTTGTATTAGTTCAGATAACTTCTACACAGATAAATGGGACACTAACTGCTGCATATGACTGACCAGACATTTGAATACCTAACCATATTCATATAATTTGGGTTCCCCAATCTCTGGGAGAAGGTTTGTTGTATCTCACAGGAACCATTTCATATAGGATATAATAAGAAGGTTCTTTTAGAAACAAGTTTTTAAATTCCTGTTGTTAATGCATCTTTATCATAAAATGGGGACTTAATGAGATAGCATCTCCACTAGTCATTATTTTGTAAATCATCCTTTGGGCACAAAATTCTAAACTTGTAGAAATTACCCCTTTTTGCTCTCGCTTAGGACTTAATAGTGCGATATAAGAAACTAGAGATTTTGGTTTGGCATAAATTCTCTACAAATAAACAGCTAAGTCATTTTTTTTGTCTTTTTTTTTTAATTGAAGTATAGTTGATGATGTTAATTAGGAAAGTGACTCAGTTATATATACATTCTTTTTCATATTCTTTTCCATTACGGTTTATTACAGGATATTGAATATAATTCCCTGTGCTATACAGTAGGACCTTGTTTATCCATTCTATATATATACCAGTTTGCATCTGCTGATTCCAAACTCCCACTCCTGTCCTCTCCCACTCCCCTCCCCCTTGGCAACCACCAGTCTATTCTATATGTCCCTGACTCTGTTTCTGTTTCATAGATAGGTTCATTTGTGTCATATTTTAGATTCCACATATAAGTGATATCATATGGTATTTGTCTTTCTCTGACTTAGTTCACTTAGTATAATAATCTCTAGTTGCATCCATCTTGCTGTAAATGGCATTATTTCGTGTTTTTTTAATGGTTGAGTAGTATTCCATTGTATATATTGTACCACATCTTCTTTATCCATTCATCTGTTGATGGACATTTAGGTTGTTTCCATGTCTTGGCTATTGTAAATAGTGCTGCTATGAACATAGGGGTGCATGTTATGTTTTTCAATTATAGTTTTGTCTGGATATATGCCCAGGAGTAGGATTGCTGGATCATATGGTAGTTCTATTTTTAGTTTTCTGAGGAACCTCCATAGTTTTCCACAGTGGCTGCACCAACTTACATTCCCACCAACAGTGTGGGAGGGTTCCCTTTCCTCCACACCCTCTAGCATTTGTTATTTGTAGGCTTTTTAATGATGGTTATTCTTACTGGTGTGAGGTGATACCTCATTGTAGTTTTGGTTTGCATTTCTGTAATAATTAGCGATGTTGAGCATCTTTTCATGTGCCTGTTGGCCACCTGTATGTCTTCTTTGGAGACATGTCTATTTAGGTCTTCTGCCCAATTTTTGATTGGGTTGTTTGTTTTTTTGTTGTTGAGTTATATGAGTTGTTTGTATATTTTAGAAATTTTAAGCCCTTGTTGGTCACATCTTTTGCAAATATTTTCTCCCATTCTGTAGGTTGTCCTTTCAGTTTGCTTATGGTTTCCTTTGCTGTGCAAAAGCTTGTAAGTTTCATTAGGTCCCATTTGTTTATTTTCATTTTTATTTCTATTGCCTTGGGAGACTGACCTAAGGAAACATTGGTGCGATTTATATCAGAAAATAAAACAGCTGTTTTGCCTGAAACAGCAAAGTCTTTAAATCATACTGAGAGGAAAAGCAAGTTGTCTTGCTGAGAAAGGGAGGCGAGTACTTTTGAATGGTGAGGAGTGAAGCACATAATTAAAGGGTTAGGATTCTTGTTCCAAAGCAGAATGGGAGAAGAGAGTGGAAGACTCCCATCTGGTCCTTTCAATCCTTGAAGAAGTTCTGAGGATTTTTTTTGCCTTTGTGGGAAAATGGTAAAAGGAGGGCTTAAGGCTTTCTGAAAGAATCCAAAGGATTGAGGATTTGGGTTAGGTTATGGCAGGTGAGGCCTTTGGAATTAGAAGTCCTGGTGATCTGACAGAATGAGAGAGAGGCTGCCATGGCAGGCAGCCTGTATACAGGACTAAGAGAGATGGGCAAGGAGTTGGGACTGAGGGTAGATACTGGGACCAGGAGTGGAAGAAAGGGAGGTCAAAGGTACGAAAAGGAATGAGTGGAGATAAGAATTGATGAATTTGGGGAGGTTGCTAGAGTCATCCCGGTGTCTATACAGGAGGTTGTGAATAAAGAGGTGGTCAGAGAGGAAGATGACAGGAAAATGTGAGTGGAATGAGCCCAGAGGTGATGCAGTAGCTGGTAAATTGATGAGAACACTTTGGAAAAGTCAGGTGTTGAGAGGCCAGGGATGTGAAAAACAAGACCTCAGGTTGCCCTCGGGCTTTACAACTCTGAATTCCAGAGCACAGATTGTCTGAAAGTTAATAGTTTTGCTTCTCAGAAATACGAAATAATACGCTGACATATTTTTGTAAAATCAGAAGTGAACTCTGAAAAGCATATAATATATGGATTTGTATTTTAACAATCAGTCAGAAGTATTAATTGCCTCCTTGTAAACACTGGAGGATGGATACTGTTTGGGCTCCTCAGCAGGAGGTTTCTAACAGGAAAGAGGGAGACTCTAAGCGGGAGAGTCTGATATTGGGCTTTTCCTTTCACCATGTACAAGCAGTATCCTTAGGGCAGATGGACGAATGACACTCCTCAGGAAAACCTGGCCATGGGAGACACTGTCTTCACTCATTTTAGTAGAACCCAAGTCAAAAAAAACGTAGTTCTTCTGTGGTGGAAACAAGAAAAAGAGGGGAAAAAAACACAACTCTAGATTTAGACTCTTTTTTTGAAACCTGTAACACCTGAGAACTCCAAGGTCTCCCAGTGTCATTTACAAAAGCCCAGAAAAGCACTCAGGGTATCCTGGGTATGGACCAGCTTCTGGGAGAAAACAACTTTACGAATCAAAAACCACAAAAAGTAGAGTGACCAGACCAGTGTATGGAATAGCGAGAGTTGTGATCAGATGGGACGCTGAAGAGCACAGGTGGCGCTGGTTGCGGTGTGGTTTGGACAGTGCAGTTTCCTTGAAGAAACAGTCAACTTTGCATGGTACCAGGAAGGAGCCTATAATGGATGGGAACATGAGTGGTGAGACTCTGGGTACATTTTTACAAACTGACTTGAAGGGTTTTTCCCCCCTAGTAAGCAGAACTCAGCGTCAAGGTGATAACAGTTTTCAGCTCAAAGTGAAAGCGATACTTTCTGTTAATCTGTAATCATTCTTTATTCACTGTAAGCAATAAAGGTAAGTATAATTCCCCACGTGTATTCCATCATCAAACATAATTGAAAATACCATTTATCATTTGCTGATTTAGGACCCTAACTAAAGAACACTGACAGTCATAAAGAGTATCCATACTTAGTTAAAAGGGAGGACCTTTTGAAGGAAATATCTGAGGAGTAAGTTTTATATAAGACACTGACTAGGAAGGTACATTTGGGAGAGAAGAGTAAAGAATCTGAGAATAAGTAGAATTTTATCAGCTGTTGAATTTTGGATGGCATTCTCCTTTGCACATCTGCTCTCTCCTATTCTTTTCGTAAAGGGTAAAGGAGTAAAAGTCTTACAGAAGGGAAGCCATGTTAACCTGTATATTAGTTTAAGGAAACACTGCCCATTTTCAGTCTTACTGGCCTCTAGAGTGGGTTCCTTCCTCCTTCAGCTTAGCAGTAAAGCCTGAGAATAGACTGGACCTGAATCAAATGTTTTACCTTGGTATAAATTTGTTGTCCCATTTGTTGGAGACTTAGGAATAACTGTAATCTGTAGGGATAGAGCCTCTGCCTCATTGAGAAAATAGCTAATTGTTTGGGCCGTTAAGGCAAGAAAGTGAGTAAATATGGATTAATAGTAATCTCTTGCAGGGAAAGTATTTCTGAATCAACTCAGATTTTAAATGTTATGTTTTATGAAGTTGTGACATAAACTTTTTCTTTCCTCGCACTTTGAAAGTGTTGACTCATATTTTGTTCTGTTTTGTGATGGCTCTTGTGAAAGGAATAGAAAGAGATTGGGAAATAAGCAAGTGTTTCTGCCTTTTTCTCCTGCAGGTCCCAGTAGGGATGGCACAATCAGCGAGGACACTATCCGAGCCTCTCTCATCTCAGCAGTCAGTGACAAACTGAGATGGCGGATGAAGGAGGAAATGGATCGTGCCCAGGCAGAGCTCAATGCCTTGAAACGAACAGAGGAAGACCTGAAAAAAGGTCACCAGAAACTGGAAGAGATGGTTACCCGTTTAGATCAAGAAGTAGTAAGTAACTCATTGAATAGTTGTACTAGTTAGATTGAATCATAGCCATGGCAAAGTGTTCTGTATATACTGTGGTTACCCTGAACATTGTGGGTATAGTTAAAGAGTTCCGAAAATTATACACACCTTTAAGCATTTTCACATAGCTCCTCTACAGCTTTGTTAAAAAAAAAAAATGCAGCCTGTGGTTGGAATGTAGTCTTTGATTGGGGAGTGGATGTATTCAGAGGAGTTTTGCTTGCACCTTCACCCCGGGGGATAATGTTTTGACCCAAAGGAGGACTGTTTGAGCGCTTGATGTTACCAGACAGTTACTAGGAAATAAGAATTTGAGAGAGCTCTAAGTCGTGATAAAGATCTGCAGACCCTGGGTACAAACTTAAGGGTCAGGTCTTTTTTGTTTCCAAATGTTGTTTGAACTATATTTAAAGTATCTTTGGTGACCCCTTCTAGGTGAGCCCTTCTAACTTAATAACCCATAGTGTATGCAACCTTTAGCTCTTAAGCTTTCTCACATTTTTATCAGACTGCTGTGCCCTTATGAGTCAAGTCAGCCCTGTGACTTCTTTAGTTTAGTGATTAGAGGCACTAGCATAATTTGAGTGCCAGCTTCACTCTTCACTTTCATTCCTGTGATGGAGAATTTGTTCCAGCAGGTGTGCATTTTTGATGAAAGGGTAAAGAGTTATTAAGTGTTAGAGGGCTTTGGAGAAAGTGATTTGTATGTACACATTACTCTAATAAAATGGTTCTAGTGTGTAAAGTGAGCTGCTCAATAGCCAGCTATTTGCAAAAGTTCAGCAAAGTGACACCAGTACAGTTCAGAGCCTGCAACTACCACCTGCTGTATCTTGTGAATAAAGTTCAACTGTTTGGAGTTCTATGTGTTGAATCATCTGTACAGACTGGGGAAAGTTATTCCTCTGAGGCAGATGGCCACTTGTTTTGAAAGAAGGACCTCCTTTATGATTTTCACGTAAGGAACCTCCTGCTGGAAAGTGTCTTGTCTGATGGCTTAGTTTGCAGTATCATTTGTCACTGGTAAGTGACAAGCTTATCACTGCCACCAAAAGTGCTCAGCATCTCCTGTTTTCACTCAGCATCTTAGAGCACACCTTTTCCTCTAACTTTGACTAATGTGATACATGAATCTCATCCATGAGTTGTTTAAGCATTGTTTTATTAGCAAGTCTGTTTCTGTGAAGTTGAATTGTAGATGTCTGACAAGCAGATAATTACAATTAGTATAAAATCATCATGCTTGGACTATTCTGTTTTCAGGCTGAGGTTGATAAAAACATAGAACTTTTGAGAAAGAAGGATGAAGAACTCAGTTCTGCTCTGGAGAAAATGGAAAATCAATCTGAAAACAATGATATTGATGAAGTTATCATTCCCACAGCCCCACTATACAAACAGATCCTAAATCTGTATGCAGAGGAAAATGCTATTGAAGACACTATCTTTTACCTGGGAGAAGCCTTGAGGCGGGGAGTAATAGACCTGGACGTCTTCCTGAAGGTATGTCTTCCTCGCTCTGCTTTCCAGGGTTTCGGAACATGTGTTTTAGAGACACTGACCTTGAAAACCACAGATCAAGAGGGTTTCTCTGTAGGAGGTGGGTTAAAATTCTTTGTATTTCCAAAAGAGAGCAAGTGAGATAAATGGCTGTGAGCAGTGTCTTCCCACCTACAGAGGGGGCTGAGGATCATCTGAGTAGGGGAAGAAAAGTGGGCTAGTGGCTGCAGTTCCCCACCCCACGAGATAGCATCAAGCTGAATGTAATCCTTCTCTCTTACTACTGTGCCTAGGTGGATCATGAGGTACAGTCAGATTTCCATTGATTCTTTCAGGTCACATCATCTAAACTGAGATCATTGACTGCCCCACCCTTATTGTTTTTGTTTTTTTCCTCTGTTAATTTTTTTAGACTTGCATGGTTTTATACCTGTTTTCCCAAATCAAACAGCCTTGGGAAGTATTGGGTTTGCCCTGCTGGTAATAGAGCCCTTCTGAATAAAGGTTATATTCCAGGCTTAATGCTATTGTACAGACATGAAGATCTGTAAGCCAAGTTTGGCTACTTCTCTCTGTTGGGTCATGAAGAGCATGGCTTTAGGAATAATAGCAGCCATCCTCTGGATATTCAGTACAGCTGCTGCTGCTGCTTCAGTGCACATGCGAGGCTGGTCAGGTTGCTTGCTGATCTTGCCTGTCTTACTATGAGCGTGTGGCCAAACCACTCTTGGACCTGGTGCAAGCACATGAATAGCTGGGACCCTAGAGAGGACTTCCTTTCTGTACACTGTCCCCTGCTTGGGTGGCATAGCCTAGGGAAAGATACACATGGAGAGGCAAGAGAGGTACACTGTTTGCTAGGCACTGGACAAAAGCTGGCCTTGTGCTATACTCATCCTTGCCCTTCCCCTTTTTTAGCCAAGTGGGAACAAACAGTCACAGTCTGTACAAAAGTTTTTTGTAACTTTTGTTAGGATCACAGTACATGTTTCCCTGCCATCTTGGTTGTCTCAAGTGCAGCTTGAACTCCTGAGCCAGATCCTGCAATGTGGTGCTTTCCCTGTGAAGAAGGCCTTTGTATAGGGTCTCAGAAGACTACTTTCCTTAACACAACCTGCCAGCATCAATCCAGTGAGTTTAAAAAGCCACACGTACTAAAGTATTGGCTCCAAAGGAAAGTTGATATGAGTTTAGGTTCTTAGCTCCCACCTAGGTTACAAACTGTCTGATAGTTCATGCCTGGGCCTGGATCAGAGCCAGTCTAAACTGTTGAAACTTTTCCCCCTTCACAGCATGTACGTCTTCTGTCCCGCAAACAGTTCCAGCTGAGGGCACTAATGCAGAAAGCAAGAAAGACTGCCGGGCTCAGTGACCTCTACTGACTCCTCTGATACCAGCTGGAGATTGAGCTCTTCTAAAGCATTCTTTTCTTCTCTTCCTTTCTCTTATATCAGTAGGTGCCCAGAATAAGTTATTGCAGTTTATCATTCAAGTGTAAAATATTTTGAATCAATAATATATTTTCTGTTTTCTTTTGGTAAAGACTGGCTTTTATTAATGCACTTTCTATCCTCTGTAAACTCTTTTTGTGCTGAATGTTGGGACTGACTATGCTAAATAAAATTTGTTGCATAATTTTTCTCTTTTACTGAACATCTTTAGGAAAAATATATGAAACCTAAATAAGAAGCTCGGCTTCTAATTTAGCAAAGTATATCATCCATCGTGAGTTGAAATTTAGCATTATTTATCCTCTAGCATATAAAGTGAATTCTATTCAATATGGGATATAATACCACACAGAAATCTAAATTTTCAAATATTTGAAATTGAGGGATTTGAGTGACTTTTTTTGTGAAAGGTCCTGGCTGGTACCCTCCCTACCAGTTCCTGCCTAGTCCTGCCTAGATTTGTTTCCTTTCCAGACCTGACAGAACCGTAGCTAACTGTTTTCATCAAGAAAGGAGGAGAGTGGCCAGTACCAAGCTACACACCTGAGAATTTATGTTAACTAGGCAAGATGGTCTGGCCACAATTAAGGAGGAAGGTACAGTGTACACTGCCTCTCTGCATTTATTGTCATCTAAAGTCAGTCTTTCTGGTGAGTGATTCTGTAGTCAAGATTGTGGCCACCCATCCAATGATCTACATGTCCTAAAAAGCTTATCTAGCAGAACAGAATTTTCTCTGTCAAAATGAGAGCGCTAGAAGGTTCATGAGGTTATAAAGAAATGAACATTCTAATTTAAGATGTTTTAAGGTATTCAGGCAGCCAGACAGCTACTCTATACTTCTCCCAAGAGAAGAAAGACATTTGGTCTCACTCATCACTGAAGAGTTTATATAGTTTAGATCTTTTCTTAAAAAATGAAAATCTACTTGTAAAAATTATCAGAATAGAAACTGGCAAGGTTTAATCTAGTGTTAGGTTTGAAACTAACATTTTTTTTTTTTTTTGCAGTACGCGGGCCTCTAGCTGTTGTGGCCTCTCCCATTGCGAAGCACAGGCTCCAGACGCGCAGGCTCAGCAGCCATGGCCCACAAGCCTAGCCGCTCTGCGGCATGTGGGATCCTCCCGGACCGGGGCACGAACCCGTGTCCCCTGCATCGGCAGGCGGACTCTCAACCACTGCGCCACCAGGGAAGCCCTGAAGCTAACGTTTAAATGAGTTATTTTTGTGTATACATTTATTTTTACATGGTAAAGGAAGTTACAGCTTTTTTATAGCATACAAAATGAACTTAGTTGTATTAGCCAGCCAGAACGAAATAATTAGCATACACTTGATGAAAAGAATCACGGTTTCTAAACACAATAAACACACATCATACATTCTTTTGGACCAAATGGCAACTACATAATAATATACAAGGCAAGTACTGGTACATCAGAGGTACCAAAATACCTTATTTGATGCAGTGACTTAGGAATTACAAAAAATAAGTATCATCCAACATTTGGATGCTAAATAAAAGAGCTGAGGGGCTAAATAGTGGAGTCACTCTTCCCTCCTTCTTTTTTCTGACTTTTACGAATTTGAGTGTATTCAAAAGTATGACGTATTTAATCCTGTAACTAACCACTCTCTCTCTTTCGATAACTTCAGAATGGTAGTTTTAAGCAACTTTAAAACTTGCGCTCCTTCTGAATTTCCCAGAGAGTTTCTGCACCCTTTTCAGACAGGCCTCTTCTGCAGAGGTCAGCTTTACCTTTATGAGGTCTGTAATAACATTCTCGCCCAGGATACACGGAACACTAAGGTATATTCATTTGTTCAATAGTGGCCCTGAAAGTAAAGACTTAAAAATTATTCCTTTCTCCTTTCTTCTAACAAAGGTCTGCAATATGAGAAACAACAGTTGCTGGGTGAACTGAGTATTTAACAGATTTGTAGTATGAACTGTGGCAGAAAAAGATACAAGGAAAGGGGACTTCTCTGGTAGTGCAGTGGTTGGGAGTCTGCCTGCCAATGCAGGGGACATGGGTTCGAGCTCTGGTCCGGGAGGATCCCACATGCGGCGGAGCGGCTAGGCCCGTGCGCCACAACTACTGAGCCTGCACTCTAGAGCCCACGAGCCACAAAGAAAAAAAAAAGATACAAGTAAAGAACAATTTAAAACAGATGACTAGACATATTTATTGTTCAAATTCATCTGCCATCTTCCCACATAGGCCCCAACCTCTTGCCATGTTTGCTGGGACCAACCCTCCTTTTCCTTGCCCCCAAACCACTTCCTATCAGGGAACCCACTTCAAAATTCCTATTACTTTATTCCCAGTGATTTAATTCCATTTTACTTTAACTTCTCCCATTCCAACTAGCAGAGGGATCTTACCCAGGCCCCAACTTCCCCCTCCCCAGGAGACCAACTGCTAATACTTTTGAGATCAGTGCTTCTTTCTTAGGTCTCTTCACTGGACCTCATTGAAACTGCTAGAGAACAACTCAAAATGTGGCAAGACCTACCACAGTGGTTCCCAATGTTACTAGATATTTGTAGAGCTAGTTCACTCAGTTAAATAATAAAGATGCAATAAGACTTTTATCTAATAGAATGTATAAGAAATACCACACTAGGCCAGGACAAAGGTCTACAAAGGTAGGCCTCTTCCTCCTCTACCACCATCCCTTTGTCTCTGTCTCTTCAGCAGCAGCAGCAAAGAACAGATTTTAGGTAGAGAGGTGCTTCCATAAGATCAACTTCAAACATTTTCTTCAATGCTCTTTTACCTCTATCTTATGTTGATATTAAATATTTTTTCAAACATAAATATCCTACCTTACTCATGGTGGAAACTGGACGCACTCCTTAGATTCTTCAGAATACTTTCTGTTAAATCAACACAGGTAGGGCAACACCCCATTTCTTTTTAATCACCTCACAGCCACTGTGGAGTTGGAAGAAATCATGAACATAAGTTAATTTTAGAAGAAATACTTGTCTTTGAACATCCATATTGCGGCAGCCTGACAATGCCACAAATCTGAAATGTTTCCATCAATAATTTCTCCTAGGAATTTCTTATAGGAGTTGGTTATGTAAGGTAGGAAAACAGTTATGACGGTAAGTACGGAGATCCAAAAGTTAATGTGAAACCAATTTTACTATCAACTGTAAAGAATATATAGCAACAATTAGAAAAAATACATTGTCAGTTAACAAGTGAGTGCCTACTATATGGTAGATACTGGGTTAGGCTCAGCAGTGAGTGAGACAGACTTAGTCTAGTCCCTAACTGCTTAAGAGTTTATAATGTGAATATGATCACACCAAAATAAAAGTAGAAGTGCTAAGGAAAGAAAAGTCCGGCAGATACAACAACATATACTTAAAGGACCCAAGTCTCATCCCTCTGGCACAATTCAGGCTTACAGCTAACTTCCAAGGTACTGAAAATACAAAACATACTACCTGGGGGGCTTCCCTGGTGGCGCAGTGGTTGAGAGTCCGCCTGCCGATGCAGGGGACACGGGTTCGTGCCCCGGTCTGGGAAGATCCCACATGCCGCGGAGCGGCTGGGCCCGTGAGCCATGGCCCCTGAGCCTGTGTGTCCGGAGCCTGTGCTCCGCAGCGGGAGAGGCTACAACAGTGAGAGGCCCGCGTACAGAAAAATAACAAAAAAAATAAACAAAAAAAACCATACTACCTGGCAACCACTACTTTGCGGACATTTTCCTTCTGCTCAGGTCTTTATCAGTTCCTTTATCTGAGTTCAGAACCTTTGGAGAGACCACAGCAATGGTCACTCCACTCCACACAGGAACTAAGAAAAAGATACCCCCAAATCCATTCATTACATAGTATTATATAACAGGTGGTGGTTGTTTTTTTTTAACCTTAGCAAAACTGTTACAATTGCCCTGAGTGGTTTACAACTAGGAACGCTCAACAAAACTATCAAAAATTCAGATGTCTAAGCCCTACCCCAAATCAGCTAAATCAAAATCTTAAGGGATGGAGCCCACAATTCTATCGTCTTGGCAGAGATTCTCCAAACAAGAAAGTGACAGTTTTGAAATTTTCAACTATAAATTATTAAGTTTTAACTTTTATCACTTCAAGTCCTTTTCCATAGCCAGGGGTTTGTATTAGATCGATTTCAAGGGTTCTTAGCCAGAAGAAAGTAAGATAAAAAGGACTGCTATCATATTAGCACCCCTCCTCCTCTTCCCTTTAATTTTCTCCAGTTAATAGGAAGAATTCATGTTACTTGAATTAACAATACTGACCTTTCTGAACTAGAGTATCCCAAGTTAAATGTAAACTACATCTTGTTACTTAGTGCTGTGTTAAGAAAGCCTTATAATCTTAATTGTACATATATGTAGGATTGTAGTAACATTCTCATTTTTTTCAAACTTGTATTTCTGGTAAGTTATTTTATTATAAAAATAATGTGCTAAAAATTAAAACACTACTAAAAGGACCTAAAGTAGAATAAAAGTCCTTTCACCCAGGAGGTATTTTACTTCATGATTAAATATATGATCAGTACAGTCTAAATATATTTCAGAGAGTGTGCACAGCTCAGTGGTACTTTTAGGCTTACCACTTGAGTCTCTGTGCTCTAAAAGGAAAAACCATGACAGCTTTCAGAGTGGACACCAAGCCTCTGCCCAGTCAAGAAATGGAAAGGGGCAGTGGACAGATTACAGCCACTCCCAATAACCACAGTTTTGGGGAAATGCTCTTAACTTCCATGCTACAAAGTTAAGATACCCACTGAGAAGAAAAAATTCAAGACAGAAAAAGTTCTCACTTTAAATGATAAACTTTTTTACGTTTATCTAAATTAAAACTAAGTCTGATGTTTCGCTGGGGGGAACAAAAACAGTTCTCTATCCAACTCCAGTTATACCATAGTTTCAACAATATCTACCCAATAGAAATAAATTATGAAAACCTTTTGTTGCTACTTTGTATAGACATTTGTGCAGAAACACACACATTCATTCATGCCATTAAAAAAAATTTAAGAAACACAAATCAATATCCCTTATCAAGTCTTTGAAATAATTTTTCTCAGAGAATAATCCATTTAGAGCAAAAAGCTTAGTTAAGAGGGAAACAGAGAAACAAGTATACATGGAATATAACTGTCAGGCAAAACATAATCAGGCCTTAGTCCCACTAGGCAAGGGAAAAAAATTTGGCATAGTCTGATGTTTTGGGTATGTGAACTATTTTAAACATTATTTTATCAGAATTTTTTTCTCATTGAATTTAAAAAGTGGTAACTATTAGCCAGAAAGTTAGTGCAGATACAATAATGGCAAACAAAAGAGAATTTCAAAAATAAAAAAGCATTACTAAGGATACACAGAGATACTACATAATATATGAAACAATCCAACAATACATAATAATCATGAACTTAGATGCAACTCATTGAAGTGGCCTCAAAATATATTGGAAAAAAATCGGGAAACGCTAGGTGGATTTGAGTAACTACCTTTATCAGAAACTGACAGATCAGTAATAATTAAAAATTTGTAATTTAGTAAAACTAAACCAAATCAATAAGTGTGGATATAGAAAGATCATCCAATTAAGTCCATTTCCCACCCCCCAAATACATAAAGGAACATTTACAAAAACTGTATTAACTAGGTCACAAAGGAAGCCTTAACAGATTTCAAAGAGTGGATGTTAACCTGCATTTCTCTGATCTCAATTCAGCTATGTTAGAATCAACCACCATATAACAAATTTTAAAATGTTTCAAAGCTAAAAGCATACTCTTGCTGAGTTAGAGAAAATAAAACTAGGAATTACAAAATATTTATACCTGAATGACAATAAAAGTGCCACAAAACAAAAGAAAAAGTGGTACTTACTGTTAAGTTTATATTCTTAAATGCATTTTTTTAAAAAAACAAGAAAGATCAAGGATAAAAGTTACTAACCATAAAGTAAAAGGAAGTTTTAAAAAATAAGCAGAAAGTAGTAAGATTAAAAACATCAGTATCAATAAAATAGAAAATAATTCTTGGGGAGAGGAGGACTAATAAGTTAGAAGAACATCTAGCAAAACGAGGGCACAATGTCCCCAACAAATAATATTAGGAAACAGGAGAGGTAAGCACAAATACAGTAAAGGTTTAAAAAGTCATAAAATATGAAACACATGCCAGTATAAAACTTGGATGAAATGGACAGCTAGAAAAATTCCTAAAATGATTTAAGAAGAAATGGAAAAATCTGAATAAACAAATTACATTAATGAACTTTTAACAAAAATCTAGCCCCTCACTCTTTCAACTGTTTTACAAACAAGTTATATCAAAATTTCAAGGAACAGTTTGTTCTTATGCAACCTATTTTATTAGAGAACAGAAAAAATTTTTTGGTGGGGATATAGTAAAACCTTGATACCGAAACTGAGCAAAGACCAGATAAAAAATAGTAAACTCATATTATTTATTTACACAGATACACAAGTACTAAATAAAATATTAGCAAATATACTTAAGTGGGGTTTTTGAAAAATACTTCCTGACCAAGGAAGTTTTACCCCAGAAATGCAAAGATGGTTCAATATCAGAAAATATATTAATATATTACACCATGTGAGATTTAAAGAAAAAGATTATTTGAATTGTACAAAAACCTGATGAAGTTCCAAATCCATTAGGGTTTAATAAAAGTAAAATTCAACAATCTAAGAAGAAAAGGAAACTTAACCTAAAAAGATATCTATCAAAAATCCAAAACAAACCACAAATAATGAAGAAAAATTAGAAGTATTTTCATTACAGTCAGGAACAAGACAAGGATATACCCACTATCACTGTTTCTATTTAACATCTTACTGGAGATCCTCCCAGCCAATGCAATAGGACAGGAAAAGGTAAAGGTCTTAAGTATAGAAAAAAGGCCTTATTTGGAGATGGTAGGTCTAATAGAAAATGTCTGGTAATTTGTAAACTATAGAAACTAAAGATCAGAAAGAAAACAAGAAATAACAGAGACTTCTGGGAGACCATTAAACATACCAACATGCGTTATAGTAGTACCAGAAGGAGAGGAGAGAAAGGAGCAAACACATGCAAAGAAATAATGGGTGAAACTTTCCAAATATGAAAAACATTAATCTGCACATTCAAGAAGTTTAAGGAACTCCAGGTAGGATATACTGAAAGGGATTCTTACTTAGACACACCATAGTTGAACTGTCAAAAGCCACAGAGAAAATATTGGAAATACGAGAAAACAGACTCACTGCATACCAGAGAAAGAAAATAAGTTAACAGCTAACTTCTAATCTGAAGCAATGGAGGCCAGAAGACAGTTGAATGACATTCAAAGTGCTGGAAGAGAAACTCAACCAAGAATACTATATGTAGCAAATCTATATTTCAAAAATGAAGGCAGAATAAAGACATTCCCAAATAAATAAAGATTGAGAGAATTCACTGCTAACAGCCGATCTGCCTTACAACAGATACTGAAGTAGTTTCAGGCTGAAAGGAAGTGATACCAGGCAGCAATTCATACCAACATGAAGAAAGGAGCACTGGTAATAGTGAAATATAATTTATTTATAAAAATGTTTGTGTGTGTGTGTGTATACATACATACACACACATACACCTACCTCTTATTTAAAACACAACTGCATAAAACTATATAAAATTTATTGTTGGGCCTACAAGATATACAGATAGAAGGTATTTGACAACAACCAGAAGAGGAAGGGAAAGATACTAGAGTAGAGCAAGGAAGTGACAGCAGACAGTAACTCAAATCTCGACAAATGAATACCAAAAATGAAAAATAAGAAAGTTAATATTAAAAAGTTCATATATTTTTGTCTTAGCTTCTACAAAAGACTTAAGATTATATAAAGCAACAATTATAACACTGTACTGTTGAATTTTTAATACATATAGACATATACAACAATAATAGCACAAAAGTGGGTGAGGGATTGATGCTACAATGGAGCAAAGTTTCTATATTTTATTGGAATTAAGTGTGCAAAAATGTGAAGTACATCCAGGTACCTTAAGCTGATATTGTAACCCCAAGAGCAACCACTAAAAAAAAAAAACCCTCAAAAAACATAATTTAAAATTAATTAAATAATTAAAATGGTACTTTAGAAAATGCAAAAAAAGTCAGTAAAGGAGAAACCAAGGAACAAAAGAAGACACAAGACAAACAGCAAAATGACAGGCATAAATCCAAACATATCACAGTAACAGTTAATGTGAATAAACAGTCCATTCAAAAGGCAGAGATTTTCACACTGCATAAAATGAGGTCTAACTATATTGCTCTCTAGAAGAGACACACTTTTTTTTTTTTAGTACTATCTGTATTTTGGCGTCATTATCCTATTTTAGTTTTTTTTTTAATTGAAGTATAGTTGATTTACAATATTGTGTTAGTTTCAGGTGTACAGAAAGTAATTCAGTTGTATATATTTTTTCAAATTGTGTTCCATCATAGGTTATTATAAGATATTGAATATAGTTCCCTGCACTATACTGTAAATCCTTGTTGCTTATCTACTTTATGTATAGTAGTTTGTATCTGTTAATCCCATATCCTTATTTATCCCTCCCTACCTCCCTCTCCCCTTTGGTAACCATAAGTTTGTTTTCTATGTCTGTGAGTCTATTTCTGTTTTGTAAATAAGTTCATTTATGTCATTTCTTTTAGATTCCATATAGGAGTGATACCATATAATATGTCTTTCTCTGTCTGACTTACTTCATGTAGTATGATATTCTTCTAGGTCCATCCATGTTGCTGCAAATGGCAATATTTCATTCTTTTTTAGGGCTGAGTAATATTCCATTGTATATATGTGCCATATCTTCTTAAACCATTCACTCAGTATGATAATCTCTGGGTCCATCCATGTTGGCATTATTTCATTCTTTATTTCATACACACACACACACACACACACACACACACACACACACACACACACAACCACATCATCTTTATCCATTCATCTTCAGTGGACATTAGGTTGTTTCCATGTCTTGGCTATTGTAAATAGTGCTGCTATGAACCCTATACGGGTGCATGCATCTTTTCAAATTATAGTTTTCTCTGGATATATGCCCAGGAGTGGGATTGCTGGATCATATGGCAATTCTATTTTTAGTTTTTTGAGGAACCTCCATTCTGTTTTCCATAATGGCTGCACCAACTGACATCCCCATCAACAATGTAGGAGGGTTCCCTTCTCTCCACACCCTTTCAACATGTTATTTATAGACTTTTTAATAACAGCCATTCTGACCTGTGTGAGGTGATATCTCATTGTCATTTTGATTTGCATTTCTCTGATGATTAGTGATGTTGAGCATCTTTTCATGTGCCTATTGGCCATCTGTATGTCTTCTTTGGAGAAATGTCTATTTAGGCCTTCTGCCCAATTTTTGATTGGGTTGTTTGTTTTTTTGTTATTGAGTTGTATAAGCTGTTTCTATAGTTTGGAAATTAAGCCCTTGTCAGTCATATCATTTGCAAATATTTCCATCCAGTCCATAGGTTGTCTTTTTGTTGATAGTTTCCTTTGCTGTACAAAAGACTGTAAGTTTGATTAGGTCCCATTTATTTATTTTCACTTTTATCTCTATTGCCTTCGTAGACTGACCTAAGAAAACATTGGTACATTGGTACTCTGATTTATGTCAGAGAATGCTTTGCCTATGTTCTCTTCTAGGAGTTTTATGGTGTCATGTCTTATATTTTAGTCTTTAAGCCACTTGAGTTTATTTTTGTGTGTGGTGTAAGGCTGTGTTCTAACTTCACTGATTTCCATGCAGCTGTCAACCTTTCCCAACACCACTTGCTAAAGAGACTGTCTTTTCCTCACTGTATAATCTTCCCTCTTTTGTCACAGATTAATTGACCATGGGTGTGTGGGTTTATTTCTGGGCTCTATTCTGCTCCATTGATTCATATGTCTGGTTTTGGGCCAATACCACACTGTTTTGATTACTGTAGCTTTGCAGTACTGTCTGAAGTCTGGGAAGGTTATGCCTCCTGCTTTGTTCTTTTTCCTCAGGATTGCTTTGGCAATTCTGGGTCTTTTATGGTTCCATATAAATTTTAGGATTATTTGTTCTAGTTCTATGAAAAATGTCATGGATAATCTGACAGGGATCACATTATATCTGTAGCTTGCTTTGGGTAGTATGGCTATTTAAACAATATTAATTCTTCCAATCCAAAAGCATGGGATAGCTTTCCATTTCTTTGAATCATTTTTGATTTCCTCTATCAGTGTTTTATGGTTTTCAGCATATAAGTCTTTCACTTCCTTGGTTTATTCCTAGGTTGTTTTTTTTTTTTAATGTAATTTTAAACAGGATTTTTTTTAACTTTCTCTGATATTTGATTGTTAGTGTAGAGAATGTAACTGATTTCTGCATATTAACTTGTATCCTGCTACCTTGCTGAATTCATTTGTTAGTTCTAATAGTTTTTGTGTGGTCTTTATTATTCTCTACATAGAGTATCATGTCATCTGCAAATAGTGACAGTTTTACCTGTTCCCTTCCAGCCTGCATACCTTTTACTTCTTTTTCTTGTCTAATTGCTGTGGCTGGGACTTCAATACTATGTTGAATAGAAGAGCTGAGAGTGGGTTTCCCTGGTGGCTCAGTGGTGAAGAATCCGCCTGCCAATGCAGGGGACACGGGTTCGAGCCCTGGCCTGGGAAGATCCCACACGCTGCAGAGCAACTAAGCCCGTGAGCCACAGCTACTGAGCCCACGGGCCACAGCTACTGAGCCCATGTGCCACAACTACTGAAGCCTGTGTGCCTAGAGCCCATGCTCTGCAACAAGAGAAGCCACTGCAATAAGAAGCCCACGCACCGCAACGAAGAGTAGCCCCCACTCGCGGCAACTAGAGAAAGCCCGCACGCAGCAACAAAGACCCAACGCAGCCATAAATAAATAAATAAATTTTTAAAAATACAGTAATTTGGCTGAATATCACAACCTAGATTTCTGAGTTCCAGATTCATAATCAGCTACCAGCTACCTGTTTGATATCTCCTGAGTATCTTTTCAGATATCTCAAATTTAACATGTCCCAATTGGAAATCTTGGTTTTTCTCCCCCTAAACTCAACACTCCCTCCTACTTCCTTCACTGACTCCCACCTCCTTGAGAGCATCACAATCCAGGTAAATGGAACTACCATCCAATCAATCGCTCAAGGTAAAAATCCAGAAGTCATTTTTTACTCTTCCCTGTCCCTCACTATACAAAATCTGTCAGTGGTCCTGCATGTTTTATTTCCAAAGTATATCTTAAATTTGTCCACTTTGTGCATGCACCAGTGAGGAGTCTAGTACAATCTTGGAGGGTTAGTCAATAAAGTACTGTGCTTTCACTTCAGCACCCTCAGCAATCCGGAAAACAGCTCAGATATGGAAGTCTTTAGTTTGTAAAACTTGGACTTACACACTACGATTCCGCAAATTATCTTTTCATATACGCTAGTATTTAAAGAAATCTTCATTATGGTACACACACTGATTATGCAAAATACATGTTAAATTAACAAAACAGGAAACTATTCTGGCTATATCGGTAGTTTAGAGTTTAATGCCCATTATTTTTCTCTACCAAGTTACTAAACCCACCCCCCCAAACAAAAAAAGTTATTATTCACTGAACAGCCAAAATAAAGGTGACCTGGATTGGAAACAATAATCACTTTGTGGTGGAGACTGTGTTAGATAATACTGGAAATCATTAATTTAAACACGAACACATTTCTCTGGATTAAATCAAGGTATGTTTCTCTTTATGTGGCCTGCACCTGCTGTGATAATCACTATGTTGAGTTTGCAGTGACAAAGTAATCTGAGGAAAGATTTGAATAGAAAACATTATGGGAGAAAACATCTAAAATTTAAGTACACATTTCCTGTCCAGCTCAATCACCACACTTCTTACTAAAGAGTGAGCTCCCTCAGATCTTCTACAATGCCCAGGGCACTCTTAATTTTAGGAAATTAGTACTAAATTTTCCTTGTACATTTGTTTTAACAACCTCCTAACATACATACCTCTTGCACTTTATAGAATAAAAGGTCAAAATGTACATTGTTCTGTGAATGAGAATGTTTACTTAGAGATAGATGTGGTATGAAAAGACCCTTGAACAGGGAGATATTGGTTCATTCATTTGTTCATACAATTACCTCCTGGGTGCCAAGTAAATAAAGTACAGTAGTTAAGAGCTTAGGCTTTTGAGTCAAAACAAAGGGATCAAATCTTTACTCCATCACTTTTATTTAACCTTGATATGCAGATGCATCATCTATGAAACATCATAGAATTGTGCTGAGGTTATTAAATAAAATAAAGTGCTTTAGCTCAGTGGCTGGCACAAAATGGGCAATCAATTAATGATTACTGTCATGATAATTACTATTACTGCTGCTCACAGGAACTCAGTCTGGTGCTGTAGGAAGCCCTGTAAACAAATTAAGTACAACCTAATGAAATCTGAACATGTTATGAGACTACAGGGTAGGGAGCAACCAACTTTATAACAATTGGGGAAGTCATGATATAAAGATACGATTTTCTTAGATATTTATTAATGTACTATTAGAATATTTATGGTATTTAGCTATGATAGTAACCTTTGCTGGAAAAAAATATTTAGGATTTTCATGAAAGGGCTGCCATGTTGCAGATCCACTGTCTCACCCATCAATTTGCCTTCATCAGCATCCACAAAGGCAAGTTCATCACTCAAGCCCTAAAAAGACATTAGTCAAGTGGGAGAGGGGGCTTCTGGATTAACTGGAGAATGAAAGAAAATTCTTACACTGGCAATCTATATCTACCTTATGAATTATCAGGCTCAGGGAAGACATACTGAATCTGTTCAACATGTCATCATGATATAAAAGTCCAAACAAGAGATACAAGCTACAAGGAGGAAAGCTTCAGCTCACAATTAGGAAAACAAACAGAGAAGCCATTTAATAAACAGAACAGTCTCTGAAGGCAGTGAACACCTCTTCAATTTAAGTTGAGGCTGCACAATGATAAAGAAGGGATTCTGTAGAAGGAATTTCTCACCGGACTACGAGCTCCTAGAGAAGAGGAAGTCATTCATTTTCACTCATCTGGTGCTTAGCATTAACCTGGCACATAGAAGCTCAATAAAAGTTTTTTCAATAAATAGGTTAAAATATAGGGCCCTTTCCAACTCTAAAATTTTACAGTTCTTTTATCAAGCAATGTTACATGCAAAAAGGAATCAGTACTATATATTTCTAGCATGCTACTTCATATGTAATAAAGGAGGAAAATTATATATTGTATTTGCAAAAGAAACTCCAGAGGATACATAAGAAACTGACAAATGGTTTCCTAAAGTGGAATTTAGGGGAAAGGTTGGACGGAAACAGGATGAAAGTGTGACTTCTCTATGTGTATCTTTTTTTTTTAAAAACATCTTTATTGGAGTAAAACTGCTTTTCAATGGTGTGTTAGTTTCTGCTTTATAATAACGTGAATCAGCTATACATACTATGTATATCTTTTTATATTACTTTTATTTTTTAACCTGTGAATGTATCACCTTTTGAAAAATAATGTTGTAAATAACTACATATTATATTTATTATATATTATTAAATATATAATATTATTAAAATCTTCACTGAAAAAAACCAATGGCTTTGAGCTAGTACTTAGAAATAAATGATCAAGTATCCATAATTTAAGTACATGTCCAACTTATATTGTTGGATCTTTTTACTTTATTCTAATTAATGGAAATTTAAAGTGCTTGGCTGATTTGATTATAATTTATTAGCCTAGAAGTCTAAACTGTATCACAAGGAAAACGTTGTTGCCTAATGAGATGCCAAGGCTTTCTGGATACTCTAAATTATTTACAGAGATTATAGTAGCATGGAGCAGAATTACACTATTGATAAAATTACCTTTGAAAGATAGTTTTTAAAATGTTCTGTGTAGAAATGAGCACACCTAGCATTCAGATCTTGGGTTATAATATCATACTCCAATAAAAGGAATCAGGGCTCCTTGGGGGAAAAAAAAGGTTGATTTACAACTGAAGCAGAAAATATATGACATGAAGAAGCTGCAAGATCTTATATGCCAGAAGCTACAGAAGTGCTCAAACTAAACAAAAACCCTATGTTGATGGGGGTATGTCAACGGGACACAGTAGTCGACTGAATGAGCTCCCAACGGCCAAAGCTGGAACGACTTGAGAAACAAAATAAAGATGCGCTTAATTATAACCCAAAATATAAAATAAAATTCATGAGGCCATACTGATATTAGTAAATGACTGAATGAATTAATAAAAAGGAGAGAAAAGACAAATCTCCCATGCAGAAGAAACCCAAATAATTTAGGAAGATACTCTACTCCCAAGGAGAGGGAACATAACTCCCCACTCCCTAAGTGTGGGCTGTACAGAGACTTCCTTCCAAGGAGCACAGCATGGAAAGACGGAAAAAAGAGTAACTTTACAGTAGAGAAACCTAACAGTACCTCAGCAAGTGACTGAGGTCAACATCAACTGTAATAAATCATGTTGATAGTATGTACTCTGGAAATGATGTGATGAAAATGCTACCTAACCTCTGTGTCTTCCTCCCCAAAATCCATTATTTCAGTCTCACTATGAGAAAAACACCAGACAAATTCCAACAGAGGAGCATTCTACAGAATATCTGACCAGTACTCCTCAAAAGTGCCAAAGTCATCAAAAACAAGGAAAGCCTCAGGAATTCCCTGGCGGCCCAGTGGTTAGCATTCAGTGCGTTCACTGCCAGGGCCTGGGTTTAACCCCTGGTCTTGGAACTATGATCCTGCAAGCCGCGTGGCGTGGCTGGGGAAACAAAAATACACAAGGAAAGCCTAAAAAAGAAATTGTCATGGTCTAGAGGAGTCTAAGGAGACATGAATGACTAAATGTAATGTGGTATCCTGGAAGGGATACTAAAACAGAAAAAGAACATTAGGTAAAAACTGAAGTATGGACTTTAGTTAATGACAATGTATTATGTATATATTATCTATATACACTTATCTATTCAGGTAACTTGAGACAGTCTGTGGCTTTTTTCTCCTCTATAAAATAGATCTAATAATTACTTTTCAGGGCTGTTAGATAATGTATACAAAGCATACTGTTATTCTCATTATAATCAATGTTGTAAACGAATGTGTTGGTTTTCATGTATGTGTATTCTTCTTAGCAATGAGGACACTGCTGACAAAGGCATTATAGCTGGTAGGACAAAATGAGTCATGAGGAACTCATATGATTGCCTGAAGCAGCAGGTGACAGTACCTGATGCTCTCGGTGCCTTATGTCATTTACACGTGAAATCCAGGCCTAATCCTTTAAATCCAATAAATCATGCCAGGATTAAAGGCTACAGAAAGGTAGCTTGAAGAAATCTTATAGATATTCCATTAATAAAAGCAAATCATAGCTAAAAGAGTTTATTATGATTTACCAAAACGTTATGTGTTCAGATCAGGGTAATATTCTTAGAAAAGGGTCAGATCTTTTTAGTCCTGTGTCTCTCCATTAAAAGTGGAAGCTAACTTTATTAGCTACATCAATACTAAGAAAACTAAACACTAAAACTAACCTAACATGAATAAAGAAGGAAGGGAAATAAAAATAGAGACCAGGAAATGGGAGAAAGATTTTTAAAGGAAAAGGATTATTGTATTTGTTACTAGTAGGACACCTACCACAACTGACAAGTTGCACACTCGTTTTCTGCCACCTATTTCTCCAGTTGTTTTACTTGTGAGCAGAGTTTCCTAGTCAAGCAAAGGGGGACCTCATAGTATCACCACATGAGTGAAAGTGAAATGTCAAGATGCTTTCACATAGAGACGCTTCTAACACATAGGATACCATCATACGAACTAGAAAAAGCAGCCCCCTCTGGGTGGAACAATTAGAAAAGAGCACCTGTTCCTCTGGGTTAAGCCAGCAGGAGCTGGATAGGCCCCCACTCACCTCTTGAACTAGACACAACCTGCACAATGGTATGTGGTGGCCTTGCCTGCAACTAAGGAAAACTTGGCTAACCCAATGGCACAGAGCACATAACTTTTTCTGGGGGGTGGGGGAAAAGGTAGATTTTTAATAACTGCTTTTATCACCAGGTTAAGTCATGCAGTTACAAAGTAGTGAGAAATTTCTGAAAGGATATTATTGTTAAAAAGACTCATTCTTACATAAATAATATCTAGTACTTCATTGGGACAGTACTGTTCAAAAGGTCCTGACCAAACAACTCCCAAACAAAACACAACCTTAGGTTGTTTCCAGCCCACTGGGAATGAAGCCGTGCGCGGAAGATGAGGCCTGTCAAAGACGACACAAAGTCAGGGCGAGTCAGAGCCTTTGGTAATTCTCAGAGCCGCCAGCCAGACGCCAAAGACAGAGCTCAAGTGGTTTCTCCTGAGACACTCTACTTGAATTACTGTTCAATTAGTCAACACAACACATCTTCAAAAGAGAACAATTAACATGATAAGGAGATGACTGCATTCTTTGGGCTGTATGTCATAATTGTGGTGAGTAAATTCTGACAGTCTTAACAAAAATAGTCTCCATCATTTGCAGGTATGAAATTCTCTACCAGGCTTTTTATTTTTGCTGGATGACAAAATGCGATTGACAAGCTATAAATGATACTGTTTTATGTTATAAAAATACTAACTTTTTTCATTTATTATATTTACAGGCATTCACTGCTTGAGTCAAGGTTAGGCTTAAGTGATTAAAGGCAATTTTATTACAGCAGCATGTATTTTATTCTAAAAGAATAAAATGCATAAAGAGAAAGTTTGTGTGTAACCTATCAAAAATTGAGCTATTTTGCTGATGTAGAATACCAGTAACTCATTTGAGGACCACGCTACCTTCTGAAAATGCCATATACCTGCTTCTTACACGTGTCAAAGCACTTGATACTTGTCCAGAGCTGAAGCGGCAAGCTACCGACTGCTCTTGGACAACAGGTGCTTCCCTGGGGCTACAGCTGACTGTGCTGGGAAGCAGCCATGGAGCAAAGCAGCACAGGCAGATGGAAAAAACCTTTTTATTTAAAGGCAAAATGCCCAAATGGCTCTCTGGCATAGCTAATTTCTACTATCACGAATTCGCTTATATATGATCCCCTAACCTTAATTTTTTTCTTCTTAAGGGGCTGATTTGGATTAACTTGTTGAGAATGGCGTATAACTTACTTTTAATAAGATGCACAGGCCATAGCAACTGATCCACTTCCGTACTGAGATGAATGGCCTCTTCTGAAGCGAAAATCTTAGAAGTCACGCTTGACGGTCGCCATCTTGAGGAAAAAACGGCAAAGCCGCAAAGCCACTTCCGATTGATCTGGAATTGGTCTGTAGTGAGAGGGGGCATATAGAGAACTCCTGGGCCCCGGCGGGTAAGGAGGCGCTGCAGACACACAGGGAACGACAATGACCAGCAGCCCAGCATCCAGGAGGCAAACCAAGGGGAGGAGGAGGAAGGTGGGTACAGTGAAGAGGGGTTGAGAGGGAGTGAAGGAAGGAAAAGGGTCTCCCTCCACCAAAAATGAGACCTACCACCGGTAAAGTTATTTCAGCCTTTGCCCTGAAGCCTCTGCTCTTCCTTCCCTCCGCCCCCCGCGCCCCCATTCTTCTCCTCCCCCAGCTCTTAGCTCCAGGACCGAGCCCAGGGTCCACGAGCCCACAGTCCCCAGGCTCTGGGCCTAGGACGTCTAGGCGCGCGGTACTCCTGGCCACCCTCACACGGGTGAAGGACCAGCCGCCCCGCAGGGGGATGCATGCCGCCTGCAGGGGACCCAGAGTCAACGCCAAGCAAAAAGCATACACTCCGACGGCGCCCACTCTCCCGCTAGCCCGCAGCACTCCCGCGGCCCAGCTCATGGCCGCCCGAGGAAGAGGAAGAAAATGGAGGAAAGCGGAGGGAAAGCTGGTTGAAGCTCAGAGGAGGAAAACCTTTGGCTACTGAGGCTGCGTAAGGCGGCGCCCAGCCCGTGCGGACCTCGCGGGGGCCAAGCGCGCCAGGTGCAGGCGCGAGGCCAGGAGGCGAGCCCTGAGGCACTGCGCCTGCACCTGTTGCAGGTTGAGGTTGCTGTGGCTGGCGGGTTTCTGCCTGGCTGGCAGGCACACTGAACTAGAGGGACTCTGCTCTCAAACGGAGTGTTCCTTGCCCAGAGAGGCAAGGAACACCAGGGAGCCCAGGTAAATTTATTTCTAACGAAATCTTGTCTAGATGTATCGGATAAGGGCTTTTTGACTCTTGATTGGGAATTTTTCACCAGGGCCGTGGGAGAAAGGGATCTCAGGGCTACTGTTTACCACCCCAATACGAGCTGAAGTAGAAAAAACATTTAATTTAAACCCTCTATGCAAAGGAGATTTTTAAATAAGATACAAAACCCTAAGAATTTGATCAGGGCAGTGCTAATTGATAACCATATATACAATTGAAAACCATTTCTACAACTCATTATTTATGAAGTCGTTAAATGTAGAATCTAATAAAATCCCCCTCTCATCCGTTAATTGGGGATGAACCAAGGTTTCCACTTCTCTTCTCCCACCACATTCTACCCAAACTGTTTTCTTACTCATTTGTGAATCATAAAACATAATACACATCTGACAAATTCTTTTACAAAATGTAGAGCAGTGTTTCTCAGCCTTTTTTCATTATCTTTCCCTCAAGAGCTTCTTCAGACATTAACCTTAATCGTTCAGCTCCCTCACCTGCCCCCACAGCATGAGATTAAATATTATGGAGTGAGACTTTTGTCTGGTAGGGTTGAGCTTTGGAGAGCCAAACCCTTGTAATATCAAAGGTTTTTTTCACCAACCCCCCCCCCCAAGAACGAATTTTCACCCCCTTGGGGCAATATTGCTCCAGCTGAGAACACATGATGTACAGCAGTTTTATTTCCTAGAATATTCCCCGTAGAAAGTATATTTTGAAGCTTTTTGATCTCTGCAAGGATCTCCTAAAATGAAGCTTAATTTGGTGTAAGAGAGGAGCTTAAAACGAGGCAAAATCCACAGAAGACTCCCCTCCCCCATCCTAACTAAACTCTCATGACCATATTTTGTACATTCAAGGGAAAAGTTGAAAAAAAAGTAAAGACAACAAAATAATGGGAAACTAATTATGTTCAGTAATAGATGACTGAAATGAAAGCTATTAAATAGCAAGAATAACAGAGAGTGAACCGTAACTCTCTGACCAAATGGGTTTGCCTCCACTAGAGCCATGTAGGTCCTCAGGGTCTGCATATATGCCTTCTAATTTTTCCCACTGGTCCTGTCCTAGTCTAATTTGTAAATTACCTTGGTCCTGATTTTTTAGTTTTTGTTTCACTGTGTATTTCCTATAGCTGCCTTAAATTCTTTGTGGAATCAAGGAAATATATATTTTTGTATGAAGCACATGCACTCCTACCTTGGACACCAAGAGGGAGCTACCAATTGACTGTTACCAAGCATCCATCAATAACCAGTTAGATGAGGTACCCTAAATACTCACTGTGAAATACTTGAGGGCAGAAATCATGTCATACTGAACTCATAACCATAACACAGCAAGCATAGTAGTAGTTTGCTAAAAGAATAACCTAGAGGATGGTCTAAACTCCCTGTGTGGTATTTCAACAGAGGGACCAAATCAACTATTTGAGTTTATATTAATTGGTATAATACTTGCAGGGTTGAAGATATTTAATTTTTTTATACCATGAAGTTATATTTCTATTTTCCTTCTGATATACATTGTCTTAAAAATAAGTACTTAGTAAAAATTATATATAAACACATAAAGTTAATGAAGCAATATAAAGTGAATATGCTGGTGCCCTAATGGAGGAAAGCACAAAACGAAATTTCAGTACTAGAAATTCTGTTGTTTTATGAGAAGAATCATAAGTTCTATATTAAATGGGTTAGTATACATATTCTACTAAACCTGAAGACAACTTTTACATATATGACATACTTCGGAAGTATAACTTACATCTGTACAGGTTGAGTATCATTAGAATAGAGAAATAGAGAAATTCCTTTACCATTTCCTTTTTCTAGCCTTGAGAGGCTGGAGTTATGTCATAGGTCCAATGTTCTTTTATTTTTGAAAGATCAGGTGAAGATACTTTCAAAATGTAAAATATACAGTCTACTATCTTCTGTTCTATAAAACATGGAACATTAAAAGGTTTTAAAATATCAGGTCTTTTTGGACATCCCAAAGTGTGTTTACACTCTTCTTTAAAAGGGCCTCCTCCTCAGAATTCAAGTTAACTTTCACAACATCTGAGACACCATTTTGGCCCAAGACACAAGGGATACTGAGAAAGATTTCTTCTTTTATTCCATATAAGCCCTAAAAGGCAAAATTAGGTTATTATTCAGTAACCTGATATGGAAAGGCAGCTATGCAAGACGGCTTCAGAATAAGAATATACAGAGAGATTATGGAGCTCAAGAATCATTCGGAGGGCAGCAGAGTGATCGTCAACAGTACGAAGAGCATCCTAATGTCCTATGACCATGTGAGAACTTGTGTTTAATGACATGAAGAATGTGCCAGATGCCTTCAAAGGGGCCCAAAAGGGCACTGTCTGTTTTACCCCTTACCCTTGTCATATTTCTTCCTAAGCGGAAGAATGCCATGCAGTCTGATGAAGGACTGTGAGATCAAGCAGGCTGTGTTTGGTGTAAAATCAAGAGAACAGTGAAGGCAGAAGCAGGAAGTGGCTGGGCAGGCTCTGCTTTGTATAATCTTTACATGAGGGGATGCCACTGAGTTTGGACAACAGATGCTAACAGGTGGCTTCTCAAGCTTCCAGAGGTGAAGCC
Source organism: Tursiops truncatus (assembly GCF_011762595.2). Taxonomy (NCBI): domain Eukaryota; kingdom Metazoa; phylum Chordata; class Mammalia; order Artiodactyla; family Delphinidae; genus Tursiops; species Tursiops truncatus. The sequence continues at coordinate 70,932,153 of NC_047041.1, read as the reverse complement.
CCCGGTGGAGCCTAAGCTTCCAGGTACTCACATGCTCAGCAGGGTTTATGTAATTCCCCCGCTAGTCACCAGTGGAATGTACTCCTGCCCTCCTGGCTACCACCTGGCTTCTATCCAGGACCTTCCATGATGGACAGGGCCATGGAACGGGTGCAGCCATGGCCACCACCCTATCCTAGGGCCACGGAGCCTCCCATCAGCAGCCCTGATGTTCCCTCCACTCCTGCAGCTGAAGCCAAGGCTGTAGAGGCAGCTGCTAGAGCCTGTTACAACCTGGGTAACCCACACAATGCCTACATGCCCACAAACCAGCCTCCACCTCCTCCCTGGAAGGTAGGAAGACCCAGTAGACCTCTCACACCTCTCTGCCCCCTACCACCCATTGCCTTTTCTTACCCCAGAATGTAGGGCTGGAGGAGGCGATGGGAAGGTCTTGTTGTTCCTCCAGGTGTGCCTGTAAAGTTACCAGGAACCAGCGTTGAGAAAGGGAGAGGCTCCTTGACCCTGGAGTGGTGCCTCCCAGCTTCCCATAGTAGTTCAGAGCCCACAGGCACTACTCAGCCAGGCTTCCCTCTCACCGTCTCTGGGGCTCTCCTCAGGAGCTCAGCGTTCCTGCTTTACTCTAGTGGCCCACAGAGGGACTCCCTATCCACCTTTTCCACTGCAGTCCAACTCCCTCATTTTGGTAGCCACTTTATATTCAACCTCCTGATCTCCACCAGAACAGCCACATGTCTTCTCCTCAGGGTCCCCTGCCAGGCTCTACTCACATTCACTCCACTCTGGTCCATGCCTCGCCATGGAAGGCCACTGTCCCACCAGACTGTCAGCCCACATTCCCTTCCCAGCCACATTCCAGCTGCAGTCACACTTGCCTGCCCCCGCTTCCCTTTCCTGTCCTTGGTCATTCTGTTGCTCCCTCTGTGTAGCACAATACCTTTTAGAGCTTTAACATGAGCTGCCAGGGGTTGGGCGGCATCAGGAACAAGGCAGCGTGGCTGGGGCAAAAGCCCTCCTGCCTTCCGTGCTGGTGTTTCAGGAATTTGCTCTCTCTCCTTTCACTGCATCTCTTCCTGCTAGAAAGGGCTTCTTGGATTAGAACTGGAAATGTATGTCCATGCCATTATGCCATTTGGGGGCTGCTGGGTAGACTGGAAACAAGGGCCCTGACCTCCAAGGCTGCCCTGGCCTAGCCCTGTGTACTGCCATGACCTGCTGCCCACCCCGCCCTTAGCCTATCCTCTTCCCTTTAAGCGTCATGCCTGGTTGGCAGTATGACCCCTGGATGCACTGAAATTTGCTTCCTTTCCTCATAGACTGGCCGTGAAGTGAGGAAATGGTTATTTAAAGAGAATTCCCTATTTATCTGACAAAAAATCAAGTTAATATATTAATGTTAAATAAACTCTATTGGCAACTTTATTTGCTGAAAATGTGAAGTAATAGAAATGAAGTAACTGGGAAAAAAGATTAAGAGCATACAAATGATTTTGCTCTTAATGTCAAATGTTTAAGTATTTCCCATAAACTATAACTCATCCACTGATTTGTTCAGTAAAGACTATGAAATTCCCGTATTACTCAACCTCTTTCCAGGAGCGTTCATTTGACACCTCCCTGACTCTTCTTCAGGAGCCCTCTGGGGGTAATTGCTTATTCTCCCACAGCCCTTTGTATCCTCAAAAGAGGAAGAGTGTAGAATCCACTGTATACCCCTCACTGTCTCTTCCAGATTATTAATCCCTTGCTCTCTTAAAAACAAAAACCATTTCCCCTATTTTTTGAGGCCCATCTTATTCAGCTCTTCTTTCCTTTCTAATGACCGTCTACGAACCTCTTGAGTATTCCATCTCATTCATAAAAGACTTTGACCCTAGCAATCTTCTCTCTCTATCCCAGTTTGTGCCATTATCCTTGGTGGCTTCATTGTCCATGTGGATAAACGAACTAATTCCCTTTCTTTCCAGTTTCTTGTCTTCTTTAGCTCATGGGACCTTCTCCCACCCCAAGTATCTTACTCTGAACCTTGTTATGAGGTTCCTCCATATCCAATTTATATTCCTTTCTTGTAACTCTTTTGCTACACCCTAAGACCCTTTGCCTATTTTAATTTTTATAAATATTTCTTAAATTCTTTATTACTCATTTTCTTTTTGTAATTTATTCATTTGTATGTAGATAACATTTAAGGGCAACGGTCTTGAATTTGACTGTGACCCTTTAGCAGAAGGTCAAACTCATTTTTTTTTTTCAAACTCATTTTTAACAAGTATAGACACCAAAACTACCTACACCTCTATCTATCTCTCTGTCTTCCTCTCTTCTCTCTCCCCCTTTAACACTGCACAAGTAAAACCCAAACCCAGATGAATTCAGTTATCTACTTTCTCCACTCCTGCACTCAGGTCCCTAGAGAAAACCACACAACAAAGCTGATCTTTAACTTTTGTCAAAATTAATACTTATCTACCTCAAGCATCCACCTGACAGTAATTCTGCCTTTATTTTTTGTCAAATTCTATTTCTCACTATCTACAAAGGTGATTTCAAATCTTCTCAAACACCTGATTTTTCTATACCTCCCTTGACTTTCAGTAGATGATTTTGTCTCCTTTCACTAAAAAGAAGTCATCAGATGCTTCCAATGCCAAACTTACAAACCTATATGATTCACTACCTATCTTCTCTTTGTTATCCCCTATTAAAAAAGATAGTTGTCCCTCCTCCTTTCTGGGACTAATACCTTCACCAATGCTCTGGATCCCACCCTCTCTGCTTATTACTTCTATCTTCAATATCTTCTTTACATCTTATCTTTTAAACAACAAAAAAAAAACCTGCCTTGCCCTGATTTTCCTCTCCAGTTACTGCTCTCTCTCCTTAATTTCACAGCCACTTACCTCAAAAGAGCTATTTATACTGGCTTTACTTTCTCCAGTCTACTTAAAAGGTTCTCAGCTGGAGGTGATTTTGCCTTACCAAACATTCCCAAGGGACATTTGGTAATGTCTGGAGACATTTTTTTTTAACATCTTTATTGGAGTATAATTGTGAAAATAATTCTTATTTTCTACAATAAATATGTATTTTATTTTTGCATTGCCACCAACAGCGATCTCGGGTTTGGACTGACCGTAAAACTCAAAGGACAAAGAAGTTTTAACCTAGCTCTTATATAATTTTGAGAAAAGGATCCAGGACAAGAAACACACAATGTACAGTATCATTATTTGTATCAGATGGTCTTGCAACTACCTAGGCACGGTTTTAAGGCCCCAGGACTGCACACAACACACTCGGTAGCAAATTACACTGATGTGTAAATGGACAAGCTCAACACAGGAAAGTTGGGCCTGCACTACACTTATTGTGGTGTCCTGTGATTTGACTATCAATCCAAAACCAGGGGCACTACTAGAGGGTAAGAGGATTGATGTCAAAATTAAAATTAACTTTCAGATCCTCAATATAACCAAGACTCTGTGGGGTAAGTAAAAAGAAAGGAAGGAAAGTTTTGCCTAGAGATTGATTGACTAGTGGTGTATGAGTTGAAGAAAGCTTTGCAGTAGATAAGTGGGGACAAATCTTACCAGTAGAATCTGGATGACAGGTTTACCCTCTCAGGAATTAACAAAATGTCTTGAGAAAGAGAAGAGGGTTGAGAAGAAAATGGCTAAAAACATAATCCTTTAGTTGCTATTAACCATCGTAATGAAATTAAAACCGCTGGTGTAAAAGGGAGGATAGAGAACAAGCAGTTTCAAGGCTGGTATTTTAAGACAAAGACTGACCCATGCTGTAAACTAAATGCTCTATTCAGAACCTGGAAAGACAGCCTATTAAATCATGATGTCACTCCCCTGCAATTGTTAGTTAGGCACTGGAAAATCAGAGGCTATAACATAAAAGAGTTGAGTCATTTTTAGATAAGTACTAGCAGTATCCTGAGGATTCTTTGTAACTATAGATCCTCTGCTAAATGAACAAGGGGCAAATAATTTAATGCTGGACATTGCATTGTTGAGAGGACTAACTGGAATGAGTACTGATCTGTAATGTGTTGCAGTGTTTGGTATTCAAATCATACAGGACTACAGTGGAAAATGTGATCTTAATCACTATTCCCTTATAGCAATAGTATTTCAAATGAAAAAGAAACTAGCAGTCCCTGTAGTACAATTATCTGGGATTGGGCAGACAAAAGCCTAACACTGTGACCTCCCTATAAAGATGGGCTACTCCATGACATCTGGAAACCAGTATTGGCTAAAACATGTTCCTTTGTGGCTGGGTTATAACTGAGCCACCAGATCAGTTAGATTCCTGCATTTACTGGGAAATGGTCTCTAGTGGTCCCTGTAACTGGAAATATATGGTACAATATGTGGGTAAGGGACATTTTTGTTAAGATATGAAATGATACTGTAATATTAACATATGTTTCATTTGCTAGGCATTAATTTAATCTCTTATCCAAAGCTATGTGGCATAACAAAGGTTTGTAGGTCCCCTTAAGGAAATCTAAGAAAATGAAACATACCAATAAAAATTATCACAGTGAAAAGATATTTTGGGATATTGACCTGAAACTTCCAATTGATGTGGAAATAGTTTGACTAGAAGAAGAAATAAATTTGCTTTAGAGAAACTGAACACACAAATGCATCTATCAATAACTTTAATAAGGTACAAGTGATAGTAAATAAAAGGGCAAAATAAGATAGTCCAATTAGTTAAGAATTACCAAAACATCTGGTGAGGGATTTTGGTTACCTATTGGATCTTATAGATCCTGGTAATTATAGGTGTATACAAGCTTGTTTTTTTTCTATGTGTAAAATATTAGGACATGCTTGATACAAAGATAATCACCCAGGTCATGGGTGAATGGTTAACAGCAGATATGGACCCTTTCCAAAAAGGCAGGAGTATCTGGGAAGATGACTTTGAGTTTGTTTTTTCACAAAACAGTTTCCTAGGTTTAAAAATCTAGTTAAATACTGGAGGATTCTAGGAAGATGGAGAAGTAGGAAGCACCAGGAATCTATCTTCCCAACTAGACAATAACTGCACTGCCAGAATCTGTCTGATATAACTTTTGGTGGAACTCTGGAGTCTTCTGAAAGCTTGAAATTTCCAGGGGAAGGTTTGTATGTTAAACTGTGGTTAGTTTCAGCCAATTTCAGCCCTTAGCAGAGTAGCAGGGCTGTTTACATGTACGGAAAGCAGTCTGTGCACAGCCTGTGAAAAGCACCCTTTCCTCCAAATATCAGAGATCTGTTCTCTAATGACTGATTACTGCTTCTGATGACAGAGGGGTAGACAAAGAGGGCAAAGCCATTGTTGTTGCACCTCCCCACTACTGTTGCAAGCCTCTCCCCCTCTGGCTAAAGTAACCTCCAAGGAATGTAAAGGGCAGGCACCCTTTCCCCCTTCCCTTAGTATTTCTTTTTCCCCTCATGGGAGCCAGACATTAAAGACCAGAACATACAAAAGCAGTGGCATATTTGGGGGAAATTAGAAAGTAACCATGTATGCCCAGGGAAAAGCACAGGCCTAGAGACAACCTCAAAGACCTTAAGAGTACACCTCAGGTTGGTCCTTGGCACAGAAACAGCCTTCAACCATCAAAAAACAAAAGCGATAACAATAACAACAAAAACCCAGCAAACCCTGGGGAAGGGATAGAATCTGATAACATTGTCGTATATTACTAGATTCAAACATCCAGTTTTCAACAACAGCAACAAAAACAACAAAACACAAGGCATACAAAGAAATATAAAAGCATGGCCCATTCAAAGGGAAAAATGAATCAACAGAAACTGTCCCTGGGGGGAAAAAAAACCGATGGCAGATATACTAGACAAAGACTTTAAAACAACTGTCTTAAAGATACTCAAAGAACTAAAGGAAGAGGTAGAGAAAGTCAAGAAAATGATGAGTGAACAAAACGGAAATATCAATAAAGAAATATAAAACCTAAAAAGAACCCCCACCCCCAAAATTCTAGAGCTGAAAAGCACAATAACTGAAATGAAAAAAATCACTAGATGGACTAAGAAGCAGATTTGAGCAGGCAGAAGACAGAATCAGCAAACCTGAAGATAGGACAATGGAAATTACTGACTCAGGAACAGAAAGAAAAAAGACTGAAGAAAAGTGAAAAACAAGATCGTCAGCAGATTTCTCACCAGAAACTTTGGAGGCCAGAAGGTACTGGGCAGATATATTTAAAGTGATAAAAAGAAAACAACTGTCAACCAAGAATCATATCTTATACCGGCAAAACTGTTCTTCAAAAGTGAGGGAAAAATTAAGACTTTGCCAAAGAAACTAAAGCTTAGGGAGTTCATCACCACTAGACCAGTCCTGCAAGAAATACTCAAGGCAGTCCTGCAGGATGAAATAAACAATAACTTGAAGCCATGTGAAAAAATAAAGATCTCAATAAAGGTAAATGCATGGGCAGTTATAAAAGCTAGTAATATTGTAACAATGGTTTATACTTACACTTTTTATTTTCTGCATAATTTAGGAGACTAATACATTAAAAAAATTAGTCTAAAAGCTAGTATTACTGTGACTTTGGTATGTAACTCCCATTTTCAAATTTAAGAAACAACTGCATTTAAAAGAATTATTAGTTTATATTTTGGGGCAAACAGTGTGCAAAGATGCAATTTTGTGACATCAACAATCAAAAGGGGTGAGGATGGAACTATGAAGAAGCAGAGGTTTTGTATGTTATTGAAGTTAAGCTGGTAGAAATTCAAATAAGAGTATTATAACTTTAGGGTGCTAAAGGTAATCCCCCATGGCAACCAAAATGAAAATAGCTATAATAGCTATAGGATATATACAAAAGAAAATGAGACAGGAATTTAAATATTTCACTACAAAAAATAAACACAAAAGAAGACAGTAATGCAGGAAATGAGAAACAAGAAGCTCTAAAGCATATAGAAAACAAATAGCACAATGACAGAAGCCCCCATTATCAGTAATTACTTTAAATGTAAACAAATTACACTCTACAATCAAAAGAGATTGACATAATGGATCAAAACACAGAAGCCAAGTACATGCTGTCAACATGAAACTTACTTTAAAGCCAAAGACACAAATAGATTAAAAGTGACAGAATGGAAAAAGGTATTTTATGCAGATAGTAACCAAAAGGGAGCAGGGGTGGCTATACTAATGTCAGATAAAATAGACTTCAAATCAAAAAAGTTTACAGTAGGCAAAGAAGGACATTACATACTAATTAGAGGTTCAATAAAGAAAATGAAAGAAAATAAAACAATAATTATAAACATGTATGCATCTAATAGCAGACCATCAAAATACATGAAGCAAAAACTGACAAAACTGAAGGGAGAAACAGACAGTTCTACAATAATAACTGAAGACTTAAATACCCAACTTTCAATAATGGATAGATCAATCAAACAGAAGGTAAGTAAGGAAATAGAGAATTCAACACCACAGACCAACTAGATCTAACAGACAAATGGAACACTTTACCCAACAATAACAGCATCTACATTCTCCTCAAGTGCACATGGGATATTTTCGAGAATAGACCATACGTTTACGTTATGCCACAAATTAAGTCTCCATAGATTTAAAAAGACAGGCATCATACAAAGTATATTCTCTGACACAATGAGGTGAATTTAGAAATCAATAACAGAAGTAACACTGGAAAATTCACAAATCTGTGGAAATTAAAAAGCACACTCTATAACAACCTAATGGATCAAAGAAGAAAGCACAATGGAAATTAGGAAATACTTAGAGATGAATGAAAATGAAAACATAACATAAAACTTATTGGTCAGAGAGAAAGCAGTGCTAAAGGGTAAACTTATAGCCATATATGCTTACATTAAAAAACACGAAAGATGTCAAACTAACATTACAACTTAAGGAACTAGAAAAAAAAGAACAAATTAAACCCAAATCTAGCAAATGGAAGTAAATAATGAAGATCAGAAATAACAAAATAGAGAATGGAAAAACAATAGGAAAAAATCAATGGTTCTTTGAAAAGATCAACAAATTGACAACTTTTAGCTAGATGAATTAAGAAAAAAGAGAGAAGACTCAAATTACTAAAATCAGAAATGAAAGTGGAGCCATTATTACTGATTCTAAGCATTACCCATTTACCAAGGCCAGACAAAGTCACTATAAGAAAAAAGCTAGAGGCGGAGGCACCACACGGGCCCGGGCAAGCTTCTGGGTTGCAGCCATACGCCACGGCCTAGCATGTCGGAAGTGGATGAGGAGCAGCCCATGGAGACAATGGGCGCCACCGACAACGGACACGAGGCCACCACTGAAGGCAAGTCGCCAGCCGGCACTGGGGTCACGGTGGGTGCTGAAAGCGGAAGCACGGCACCCCAGGCTGGCAACCAGAACGGCACGGAGGGCTACTAGATAAATGTCAGCAAGAACAAGGAGGATGCAGGAAAACTGTTCACTGGTGGCCTGAGCTGGGATACCAGCAAAAAGGACCTAAAGGACTATTTTACCAAATCTGGAGAGGTCGTTGACTGTACAATAAAAATGGATCAAAAAAAAAAAAAAAATGGATCCCAGGCCTTCCCTGGTGGCACAGTGGTTGAGAGTCCGCCTGCCGATGCAGGGGACAGGGGTTCATGCCCCGGTCTGGGAAGATCCCACATGCCGCGGAGCGGCTGGGCCTGTGAGCCATGGCTGCTGAGCCTGCACGTCCGGAGCCTGTGCTCCACAACGGGAGAGGCCACAACAGAGAGAGGCCCGTGTACCGCAAAAAAAACAAAAACAAAAACAAAAACATACCAAGTATCTTTTCCAAACACAATGTTACAAAACTAGAAATTAACAGGAGGGAAACCGGAAAGTTCAAAAATATATGGAAATTAAACAACACACACCTGAACAACCAAAGAGTCAAAGAAGAAATCAAAAGGGAAATTTAAAAATATCTTGAAACAATGAAAATGGAAACACAACATACGAAAACTTATGGGATGAAGCAAGAGCAGTTCGTAGAGAGGGAAGTCTATACAGCATTAAATGCCTACATTAAGAAAAAAGAAAGACCTCAAATAAACAACCTCAAGGAGCCAGTAATAGAAGAACAAACCAAGTCCAAAGTTAGCAGAAGGAAGGAAATAACAAAGATCAGAGTGGAGATAAATTAAACAGAGACTAAAAGGACAATAGAAAAGGTCAATGAAACTAACACCTGGCTTTTTGAAAAGTTAAAATTGACAAACTAGACTAAGGAAAAAAGAGGTAAGACTCAAAATCAGAAATGAAAACAGAGACCTTACCACTGATACCACACAAATGCAAAGGATCACGACACTACTATGAACAATTATATGCCAACAAATTGGATACCCTAGAGGAAATGGATAAATTCCTAGAAACATAAACCTACCAACACTACATAATGAAGAAATAGAATAAATGAACAGACCAATAATGAGTAAAGAGATTGAATCAGTAATCAAAAATCTCCCAACAAAGAGAAGTCCAGGACCAGATGGCTTCCCTGGTGAATCTACCAAACATTTAAAGAATTAATGCCAATCCTTCTCAAACTCTTCCCCAAAATTGAAGAGTAGGGAAAACTCCCACGTTCATTTTATGAGACCAACATTACTCTAATACCAAAACCAGATAAGGCTGCTACAAGAAAACTATAGGCCAATTTCCCTGATGAATACAGATGCAAAAATTCTCAACAAAATATTAGCAAACCAAATTCAACAATATATTGAAAGGATCATAAATCATGATCAAGTGGGATTTATCCCTGGGATGTAAGGATGTTTTAACATATGCAAATCAATAAATGTGATATACCACATTAACAGAATAAAAATAAAAATTTTATTATCATTGCAATAGATGCAGAAAAAGCAATTACCAAAATTCAATACCTGTTCATGTCAATATCATATTAACAAAGTGGGTAGAGAAGGAATGTACCTAAACATAATAAAAGCCATATATAACAAGCCCACAACTAACATACTCAAAGGTGAAAACCTGAAAGCTGTTCCTCCAAGATCAGCAACAAGACAAGTGTTCCCACTCTCACCACTCCTATTCAACACAGTACTGAAAAGTCCTAGCCAGAGCAATAAGGCAGGAGCCAAAATGAAAAGGTATCCAAATTTGAATAAAAGAAGTAAAACTGTCTCTGATAACAGATGATATGACCTTATTTATAGAAAATCCTAAAGACCCCACCAAAAACTAATAGAGCTAATCAGTACATTTAGTGAAGTTTCAGGATACAAAATACAGAAATCAGTTGTGTTTCTATACACTAACAACAAATTACCTGAAAAATAAATAAAGAAAACAATCCCATTCACAATAATATCAAAAACAACAGATACTTAGGAATAAATTTAATCAAAGAGATTAAATATCTGCACACTCAAAACTATAAGACTTTGATGCAAAAAAATGAAGCAGACACAAATAAATGGAAAGACATCCCATGTTCATGGATTGGAAGTAGTAATATTGTTAAAATGTTCATACTATCCAAAGCATTCCATAGATTCAATGCAATCTAAAATACCAACAGCATTTTCACAGAAATATAAAAAACAATCCTAAAATTCATATGGGGCCACAAAAGACCCCAAATAGCCAAAGCAATCCTGAGAAAGAAGAAAAAAGTTAGAGGCATCACACTGCCTGATTTCAAACTATATTACAAAGCTATAGTAATCAAAGCAGTATAGTACTGGAATAAAAACATATAGACCATCACACTGCCTGATTTCAAACTATATTACAAAGCTATAGTAATCAAAGCAGTATAGTACTGGAATAAAAACAGACATATAGACCAATGAAACAGAATCGAGAGCCTAGAAATAAGCCCTTGCAGATACTGTCAATGGATATTTGACAAGGGAGCCAAGAATACTCAGTGGAAAAATACAGTCTTTACAATGAATGGTGTTGGGAAACTGAATAATCACATGCAGAGGAATGAAACTGGACCCATATCTTATGCTGCTCACAAAAATCAACTCAAAATGGATTAAAGCTTTAAACAGAAGCCTGAAAGTGTAAAACTCCTAGAAGAAAATGTAGGGGAAAAACTCCTTGACATTGGTCTTGACAATGATTTTTTTGGATATGACACCAAAAGCACAAGCAACAAAAGCAAAATAAATGACTGGGACTACATCAAACAAAAAAAAATATTTGCAAACCATGTATCTTATAAGGGGTTAATATTCAAAACATCTAAGGAACTCATACAACTCAATACCAAAAATGCCGATTTAAAAATGGGCAGAGGGGGCTTCCCTGGTGGTGCAGTGGTTGAGAGTCCGCCTGCCGATACAGGGGACACGGGTTCGTGCCCCGATCCGGGAAGATCCCACATGCCGTGGAGCGGCTGGGCCCATGAGCCATGGACGCTGAGCCTGCGCGTCCAGAGCCTGTGCTCCGCAACGGGAGAGGCCACAACAGTGAGAGGCCCACGTACCGAAAAAAAAAAAAAGGGCAGAGGAACCAAACAGACATTTTTCCAAAGAAAACATACAAATGGTTAACAGGTGCATGAAAAGATGCTCAACTTCACTAATCATCTGGGAAATACAAATGAAAACCACAGTGAGATATCACCTGACACCTGTTTGAATGGCTATCACCAAGAGGACACATGTTGGCGAGGATATGAAGAAAAGGGAACACTCGTGCACTGCCTGCGGGAATGTAAATTGCTACAGCCACTATGGAAAACAGTATGGAGTTTCCTCAAAAAAATTAAAAATGGAACTACCATATGACTTAGCAATCCCACTTAGGGGCATATATCCACAGGAAATGAAATCAGTATCTCAAAGAGATACCAACACTCCCATATTCACTTCAGCATTATTCACAATAGCCAAGATATGAAAACAACCTTGATGTCCATCTACAGATAAATGTCTAAAGAAGATGTGGTATATAGATATACAATGGAATATTCAGCTACAAAAAAGAAGGAAATTTTGCCATTTGTGACATAGATGGACCTTGAAGGCCTTATGCTAAGTGAAATAAGTCTGACAGAGAAAAAAAATACTGTATGATATCACATATGTGGAAACTAAAAAAGCCAGACTCATAGAAAGAGAGAATAGAATGGTGGTTGCCAGAGGCTAGGGGAAAGGAGAAATGGGGAGATGTTGGTCAAAGGATATAAACTTCCAGATGTAAGATGAATAAGTTCTGAGGATCTAATGTTGGCTATAGTTAACACTACTATATTTTATATATATACTTGAAAGTTGCTAAGAGAGTAAATCTTCTCTTAGTGAACCTTCTCTCTCCTTTCTTTTGTGGAGTTCCCACCACAAATAACCACGTTATATGCATTAAACTTACATGTTATATGTCAATTATATATCAGTAAAGCTGGAAAAAAACAAAGTATTGTGTATTTGGATGGGTGCGGTTTATTGTCATAAATTTACCTAAATGACATTGTTTTAAAAAGAAAAAAAAGGAATGGTATGGAAATATCATCCTTATGCAGTTAAACGGAGTAGAAGGGACTCACCTGGATTTGAAACAATAAGCATCTTACAGTCAGGACTATTTTGGACCATGGCAGGAATGATTGATTTCATGATATTCACATTACGTTGGACCAGGTCAAGGCGACTTTCTCCTTCCTGCTGCTGTGCATCTGCTGTGACAATAACTAATTTGGAATTTGTAGATATACTGTAATCTAAAGAAGGAAACAAAAGAAACTATTTGGTCAAGACTGCCATAATCACTGTGCTTTAATTCTTTAAAAGTCTATTGTATGATGATGGTATTAAAGTACTACTTTCATGTCTGGCATTTGCAGATGAACAGATTTTCCATATAGTAATGTTATCTTGTATAATCTGAAGGAAATTTTGTTACTATGATTTACCAATGTTCACATGGCTTTTTTTAAAAAAAATAATAACAGAACCTACCATGGCTTTTAGCCCACATTCTCATTTGTTATTAAGGCCTGAGGCACTGCAAGTCAGCTCTCTGGATTTTTAGAAATACCATATGAATCAGAAGCTTAGAACTCTGAGAATTTATGTGTGTTTCATGATTCGAAGAGTGAGAATGTATTTACTTACATTATTTACTTAAAATTATTATTATAACTTGTTTATGTATTTGAGATCATAAACAAGTTCTTGATTCACACAAGAAAATTAATTACCTTCTAAATCTGATGACCAATTGTAAAATGTTTCACCTATTAAACCCAATGACAGGGGCTTTCCTGGTGGCGCAGTGGTTGAGAATCTGCCTGCCAATGCAGGGGACACGGGTTCGAGCCCTGGTCCGGAAAGATCCCACATGCTGCGGAACAACTAAGCCTGTGCGCCACAACTACTGAGCCTGCGCTCTAGAACCCGCGAGCCACAACTACTGAGGCCCGTGCACCTAGAGCCCGTGCTCCACAACAAGAGAAGCCACCACAATGAGAAGACCACGCACCGCAACGAAGAGTAGCCCACACTCACTGAAACTAGAGAAAGCCCGCGTGCAGCAACGAAGACCCAACGCAGCCAAAAATTTTAAAACATAAGTAAATTAAAAAAAAAAAAACAACGACAATATGTTACAATGCTCACTATCCCATACTGGACTTTTTAAAAACTATCATATACTTAGAAGTTATTTTCTATTTGGATGTCAAAAACTAAATTAGCTAAAATCTCTATATGCCATCTCCATTTTAAAAAAACTTATTTTTATGCTCTTTTGAAAAGGAAATTTGCTTAATTTTAAACATACTATTGCATCTCTATGATCATTCTTATATCTTTCTAATCCAATTTATAAACCGTAAACATCTGAATGGTTTTCCTGCCCCAGTAAAGATTTTAATTAGAAAGACAAACTTAGAGAATTTCATTTCTTAGGCTGGCAAGTTTCACATTAATCTAAGAGATTATCTTTCCCTTGTATCAAATAAAAGATCTACACAGGGCTTCCCTGGTGGCGCAGTGGTTGAGAGTCCGCCTGCCAATGCAGGGGACACGGGTTCGTGCCCCGGTCCGGGAAGATCCCACGTGCCGCGGAGCGGCTGGGCCCATGAGCCATGGCCGCTGAGCCTGCGCGTCCGGAGCCTGTGCTCCCCGACGGGAGAGGCCACAACAGTGAGAGGCCCACTTACCGCAAAAAAAAAAAAAAAAAAGATCTACAGGAGGAAGTTCTCTTCTCTCTCTGCATACATAGTCTACTCACTCTTGCTCAAAGACCTTGCTTGACATCATCTTCCATAAAGTCTTATCTAACCACAGAAATCCGAAGTAATCTCTCAACCTCTGTCTCTCTCTGTAACTCTCTATCCCAGCCCCTCGTTTTCTCCCTCCTCCCCCCCGACTTTTAGAGAATAAAGTGGCAAAAAGCCTCGCAACTTCTCCAGAATCATCTCGCCATAGCTCAGATCAACTATTTGAAATATTATGTCCGACAACTTCAATTAAAGTGTATACCAGAGTAAAATATCAAGTCTTTTCACAATCTGCCAACAAGTTAACTTACTAGCTTTGTGTCTTATTTTTATTTCAGATTTTCCAGGTACCCTGATTCTGTTAATGCCATCATCTCCTTACCTGTTATTTATTTTCCTTTCTAAATATAACTCAGTCCTCCCAGAGACAGCAAACCATAGTGATCTGGAGCAAAGGCTTCTTCAAATACCAATTCCTCTGCCAGGCATCCCCTAATTATATCATTCATAAATACTACTCTGACTTCACTGAATTTTTATAGCACTTACTGCCTATAATTCTCACATAGTCCTTATTTATAGTGCCTTATGTTATCTTCCTGTGGTTATGTTGTATTTATACCCCTAACTTGATCATTAGATCCATAATAACAGATTCTGGTCTCATACTACCTTAAAACCTTAAAAAGGTTTACTACCTATTCATATTCAAATAACATATTAAGTTTTATCTGTTTTGAATCATAAGGTATGTATTACTTTAGATAACTATTATCTGACATTTATCCATGTTAATGTGTGTCCCTCTAGTTCATTCACTTTCATTGCTGTGTAATATTACAGTGCATAATTGATCAACTTAGTATTGTTATACAATGAATTATTTCCAGTTTGGGGCTATTACAAATGACAACACTATACATCCTTGTACATGTATCTTAGTACACATGTACACAAATTTCTCTTGGGAATATACCTAGGAGTGCAATTTCTAGGTTTGGGATATGTTCATGTTCAACTTCACCAGGTAATGACAAACTTAAAAAAAAAACATAGTTTTAATATAATACATTTCTACATGTCATGCATGAGAAAACCTATTGTTCCACATCCTGACAAACACTTAGTATTATCACACTTTTGTCAGTCTAATAGGTGTGTAATGGTATATTGATATACTTTTTATTTTCTTGGTTACTAATGAGATTGTCTTTTCCTATATTTATAGGCAATTCGAGTTTCTTCTTTTGTGAAATGTTCAAGTCTTTTCCTATTTTTCTGTTGGGCTACCTATATTTATCTTATTTATTACCCAAGTACTTTTAGTCTGAACACAATTCCCTTGCCAGTTGTTTATGTTGCAAATGTTTTCTCTCAGTTTACACTTTGTCTCTTCACTCTTTTAGTGCCTTTTTAAGAACATAAACACTAAACTTTATACTCTTTCCTTTACTGTTTATGCTTTTTGTGTCCTTGTGTTTAATAAATTCTTCCCTATCCTGAGGTCATAAAGATATTCTATGTTATCTTCTAAACAGAAGCTTTGAAGTTTTGCCTTTCATATTTTTGGTCTTTAACCAATTTGGAATTGTGTGTGTTATCAAGAAACGGTTCAGGGGACTTCCCTGGTGGTCCAGTGGCTAAGACTCTGTGCTCCCAATGCAGGGGACCCAGGTTCGAGCTCTGGTCAGGGCACTAGATCCCACATGCCGCAACTAAAGATCCCACATGCCGCAACTAAAGATCCTGCATGCCGCAACGAAGATCCGTTGCAGCCAAATAAATAAAAAAATATTTTTTTTTTAAAAAGGAAAGGGTTCAATTTTATTTCTTTCCATAAAAACAACTATTGCCATAAGAAAAAGAATTTATAAGTCTGCAAATTTCCCATTGATCTACAATATGATCAGTGTTATATAACGATCTTTTGTTTGTCTCTGCACTTAATTAGTGTAGCTTTGTAATAAGTCTTGATATCTGGTAAAGCAAGTTCTCACCACCTTGTTCTTTTTCAAGAGTATTCTTGATTGCGCAGCCCAGGCTGTTGCCATGGTGAAGCTGAGCAAAGGCTGCAGCAGCTCTTCAAGGGTGGGCACTTTGCCATCCACTGGAGCTCTGTTCCTTTTAAGATTTACCTGGGATTTGAGAAGAATGCCTGAATCTACTGTTTTGAACCTGCTTTGGGGATAAAGGACTATTTGGTCAACTGGATTTGGAAGCGATCAATGGACAGGAAGAGCATGGAAGGTGTGCACTCTGCCTGGGAGGTGAAATGGAACATCTTTCAGACATTTACCAGTTGGATGGCACAGGGTTCTCACTGCACAGCTGCATCTGTGGCAGAGTGGAACCTCTACTGACTTATTTATGATAGACTGTATCAAAATAAGTGTTTTTAACAATGTTTTAAAAAAGTATCTTGTCTATTCTTGGACCTTTGAATTTCTGAATGAATTTTAGAATTAGTTGATTATGTACAACAACAACAACAATAACACTTGTTGGGTTTTGACTGTGATTGCATATAATCTATAATCAATATGGGAAGAACAGACATCTTACAATATTGAGACTTTTATGAACAAGGCATATCTCTTCATTTATTTAGATATTTAACATCTTTCAATGAGGCTGTATTATTTTCTGCATAAAAGCTCTTATACATGTCTTGTTAGATTTATTCCTAGGTACTTCCTATATTTGATAACAAATAATACCTTTAAAAATTTTTGCTTGTTTTTGAATAGATTGTTAATAATAATAGTTAATATTATTAATAGTTAATATTAATAGTTAATAATTATTAATAGTTAATAATTTTGTGTCTGGCATCCTTGCTAAACTCTTATTTAGTTCTATATGTTGTCCCTCTTCTTATATTTATCTTCTTTTTGATTTTTTTATAAAATCAAAAAGTATGTTTTTATAATTTTACTTCTTCCCCTTTACTAAAAGGATTGATTCAGGTACTTATCCTGCCATATGGCTAGAAATTCAAGGCTGAATGATTTTTTAAAGCGTTTTAATATAGGAGTAGCTCTTTTAACTTGACTCCACTCAATAAACTCAACAGATTAACTGATGTAAAACATACTGATACCCAAGGCACACTGAACACTCTCAACTAGCAGACTTCTGTCTAGTACATCTGTATACTTCTGCTCATGAGTTGCTGCATATCAAGAATCTGTCACGCTTATACCCAAATATATTTATGCCAGATATATCTATTAATTATATAATATGATGTAAATCACTAAAATATGAGGGTGAAAGAAATACACGGTAAAGGTAAACACCACATTCAGGATTGAGATATGAACACATGTAACACACAGAGTGTATCAAGTGAATTGGTAATGTTTTATTTCTTTTGCTGGGTGTTGGATACACTGATGTTTGTTATACTTAAAACTTTTTATATCTGAAGTATTTCATAATTAATTTTTTTAATGATTGTTACTATGAAAATTAAGTTGAACGCCTTAGAAAGACATATTAAAAGAAGGTTGTTTAAAAATCTTCCTCTTAGGTATGAGAGAAATAAAAATGGAGAAAAACCATAAAAATTTAATAGAATTTTGTGATTAGACTGCTTCATGAGTATCTTTAAATTAATTACAGTATTTTAAAGAAATAGAAATGATTACTACTGGTATGCTATAAAAAACACACTGCAAAACTCCAATCAGCTGAGCCATACTCAAAGTCCTTGCCCTACAATCAGAAAATCAGCAAATGAAGTTCTAAGTACATTAACATGTTTAGGTCAATATAAAATTTTATGATGGTTCTTTCTAATAGGCATTTTTAAATTAAGTAACCACTTTCAGTTCCAATCATGTTAGATAAGAGGGATTCTAGTAGAAAGTACATCTGTTGAATCACATTACCAAAAAGCACACTACATACATCAGTGTATGATAAAAGTTATTTTTCCTAATGCTCTAAGGCTTCTTACTTGGCCAACACATGATGCTAGTGCTAATGGGGCTAAGCTCTCCATTTCCTCTTCTATAGCATCAAACTATACCCTGAAACATGATCCTCTAAAAACACACATCAAAAAAACAGGTTAGGGACTTCCTTGGTGGCGTAGTGATTAAGAATCAGCCTGCCAATGCAGGAGACACGGGTTCGAGCCCTGGTCCGGGAAGGTCCCATATGCCACGGAGCAACTAAGCCCACGCTCCACAACTACTGAGCCTGCGCTCTAGAGCCCGCGTGCCACAACTACTGAAGCCCACGAGCCTAGAGCCCGTGCTCTGCAACAAAAGAAGCCACTGCAATGAGAAGCCCGTGTACTGCAACGAAGAGCAGCCCCCGCTCGTCGCAACTAGAGAAAGCCTGTGCACAGCAACGAACCCCACACAGCCAAAAATAAATAAATAAATAAAACAGGTTAAAGAATATAGATAAATGTATCAGTAATATTACAAAACTATTCAAGACTGTATATCCTTGAGAAAATATATAAGACTGAATGGCAAGTTTAAAAAGCATTTATATGTCAGTTGTGTAAAAAACAAATGAAAAAAGGAAAGAAACAAAACCATTAACAGACGAGATTTAAAATTTTCTTCATACTGTTTTGGTATTTACCAAATTTTCTCCAATTAGAATGGAATGGTGTTTTTTTTTGTTTTTTTTTTTTTTGCGGTACGCGGGCCTCTCACTGTTGTGGCCTCTTCCGTTGCGGAGCACAGGCTCCGGATGTGCAGGCTCAGCGGCCATGGCTCACGGGCCTAGCTGCTCCGCGGCATGTGGGATCTTCCTGGACCAGGGCACGAACCCGTGTCCCCTGCATCGGCAGGCGGACTCCCAACCACTGCACCACCAGGGAAGCCCCTGGAATGTTTTTTTTCAAAAAATTAACCTTCTAAACTATATGTCCTAATTACAATAGTGCTATTTTTTAATTTTATATTTATTGACAACAGTTTGATAAACTTCATTACTTGTTTTTAAAGCTCTGAAAATAACTTTATAAAACTAACCTTTTCCAGAAACAAACTTTGAAGTATTAAAGAAAAGACTGCCATGATGAAGATCCATTGTTTCTCCCTTCAGTCTGTCCACTGCAACATCCACAAGGGCAAGCTCATCAGCCAAATCCTAAAATACATGAAAGTCCTGAATAAAATGTTCCCATTTCAGTTTTAGGAGAAAGAGAAAAAATTTTGTGTGGTTATTTTATAATCAAAGGAGTGTTACATTTTTAATAGAAAAAGTGGTATAAAAATAATGGTCTTTATGGGAGTTCCCTGGTGCCCTAGTGGTTAGGATTCTGAGCTTTCACTGCTGTGGCTCCGGTTCAATCCCTCAGTCGCTGGTAGGGGAACTGCAAGCTGAAAGGCATGGCCAAGAGAAGTCTTTTAATGTGCCTAGAGAGACCAGAAGTTAAGGTAAACAACAGAATGTAGCAAAAATTATTAATTGCTTTGCCTTTGCATAATTGTTAAGTTTTTTAGAATTGGTTTTCTTCCACTTCAGGTAACAGTATAAAACGAATGAAAAGTTATGAAATCCTTTCAAAGGTTTTTATTATATTTAACCCTTATGCCTAATTTCTGAATTGGTTGAAGTTGTTTTTAGTATGAATGCTTATGGCCAAAATATAAAGGTAGCCACCTGTGGGAAACCATTTCATGTGGCTCAGTATATTACAATTAACGTCCGCCCTCCAACCTAGGGGTAGATAAGCATATACCAGACCCAACCAATTGTTCCATCCTTCCTTCTGGCTGCATCAATTAGTTCACAAATGGGTATATGGCCCAGGCATAACAAATGAGCACAATGTCTATGAGGTTAGAAAATGGAAGATGAGAAATGAAGTCTCGTTTTTCTTTGCAATCATAAGCTCTAATGATATAAGACTCTAAGAACAAACTGTACAGCCATCTTCACCACCATATACAAAGACCCTGCCCAAGGATTAAGCCAACAGAGGAAGTATGGACTAAGATATACAGAGACTGTGTCTTGATATGTCTGAATTCCAGGATTTAGTAATATCTGAAGCTAGCTCTACTGAGATTTTTTCCAGTTACATAAACAATACACAGTCTCTATATACTGTACTATACTCTAATTTATTATAGAACTATAACAGAAGGAATGCAGGGGACTTCCCTGGCGGTCCAGTGACTAAGACTCTGTGCTTTAACTGCAGGGGGCACGGGTTTAACTAAGATCCCACATGCCATGTGGCAAAAAAGAAGAAGAAGAAGAAGAAGGAATGTATTCCCTCAGATTCCAGTGGCCAGATTCCAAAGGTGAACAGTAAGGGAAAGGAATCAAAGTCCCTATTTACTACTGTTCCCCACCCCACCCTCCACATCAGGCACCATCTGGCCTTTCTGGAAAACTGTAAATTCTAAAATTTACTGAATTATGTGTCATACATCAGGAATAGGATAAGGATAAGGAGTTTCATCCAAAAGAATCATGTATCACTTTTCAGCTAACTGATAAGAAAACCAGATCATGCTTACAGATCCATTTTTACATCTGTGTATCTGTCTGGTCTGGACAGAAAAACAGAAACCACTCTAAGCATTTCAACAGAAGGAATTTAATATAGGGAATTGGTTAGACAGATGTTGAACGGCTGAAAGAACAGAAGGGGAACATTTATGGTAACCCAGAGATAGTAACTGCAGCTTGAAGCTACCACCCCCAAGGCTGAGGAAGCAGAGAGTCTAAAGGAGGTGCTTCATGGAACTAGGCTCAGACTCTGGAAGAGGCAAAATCTGCCTACTGCTCACACCACTAAACGGACAAGATGAGGTCAATGCTGGTGGCTCCAAAAGAAAGTGGAGGTTAGAACCAACTGCTACCTTTGGGACAAAGGGATACAGCTGGGATGACAGTGAACAGAACAATAAGCAAACAGGAAGCAGCAGGTCATGGTTCTCCTCCTGCCTCCCAACTTTCCTCTAGTGTTCCCTATTGGCAGAACCTAACAAGATGCCAACTGGCAAAGGAGAAAACGATTATGTGGAGATCCAGCGCCAGCATCACAAAGCAGAGTATACAAAGCTGAATTTGGAGCTGAGTGCCAGTAAGTTAATAGCCAACACAGCCTGCTTTGAAATTATATTTCCAACTTGATTTATCTCCCTTCTCAACAGGTTACCAGAAAATTCTCTCAAGGGAATCTTTCCATCCCCATTTGTCTTGACTGTCAAAGACGGAGCTCAAATAATCCCTAAAAGTTTTTATTTGATTTTTAAGAATTAACTACATCTATATGAGCCATTTCTCAAATATAATTCCAAATAGAGAGCCTGGGATTGTTAAGCCTACCAGAATCTAAAGGAATAGTTAAGAGTATCCCAGGATCTTTTCTCTAGGGAGGTCCTGAGTAACCATAGTAAGGTAGAGAGATAGAAAAAAAAAATTAATCTAAGGAAAACTGCTATGGGCACTTTGCTCTGTACAGGACAAGGAAGTAGGTTGTACTGCTATCCACTCCTAAAAACTTTACATGTCCTGATAAAACCTTTAAAGTCCACCTTTCATGAAATACGCAGGTGTCATGGTATTCATTACAGCCCTTATGATCCTTCACATCAGTGGACTATATGAATATGAATATTTTAATATCTTTCATCACTTTCCATTTATCCCACAATTTACATCAATGTGACTTGAAGACAAGGTCCTGAACTATTCTCCTTCATTTGGACATTTGCCAGGGTACAATGGATTCTAGTAGAAAATAAATGGGCTCTAACAACTGACCTTCTCGTACAATTTGAGTTCTGAGATTTCATGATAATATTCCTTGGAGTAGGCTTTTATTGATTCATTGTGTTGAGCCCTCAGTGAATTCTTCATATCTGCAAACTCATGTCCTTTTATCTCTTGAATAATTTTCTTCCCTTTCTTATTTCTTACTGAAATGTCAATCAACTACTGGACCTCCTGACTGACCCTCTAATTTCATCTCTTTTCTATATTCCGACTTTGTCTGACAGTCTGCTATCTAGCAGCCCAGAGGGAGTAAGAAGATTCTTGCCTCACTGTCGAACATGTAGACGTTCAATGAGTTCGTTCAATGAAGTCCGCCTACCGATGCAGGGGACGCGGGTTCATGCCCCACTCCGGGAAGATCCCACATGCCATGGAGCGGCTGGGCGCGTGAGCCATGGCCACTAAGCCTGCGCGTCCGGAGCCTGTGCTCCGCAACGGGAGAGGCCACAACAGTGAGAGGCCCGTGTACCGCCAAAAAAAAAAAAAAAAGAAAAAGAAAAATCCATTCTAAAATTCAAATGGAATCTCAAGAGACTCTGCATAGCTAAAACAATCTTGAAAAGGAACGAAGCTGGAGGTCTCAAGCTTCCTGATTTCAATACTTATTACAAAGCTACAGTAATCAAAACAGTGTGGTACTAATATAAAGAGACATGCAGACCAATGGAACAGAACAGAGAGCCCAGGGGAAAAAAACCTCTCACATATATGGTCAGATATTTTTTGACAAGAGTGCCAAGATCATTCAATAGGGAAAAGACAACATTTTCAACAAATGGGATAACTGGATATTTACGTGCAAAAGAATAAGGTTGGACTATTTACATTATACCATAGACAAAATTAACTAAAAATGGATCAAAGACCTAAATGTAAGACCCAAAACTATAAAACTCTTACAAGAAAAGATAGAGGGAAAGCTTCATGACATTGGATTTGGCAATGATTTTTGGATATGACACCAAAACCACAGGCAACAAAAGTAAAAACAGATAAATTGAACTACATTAAAATTTAAAACTTCTGTGCACCAAAGGACACAACCAACAGAGCAAAAAGGAAACCCAAGGAATGGGTGAAAATATTTGAAAACCATTTACCTGATAAGCAGTTAATATTCAGAATATAAAAAGTACTCCTACAACTCAAAAACAAATAAAACCCCAATTTAAAAATGGGCAAAAGGACTTCCCTGGTGGTGCAGTGGTTCAGAATCTGCCTGCCAATGCAGGGGACACAGGTTCGATCCCTGGTCCGAGAAGATCCCACATGCTGCGGAGCAACCAAGCCTGTGTGCCATAACTACTGAGCCAGCGCTCTAGAGCCTGCAAGCCACAACTACTGAGCCCGTGTGCTGCAGTTACTGAAGCCCACACGCCTAGGGCCCGTGCTCTGCAACAAGAGAAGCTACCGCAATGGGAAGCCCATGCACCGCAATAAGAAGCCCACACACAACAATGAAGAGCAGCCCCCGCTCGCCACAACTAGAGAAAGCCCGCACGCAGCAATGAAGACCCAGTGCAGCCAATAAATAAATAAATAAATAATAATGAAAAAGAAAAATAAAAGTGGGCAAAAGATTTGATACAGACATTTCTCCAAAGCTATACAAATGCCCAACAAGTACATGAAAACATATTCTGGAAATAGAAAGGAAAATTAAAGGACTTCCATTGTTATTTTATCAAATTTGGTACTTTTTATTTTATAATGAGAATGTAATGCTTATATAATTAAAAAAAATTTTTTTAAGTATAAGCCATTGGGAAATATGATTTTCACCCATTACTCTTCAAGGAAGACAAAGTGCTGAATCACTTTAACAGAAAATGTTATACTATTAACAAAATAATATAATCAGTGTGTCTCCTAGGAATAAATTTAAATAGTCTGGCAATGCCTAACAAATGGTAAACTCCAAATAAATGTTTCTTAAATTGTGTAAAAATCAGATGATACTTATTTGCTCCAAGGGATTAACCCTGCAACCCTGCACTCATGATCATCTACAAAACCTATGAGTGCTTACTCATTTTCAGCCACAATATAGGCTTATCACTTACCTTCAATAAGATACAAACAGCACAAGCCATGCCTACAGCACCAGTTCCAACAATGGTGATCTTACTCTGGGAGACTTTATCTTCTTCAATTAGATTCTCAATAAGCTGCTCCTTGACAGTTGACATTTTGAGAACCTGATAGGGATAATGCAATTTCAGTGAAATCAAAGTCCCTGAATTAATCACTCTCATACCTACCGATGTACTAACCACACTGAACATCTAAGGACCTACCTCTTGAGTTTGCAGAATTTTGGAGCCAGGAGCAGGGGGAAGCCAAAGAAAAAAATTCCTGGTCGAGGGGTGGAACACGGACCAGTCTATCTATCCGTATTAGGGATTGGGGAACCAACAAGTTTTTAAAGGTTCTCCCTGCCCCCAGCCACCATTTTCGCTCCAGTCCCAGTCACTCACAAACGCTTAGCGTGGCGCAACAGTATAGGCAGTCTGAATGTGTAACGTACGGCCGTTAGGCTGCTTTTTAAAGTTACACCAGTTAAAAAAAGACAGCAAAGTCCGTTGAGGTGTGAAGCACAGCAACAGTTACTCCCTGAACCGTTCCGCAAGCACGCTCCCACGCATGGCTCTCCTCCGTCAGCACGCAAGCTCCGCCCCCGGCCAGCCCGGGGCGCAGGCGCATTGGCTCAGGCTTGTCCTCTGGCCCGAGGGCGTTCCGCGCCACCTGTGGTTATGTTCTCTTAATACCGGTAGGTGGTATTCTAGACGGTCTTGAAGAGTGTGCAAGAGAGGGATGTTGGTGTGTTGTTTCATTTCCTTCAGCCGGCCTAGGCTTCGGACTGATTTTAGGGCAAAGCTTTTTGGAGGCCAGACTACCACGTGGAGGGCAAGGGGCCAGGCTCGAAGTCGTCGTGGGAAAGAACTCTCCCGGGAGCGCCCCATAATCTCCAGTGGACCAGCTAAAACCAGCATCCTGAGGACAGTGCTTCCAAATCTGAATTGATAGTAGCTAGTGGAGGCGAGATTGAAGATGGGCAGCTATCTTGGGACATATGTGGCAGAGCTCAAGGCCTGAACCGACCTAACTTACCTCTCTATGAGAGGGCATGCTGAAGGGACCTGGGCCCCGAGGACGAAAAGGAATTTAAGGAAAGAGCAGACTTGGGAATGATCAGCCTGAGTTTCAGAAACAAACTTCAATGCACTTACATGCCCTTGTCTGAGCATTTATTTGCAGGAATTTAAAAAATTATGATTAAGTTCTATAACTTCAGGACTGAGTGGTGAAATAAAGTTTGAATTTCCCTTGAAAGAACAGAGGGTAATAATGAAAAGGAAAGGCCATGTCTAGTTTTCTAAGGGTGATTTTAATTTATGCCAAGGATTTATTTATAACTCACAGAAGGGGACACAACCTCCTCTGTCATCTTTTGTCATCACTTGCATTTGAATCCTTTTCAGAATCTAAAGGATAATCTATTTTCTGTATCAAAGCCTGTAGTTTGTTTTTAATGTGAGTTAGATCATGCAGTGAGGCTGCTTAAAACCCTTCAATGGCTTTCCATTACACTTAACCAGTTTTTACCACAACCTAAGAGACATTCAAGACTTGGCCGCCTTCTGTCCCTCCAACTTCATCTCAAGACACTCACCACACTTCCCTCCAGCTTTTGGACAGCTTTTTCCTGTTCCATATATCTGGAAAGTTCTTCCCCAGCCCCTCTCAAAGTTGATTCCTCATTTTCAGTTTTGAACATAAATAGCACTTCCTCTAGCTTTCCTTGACTAATGTCTCAACTACCATCAGCTCCCTACATCTCTCCTGTTTCTCTTATGGCGCTTTTCACAACCTACTACCAGCCCCAAGCAAGGGGTTCACAGGAGTGGCAGTGACTGTTGGTCCTGTACTACCACTTGCTTGTGTGCTTCCTTCCACAGCAGCTCCTGGCCCTTGTACCTCATTTACCACAGGACTGTGAGCGAGACACAGCTGACCTGGATGACCTCCAGATTCAAGCTCTACACCTGCCTCAGGCCAAAAGAGGGGTCATTTTAGTAGTGACCAAACTCCTGCTCTAGGTGAAAAGAGGTTCTTCATTCATACCTGCCCAAGGCACATGTTCTGAACGTCCCCTTTGCTTCCTCCATTAACTGGCAACTTGTGTGAGATGAGTCTAAGTCCTGCTTAATCCACTTCCCAAGGTTATTAAGACTAGAATGAGATACAACAGTAAAAATAATCAGGGCTCCTAGCAGAGTTGGCCTACCCTTGCCTGGCGCAGGAAGGTGCAAGGTGAACGTGGAACACATAATGTACCAGAAAGTAAGGAAGCTTTGTAAGATTAAATCTGAAAACTCATGAAAGATTAGTTTAATAAATCTGTTAAGCATTTTTTGTCACGTTGATACTGGCTAATTTATTGTATGAAATAATACGAAGTAAGGGTAAATCCTTTTTTTTTTTAAAGACTGAAGATGCATCAAAGTCTACAAAAGGCTATAGGAATAATTGCACATTTCTTTGGGGGGTAATTAAAAAGTTCTTAGATAGTGGTAATAGCTGCACAACTATGTGAATCCACAGAATTGTACACTTTAAAAGGGTGAATTTTGTGCTATGTAAATTACATCGTAAGGCTGTTATTCTTTTCAAAGCCTATATGAAAGCAAATCCTATTATAACAGCTAATTGTCAAGGCTATGTAGGTTAGTCTTGTCCTTCTACATTTGAGACACATTAAAAAACAAAACAAAACATAATTCTTTCCCTTATCTAGCTCTCAAGAAGGAAACTTCGGAAAAAAAAATCCTGGAGGAGTGATGACCATAAAGTTGTTCTAGTTAACCTCTATAAGTATGGTTTTTAGGCCTGGAGAAGATCACAGTTATAGAAATATTTTAAGGGAAATCTAAAGAAAATTTTTGTTTTTTTTTTTAAAGAAAATTTTTGAGTAGACAACCACCAGGACTATTTGGTTTAAAATTGTTAAGTACCATTATGTTACTGCCTCCAGAGAGTAAAGGTTCTTAAAAATTTCTGTCCCCCTGTAGTGGCAAAGTACCACTGCTTATGTTCAATTGGCAAATAATGTTTTTTACATTCATGTATAGAATGTTACCTGTGTGAACTGTAGGGTACAAGTTATGATCAGCACTATAATCAAGTTAACTCAGTACTTTGGGCCTTACTATATTAAAACAATTGATTACAATGGAAATGGTAACAAAACAGCTAGTCATTCTAGTCACACCCTTAATATATTAATTCTTATTAAAGTCTGGTCATTAGAAAAAGTACCCCTTAAAAAGTCATCATAGTGTTGCCCAAGGATAACCTAATGGCTTCCATTAATGTAATTAACAAATAACAGCTTTATCACTTTGTATCTTAATAAATTAGCAGAGTAGTCACTGTTCAAGGTTTATTTATTGTTTTAGTTGGTATAACAAATACTTGGCTGCATTATTTATGTTGATTTTTCTTTTTTACATTACATGGCAATGTATACTATTCTGATACATATAGTACATAAAATAAGATTCTTTAGAACAGTTATGCACAAGACATGCAATACTGGATTTATAATCAATCCCAGAATGTGATTAATTGGAGAGAAAAAAGTTGGACTAGGCATCTTGGCTAAAGGAACCAGAAGTTATATAACACAGAGTTAAATACACATCTGGTTTGAAGGGCAACTGCAGCATCTGCAACACTGTCAGTGGTACCTCTTGAGGAAGTAGAACTATTTTACACGAACCGATTTAGGACAACACAAGATAAGTGCCATGCAGCATCAGGATACAGCTGCAGGGTTTTATGAACCATTCCTATTGCTAATGTTAGGAAATTGATGTTTTTCCTAGGCTGTCTTAACATTACTGCTTTAGTCACAGATCAGATATAAAGGACAATATGCACAACCTCCAACTAAAATCCTATTGTAGCCTAGACAGTGAAGTGGTATGATATTAGACTTTAAAACTGCAGCTCTTTCTGGATCCCCCAAAGTGTATCTGCACTCTTCTTCAAACAGGCCTGTTCCTCAGGAGTCAGAGTCACTTTCACAACATCTGAGATTCCATTCTGTCCCAAGATGCAAGGAACACTAAGGAAGACATCCTCTTTTATTCCATACAAACCCTGAGGACGAAATGAAAAATATTTTACGTTTTTTCTATGCATTCTGGGATCTCCCAAGAATTTCATTCTTTACAGTTATGAAGCTTACTTAATAAAACTTGATAAGTAGAAATTCCTTTCCAGAATTTCAGTTAGGATGTAATGGACAGTGTAAAAGAAAGTCATTAACATAGCAGCAAGATTTCCATTCTAAAAGAAAATCTAAATTATTGCCATTATCCATCGTACTTTGCAATTTATTTTTGGCTGCCCCGCGAGACTTGGGGGATGTTAGTTCCCCAACCAGGGATCAAACCTGGGCCCTCAGCAGTGAGAGCACGGAGTCCCAGCCACTGGGCTGCCAGGGAATTTCCCATTTTTATTGTATAACACTTTGGTAACTCTAACATGAGTGTGATTTCTGTTTTTCCCAAAGGAAAAAATTTGTTTTATAGTCTTCCACCCATCTCAACAAAATTGAGTAGAGTCTTTCAGTCAACAAGTTATCAAGTATCTATGTGCTCAACACAGTATTGGTGGACATTAATCCTAAAGCTCAACCATGTCTTTTCAGAAAAGAAAGTCGCAGGTGCATTAATTTATTTCACTTAAATCAATGATTGAGGACTTAACATTAATTGCTTTCTCAGAAGTTTTTTTTTCTTTTAAAGAACAGGAAATAATGGCATTCAAGTAAAACCTATTACTACATAGACCTACCTTAATCATGGTGGAAATCGGATGCACCCGCCTAAGATTCTTCATTATACTTTCTGCCAAATCTGCCACAGATAGTCCAATGGCCCAGGATGTGTAGCCTTTCAGTTTGATCACCTCATAAGCACTGTAGGGTAGGGAAGTGTAGGGAAGGACAGGGAAGGGTAGGGAAAAGTAGGGTGGGAGGAACAAAGAAAAAGCTTTCACTGAACATATGCTTTATAATAAATCATTTTTACAGTAAATAATACTATATAAATATAGTAAAGTTGCATTATATACCTAAGTGTAACCTTTGCACATGTATGCCGGGATATTATGTATGGGTATGTTCACAACAGTATTGCTGGTAATAGCAAAAACCTGGCAACATGCCCAACGCTCTCCAAAAGGAGAATGGATAAACTGTGGTGTACTCATACAATGGACTATCACATAGCTGTGAAAACAAATAACTATAGCCACATGCAACAAAATGGATGATTCTTATAAATGCAATACTAATTTTAAAATGCAAATCCAAGATTACATATAGCATGTTTGACTTGGGATTATCTCAAGAGTGTGTATGTGGGGGGAGGAGTACACAGGGATCAGTGGGAGGAGCACAGAATTCACTCGTTTCCAAGCACCAGCAGACTACTAACTCCAACTCAACAAACGTTACAGTTAGTTGACAACGACTGTCAACACTTCTTGGGTTGGATGATGGGTTAACAGGTTTTAACTAAACAAATACAAATAAGAGGGCCTTGCCTACACCCATCATGATTCATTCTCCAATTCCATAAACTTGAGATCCACACATGGCTACCTTATTTAAAGTAGATAATGCCACTATGTTGAAAGTTTCCCTATTTGAATAATTTCTGACAGTTAATAATTATTTTCATTTTTTGTACCATTATGAATATATACCTTGCTTAAAACTTTATAATCATCTGAATAAATAAGAAGCTAGCTGTGTTTCTACTCAGAGACTATTATAAGTTTTAATTAATTAATTAATTAATTAATTTATCGCTGCGTTGGGTCTTCGTTGCTGCGCACGGGCTTTCTGTAGTTGAGGCAAGCGGGGGCTACTCTTCATTGCAGTGCTCAGGCTTCTCATTGCAGTGGCTTCTCTTGTTACAGAGCACGGGCTCTAGGCCCACGGGCTTCAGTAGTTGTGGCATGCAGGCTCAGTAGTTGTGGCTCACGGGCTCTAGAGCGTAGGCTCAGTAGTTGTGGTGCACAGGCTTAGTTGCTCTGCAGAATGTGGGATCTTCCCAGACCAGGGCTCGAACCCTGTGTCCCCTGCATTGGCAGGTGGATTCTTAACCACTGTACCACCAGGGAAGTCCCTATATAAGATTTAAAAATTCTTATTCCTAACTAAATGAATCATATGCTTTTGAAGACTGAATCTCAAATAGGGTAGACTTAATCTAACTTGATTTATCTTAGTTTACATTACAAATACAGAAAAGATTTATCATACTGTAAATTGATAATTATGGCAAATAAAGATAGACTGTAGCATTAATGTCTGCGATTTTTAATCCCTTTACCTGTTTTATATTATAAGCTTTAACAAAGCTTTAGAAAACAAGTTTTCTGACAGAGTAACCAAATGCAAATGCTATTATTTAATCTTTTTTTTTTTTTTTTTTTTTTGGCCACGCCACACGGCTTGCAGGATCTTAGTTCCCCGACCAGGGATTGAACCCACGTCTGCAGCAGTGAAAGTGCAGGGTCCTAACCACTGGACCTCCAGGGAATTCCCCAAACTTTTAATCTTCTAAATAAAAATAATAAGTTTCAACCTTCTGTGTTACAAATTATGAGATCTATTACCTGTCAACCACCTGTTTGTGAATTGCTTTCCAATGTTCCTTATCTGCATCAGTGCCTAATTCGGGGTGCAGATTCTTCAGGGAGACACCAGCAACATTCACTCCACTCCATACAGGCACTAAAAGCAATACAACAGAATTTATTTATTCCCATGCACCAGCCAGCAGACTAGTAATTCTGACCCATTCTTCTAAAATTGTCTTTTCTTATCTAAGGAGGATTATCTCCTTTTGGTAGCTGGTCAAGACTACCAATACTCTAACTTTTAGATTTTCATTGATTAGATTATGTAAAGCTAAGAATTTTCACTATATTCGAATCTGTTTTCCTAACTTATTGAGATATTATGAGATCGTAAGAGGAATTTTCTTGGCATAAGGAACTGAGAACTCTGCACAAATTATAACATCTCTCACCTGTGATAATAATAGATTTCTTTCTCATACACGCCACTTGGATTGGCTTACCTTTTCAGGAACACGCAGTTTGAGTCCAAATAGCTGTGATATTAAATGAAGTATCCTAAGCACTATCATCTTATTTAATATGTCCATTATAATAAATAAATTTCATTCCCCATCCCTTATACCAAAAAATGTCATGCAAAATGGCTTAAATCTTAGCAATTCTTAGCATACAATTATACCAAAAGATAAGATTTCTGGAAACCATCTGCCCTAACGAATGGATATCTGATTTAGGCTCTGATTTAGTAACGATACTCCTGTCAATTTTTTTTACACAATTTCTTGAAAACAATAAGAGAAAATAAGTTATGCTTACCACTAGAGTCTCCATGCTCCCCAAGGATCCATCCATGACAGCTTAATGGGTGAACTCCCAGCCTTTCCCCCATGAGGTAACGGAACCGGGCTGAATCCAAATTGCAACCACTTCCAATAACACGGTTTTTGGGAAAGCCGCTTATCTTCCAAGCCACATAGGTCAAGATATCCACTGTGAAGAAAATATTTAGGCACAGATACTACGTGAATCATTAGATAAGGACTGACTACTCAGGATACATGGCTCTGTATAGATCTTGATATTGATCATGACCAATCAATATTTTTGTTAATATTTTTAAGCCTCTATACTGTGTACAATATAGCAAATACATTAAGTATTCAAGAAGTGTAGTTTAATGAAAATAAGTTGTGCATCAATAACACATTATTGGGACTTCGTGGGTGGTGCAGTGGTTGAGAATCGGCCTGCCAGTGCAGGGGACACGGGTTCAAGCCCTGGTCCTGGAAGATCCCACATGCCGCAGAACAACGAAGCCCGTGTGCCACAACTACTAAGCTGGTGCTCTAGAGCCCACGAGTCACAACTACTGAGCCTGCAAGCCACAACTACTGAAGCCTGTGCACCTAGAGCCCATGCTCCACAACAAGAAGCCACCGCAATGAGAAGGCTGTGCACCGCAATGAAGAGTAGCCCCGGCTCGCCTCAACTAGAGAAAGCCCGTGCACAGCAACGAAGACCCAACGCAGCCAAAAATAAATAATTTTAAAAAATAAATAACACATTATTCATAAACTTATTCCTTATCCAAGATCTTCTTAGGCAAGTAACAAATTTTAAAGTGCAGACTACATTAATGGCATTGTATCTCTTTTAACGTTTTAAACTTAACTATTTTACAAAAACACAAACTCACTCCCAGGAGGAAAATGAAAAATATGAGAAATAAATATATATACAGATTATGATATATATTGATAGTATCAGTTTTACTCTAGCTCATCTATTTTTATGCCATTAAAAGTCTCACCTGGATTGGAAACAACAAGCAACTTGCAGTGTGGGCTGTATTTTACAATATTAGGAACGATGAATTTAAAGATGTTCACATTACGTTGGACCAAATTAAGACGGCTTTCTCCCTCTTGCTGACGTGCCCCAGCTGTGATAATAACCAGCTTGGAGTTTGCTGTCACACTATAGTCTAGACAAAAGAGAAACAATAACCAGATTAAGGGCTTTAAGAAAACTCCAGCAAGTTTGTTCCATTAACTTTTTTAATGGACAGTTTTATCAGTGTTTTGCCTATGTGGCATATAAATGCCCAGACTCCTCCTTTTTGGAGTTTTATCACTGTGGCCACTTACATGGAGGAAGAATACATCAACACCTTCCTTGTATTCTGGTTTTAGTTATGTGGTTGGCTTTATATAACAATGATTGGGGGGAGCTGAAAGAAATAAAATTTATTTCATACTCATATCAAGTGAGACACATCCCCCAATTTTTTGCCACCTGAGGTCAATGCTCACACTCTTCCATACCCCCATTTCTACTTAACTACTTAATGGTGGTCATACCAGCTCAGGGATAGGCTCTTTTTTTTTTTTAAGCAGGGGCAACTGTACACTTATCAAGCATGTCTTGCTTCTAGATACCCTATGGCACAGGGTGGTTAACCCTGGGTTGAAGATAATGAAGGGAGTCACCTGTCAGATAAATGGTCAATGATTTTCATGTGTCAAAACAGACTCTATTAGGGCCTATGTCCGTTTCCTGGCTGGTAATTGTAAGGTGTGATAGGGTTACGCCAAGAATATCTGCTGAACAGACTCATTTGCCCTAGTCTCAACCTTGTGTTAGTGTATGAAAGGAAGCAGTGGAAGTAAGTATATATTTAAATAGTTGAAGCAATGTGGCAAAATATGGACCTACGAAGCTTTGCTAATTACATTCTAATTCAGATGCTTTCCACATCATGGACAAACTGGATTTCCATTTAAAACCATTTGCTGGAAATTCAAACATTGATATCCATAGGTACCAATGCAAAATTGTTCAAAGGTTCTCTTATCCTGTATAAAAAAGAAATCTTTGAAGAGCTAGGATTCTCAAGCCTGATAAAGAATTAAGTCTAGCATAGAGTGTAATACAAACATGTTGAAATCAACCTTTGCCAGAGACGATTTTTGGTGTTCTAAGGAAAAGGCTGCCATGTTGGAGATCCATCATCTCTCCCTTCAGTTTGTCTTCTATGACATCAACAAGAGCAAGTTCATCTGCCAAGTCCTAAAAGACAAAAAATTTTCAGTTTAATGGAAAATTGCTATTTCCAAACTTTTAAAAGGGCATGCAAAATTTCTATATTTCTGGAGTAGGAGAGTTCAGCTACTTTATTATCAGGACAGACCTCAAAGTAGAGGCAGGCCTCCGTTTAAGAGCTGACTCCCAGATGACCTATACATAGGAAAAAGCACCGACCCTCTCTCCAATCGTCTCTCCTCATTGGAGCAACCTCTGCAGGAGGTCCACCACTACTGTACAGAAGCAGAACACTGGATTGGCAGTGACTAACAACCAATTATACAAAACTGCTCTATTTAGTCTCTCAAATTCAGTTTTACACATTGATTTTAGGTTGTTAGCCGTTAAATAGATATTGATTAGTATTAAGACTTTAAAAAGTGATATTCTGGATCATTCCCTGGTTACATGTTTTCCACATACTAACCAACACTAACAGTTTTATTACATAAAGACAGATTTGTGCATTACAAAATGTTGGTGAAAAATATCCTTTCAGGGGCTTCCCTGGTGGCGCAGTGGTTGAGAATCTGCCTGCTAATGCAGGGGACACGGGTTCGAGCCCTGGTCTGGGAGGATCCCACATGCCGCGGAGCAACTGGGCCCGTGAGCCACAACTACTGAGCCTGCGCTTCTGGAGGCTGTGCTTCGCAACAAGAGAGGCCGCGACAGTGAGAGGCCCGCGCACCACGATGAACAGTGGCCCCCACTCGCCACAACTAGAGAAAGCCCTCGCACAGAAACAAAGACCCAACACAGCCAAAAATAAATTAATTCATTAATAAACTCCTACCCCCAACATCTTCTTATAAAAAAAAAAAATCCTTTCAGATGAACCTTTAAAAGTTCGTATGTGCATCTCAGACAAGGAGCACCAGCAACAGCTTTAATACAAATGGAATGAGGACTAAAACCAAAGAGGTATACTAGCCGATCCACCCCTAATCATCTACAGTATAATGAGTGGTCTGCCAGTTACTGCCAGTTACTCTTAGCCACACCTGAGTTAGGGGGCATCACAGGTGTTTCATAGGCGTGGGAAAAATAAATGACATCAATTTCTGAACCAATGGGGAAAGAATAAGAGTTGGTATACTATGTGGTCTAAGAACATATAGAGCAAGCTGTGTAGTTACAAGACCTTTGCATAGCTCATTTCTGCCTTCAGTCCCTTCTCATTTCAATCCTTTTTTGTTCAGAATCCAGAATTCATCATTTCACTCTCTTATTAGGAACTCCAAACCTGAACTTAAAAGGAATTAATTTATGTATTTTTGGCTGTGTTGGGTTTTCGTTGCTGCGTGCGCACTTCCTTTAGTTGCGGTGAAGGGGGGCTACTCTTCATTGTGGTGTGCGTGCTTCTCACTGTGGTGTCTTCCCTTGTTGTGGAGCACGGGCTCTAGAGAGCAGGCTCAACACTTGTGGCACACGGGCTTAGTTGCTCCGTGGCATGTGGGATTTTCCCCTACTAGGGCTCAAACCCGTGTCCCCTGCATTGGCAGGCGGATTCTTAACCACTGTGCCACGAGGGAAGTCCCCAAAAGTACTTTTTATTCATTCACAAGTTCTCTTTTTCTAATTAAATTTTAGCTCCATAATTGGTACCAAAACTGCTATCCAAGGAGGGGGGCAGAGGGGATTAACATGGGTGGAAGACTTCCCACATTCAGTTTAATTTTTACCACGTATATATATCAATTTCAATTCCAAAATTACTTTTAAATAATTTTAGCTTGTTTAAAGGCATGGACTCTACTTTTTCATTTGTAGGCAACTAACGCAGGTTAATAAAGCACAGTGAATTTAAGAAACTGGGTCTCCAGCCTAAAAACCTTTAATTTTTGTAGTTTAGATACTCTTGGTATAGCATCATGTTTTACAAGTTTGTTTCACATAAAGTTCTTTGAATGAGTGCATGAACCTAAATATCTGTATATACAATGTGATAATGCAATTCTTGGAGAGTGAGTGGAGGATGGATGGAGTCAAGGTATCCTTGGCTTCCAGAGTGGTAGGCTCTCACTTACCTTCATTAAGATACTGATGGCACAGGCCATGCCAACAGCACCAACACCAACCACTGTAATCTTATTCTGGGGGACATGTTCTTCCTTAAGAAGATTCTGAATCAGCTGATCCTTGACAGTTGCCATATTGGACTTAGAACCGAAAGGAATCTATAAGGGGAAAAACATACACTGTCACTGCATCCTCTTTAAATTAACGCTTATTAACCAAAAGTGTTCTGGAAAAGCTTCTTTTGCTTCCTTTTGGGGTAGCTGCCACTAAAAATCACAAGAGATGACTAAAAAGGGAGAGGGAAAAAACTTAAAGATAGACAAAGGAGAATTGAAAGGCCTAATGCCAGGATCGGGTCTGACTAGGATCTTGGTGTAAACGTCCTCACCTTGGCGTGGAAAAAAAATATTGACGTTTGGGTGTAAGTATAGCCTCCTGAGGGCTCACTCATCTTGACTTGTTAACTCCAAGTGGAGCCGGCCATTCCTCAAACAAGATCACTGTGAGCCGCCCGCCCAACTCTACTCCCGTCACCAGGACTCCTGCCAAGCCCCTTCAGGACATCAGGTACGTGAGTAAAGGGCCTTTGACGGCCTCACTGCGTTGCCCACCGCCAAGGTGAGCTCTGCTCATGCTCAATCCCTCGTTTTCTTCTTCCTCACCCCAACCTCCGCCCCCGAAGAAGCAGCGGAGCCCGCGGATTTTACGCCCCGCCCAGACCCGGAAGATTAGCAGTTACCCCTCCCCCACCCACCTATCCATTCAGTAACCCTAAGCGCAAGCGCATTTCAGAGTGCTAGTGGCCGCCGGCTACGGAGACGTGGGCCCTAGACCAGACAGCACAGCGGATGCTTGCGAGACCCCGCCCGTGAGCGGACGTGACCAGAAACTATGCTGCTCTCTGGGTCAGAGTGAGCTCAGAATCAGACTTTAGACTAAACTAGCGCTCCTACGCACACACGAACAACGTGAAGCCCGGCTGGCAGCCTCCCCGGCCTGGCGCGCTGCCAGAGCCAGATTTTAAATCGTGATATTAGGAACCCGGGACTGTTAACCAACCCACAGGGAGGCACCTCGTGTGGCTTCCGCCGTGATCCTCGTTGCAAAGGCGTGAGGCCCGGTATGAGGAAATTTTGTTACTACAGGAAGCTGCAGAGGCCTGAAGCCTGGAGCCCTAAAATTAACAGATACTTGGTGGAACCCTCGATTTCCACAGCCGGGGACGGGGGCTTCGGCTCTGCTAATCCAAACCTGCACTGCATTCACTGGAGAGATTGTCGTAGATTGCATCCCGAAAGCACCACGTCTAATCTTGACGCTGCCCCAAAGGGCAAAAATATCCGAGAGGAATTCCAGGCAGGCAGCCCAGAGTCACCAAGCTAGAATCGAGTCTCTCCTTACAAATCACTGCTATTTCTAGACAGCCTTGTAAGGTTTCTCGCAGCCTGACAGGGGGAAGGGAGTTCTTTCAGCGGACATCTGGTTTCACCAAAACCTAAGCTCTGGGCTGCAGTGCTCCGTTCAATGTGGGGATACCCGCGGGTGAAGCCCTGAAGAAAGAGAGTCTACGCCCCAACTCTGCCACCCACTCACTGTGACCTTAGAGATGCCCCAACCAGTCCCCCATTTGTCAAAAGGAGGGGAAGGTACCGGATGATCCTCCTCTCATTACATTGTCTGAGAGGCGGGAGAGCTGGTACCCTTTCGGCTTCAAATTTGCATGCACCATGTCTAGCATAGCGCCCTATAACATCGTTAGCTGCTTAACACGTGTAACTTGCGCAAAGAGCGACCTTTAATCTGCAGGCAGCGGCTGCCCCCAAGGAGCCCACCTCTCGAGAGTCCGAGGGTTAAAATACAACCCGAGCGGCACCCAGCGCCTTTCCGGCTTCCAGGAAGCCGCCCAAGACTGCTGAGGCTTTTTCAGTTCCATGGACTCCCGGAACCCGACTTCGAGTTCTGTGCTGTTTGCTCGTTTCGAGCCCGGAAGTATGCCCTCACCCCCACCCTTCAGACCTGTAGTCTCCGGGTCCTTCTGCATCCACCCAGGCCTTCGACCTCAAATTAGGTGCGGCCACCTCCTTGGTTCCCCAGCCCGGCCAGAGGCCACTGTGCCCACTTAGAGCCAAAGCAGGGTGCGGCCGGGCCCAGAGCCCATTTGTGGCATGAGCCACCGCCCAGGTCTCAGGACTTTGCCTCTGGGAAGCAGAGCCCACCCCTCCCGTGAGCAGGCAGCGCGGGGCCAGCTTAGCCCGAAGCAGTCGCTCTCCCCCTCGGGCGCAGCGCGCGCCGGGCCCGATCATACCGGGAGTACACGTCGGGCGGGCGGGCGGGCGGGCGTCGGCGGCAAGCGGCGATGGACCCGGAGTTGGCGGCAGCTGCTCGGGTACTCCGACTCGAGAGCGGGAGGGGCCTTAAATAGAACCGCGAGGCTGACGTCAGGGGGGAGCCGGGCGGACGTGCGGGAACCCACGTGTGGGTTGGGCTGGAGGCGGGCTCCGGGCGGGGCGGTAGAGAAGCCCCGGCTGCGCGCGCGCATCCTGAGGACCCGCAGGCTAACCGACCCATGTGCGCCGAGACATCTAAAGGGCTGTCCAGAGCCACGCTACCTCCGCACTAAAGT
The DNA here is from genome assembly GCF_011762595.2 of Tursiops truncatus. Taxonomy (NCBI): domain Eukaryota; kingdom Metazoa; phylum Chordata; class Mammalia; order Artiodactyla; family Delphinidae; genus Tursiops; species Tursiops truncatus. Next base: position 70,893,742 of record NC_047041.1, on the reverse strand, counting down.
CCGGGCCAGAGTCATCAGCCGGGGTCAAGCCGACCTTCAGTTTCCTCTTCCATAAAATGTGAAAGTTACTCTCAAGGAAGGCTCGATCTGAATTTTTGCCGCTGTTGCCCAGTGCCCAGAACAGCTCCTACCACGTCATAGACACTCGACAAATATTTGTTGAAAGAAAGAAAATGCCTAGCACACCGTCAGTCTGCTTACCTAAGTCGAGCGATTTCCAAAACTTGACACTGCTTGTCCCCCACTGCTAAACCTTCCAAGTCCCACAGTTCAAAAGTAAAGCTTCAGCCTCTCTGGTCGGCACTCCCTACCGCCCCACCGGCCCAGCACCTTGTGTCCCAGCCACGCCTAAGAACAGTCTGGGTTTTTTTTTTGTTTTTTTGTTTTTAGCATATCACATTAATTTTACCTCCAGGCCTTTGCTCACGCTGGTTCCCGGCCGGCCTTCCTCCTCCACCTCTTCCAGCTGTACCCATCTTCTGCTACTCCCCCCACTCCCCCCCCACATACACTTACAGAGTCGGTATCTCCCTCCTCTCTGCTTCCACCACCCAAGTCTATACATCCTTCAAACCTGTTTGCCTTCGAGGTGTGTGTGGCTCTGCTCTCCCACCTGCGGGTGAGTCTCTTAAGGGCATGGGTAAGTCTATGTCCTCCCTGCACCTGGGGCACCAATTTAGCCGTCAGCTCTGAGAAAGATCCCTAATCATGGCTTCCTTGGTTTTGAAGGGAAAACTCTAACCTCATCTTCAGAAAAACAGGGCATCTCTCTAGCACATCCTAACCGTTTTCCCGTCCCTCCAGGAGGCCCGGAGGAGCCCAGGAGGCCAGGAGGTTTAGGGAGGACCTAGGCTGTCTCCCCAAACACAGAGCTGGAGGGGCTGAGGGCCAGCCACAGGTTCTCCAGGGTTCCTCAGGGCAGGGAGGACTGCAACAGTGTCTGTGGTTCCTCAGTCTTTGCAACAATGTCTTCATTCAGTCAGGGCTGGGCCCCTGGCTTCCCATCAGTGCAACCGCAGCTGTCCGGAGGAGGACGGCAGAGCATGGAGAGCAGACGTTAGGCTGGGGAGACGGGTAGGAACCTTCACCAGGAGGGCTCTGGGACAACCTCTGAAGATAATCTAGGCAGAAAGTTTGCAGTCCCCTAAATTAAGGCACCACTCCAAGCGCAGCTTCCTTCTTCTCATGTAGAACAGGAGCTTCTATTTAACTCTACAAATACGAATCAAACAAGTACCATTTACTCAGCACCTCCTGTGTGTTAGGCAGCAAGCTAGGCAATCCCCATACTCATCGTCATTTTAATTCTTTGGAGCAGGCATAATTATCCCCATTTTTCAGATAAGAAAACTGAAGCTCAAAGAGATTACTGACTTTGCCAAGGTCCTGCAGTTAATAATTGACTTCAGCTGGTACTTTAACCCAGGCTGATGACTCCAAAGCCTGTGATTCTTCTTCTGTATAGGATGTTGTCCCTCCCCCACCCCTTACCCCCCAATTCCACAAAGGTCAAGAAATTATATAGGGGGCCCAAGCCAGTCCCAGGCTCAGTTTTCAGTGAGAGGCAGTGGGTGGCAGTGGGTGTCTCTGCCTGTCTGCTCGAGCTGAGACATGGGTCTCCGCATCCTCAGGCTGGGACTTACACCATTGGCACTCTTGCTTCTCAGGCCTTTGGCTTGGGCTGGAATATATACCACCTGCTTTCCTGGGTCTCCAGCTTGCAGACAGCAGATCGTGGGACTTCTCAGCCTCCATAATCTCATGAGCCAATTCTTTATGACAAGTCTCATTTTATATATATTGTTTCTTTCTCTGGAGAACTCTAAGTAATACGGTATCCTGACTAATGCAGTCCAAACAGAAGAATTTCTATATAAAAGTCAAAGCCGGGGGTGGGGCAGGAAATTGCTTCAGAAGGCAGAACAGACTTCTCACCCTGACCAAGTGTTTTTTTTTTGGGGGGGGTGGCCTCTTTAAAAGGGAAAATCTCACAGAACGGTGGTTTGACCAGGGGACAGGCTGGCCTCAGAGAATGGGTGCTACTTAACATCCAACATAAGATTTTCCTAAAGTGACCCTGGCCAGAGAATGGTGTCTACCCAAAACACAGAGTCATTCCTTTATCCAGTAAGTGTTTATTATCTTCCTCCTCAAGAATATTCAATGGCTCCTCAGTCAGTGGCCTCCAGGATAAACTTCAAATTCCTTGGAAAGTCACACTAGGCTTTCTATAATCCAGTGCCCACATCCCTCTCTGGCATTATCTCCTATTTTCCTTCATGCCAGTCCCAAGGGTACTTACCACGTTCCCCAAATATGCCACCCACTTCCACCTGGGCGGTTCCTTCAACCCACATGATGCCCTTCGCACCATCCCTGCCCACCCACACCCCACACCTCCATAGATCAAATGCTGTTCCTTGGGCTGTGTATTAAATTAGTTCTTATTGCTGTGCATCTCTCTGTCTCGGTACACTGTAAGCTCCTAATGGACAGAAACTTTCTCATTCATCTCCACATCACCAGCATTTATCTGTTTAATAAATGTATTCTGAATGATGTGCCTGCTGTGTAAAGGGCACCATTCTAGGTGCTAGGGATACAAAAATGAATAAGACAAATTGATAAGCCTTCAAAGCTTTCTCCAACATTTAGTGGAGAAAACCAACATTCCCCTCTATAGTTAAAGTGCAAGATAGAATGTAAGCTAACACAAAAGATGTAGAAAATATTGCTCTAGTATTCAGAGGAGAGAGAGGTCCTTTGGCCAGGGATACCGGTGAAGCATTCTTGGAAGAGGTGGGATCTGAGCTCAGCCCAGAAAAAAAGTTCAATTAATGAAGATCAGGTGTTGAGAAAGCAGAGCCCAAATACCTGGAGACAGGAAATTCAAGGTACGTCTGGTGAATCTTTAGCTTTAAATGCCAGGCTGAGAAATTTGGGGGTTTGGGTTTTTGGTTTTTGGTGGACAGTGGAAGTCACTGAAGTTTTGGGGAAATGGGAGAGATAGGGTGAAAGCAAGGTGGTTGAAAGGTGATGGGGGAGGGTCCTGAGTAAGGACATTGTTACGCAACAGAAAGCTTCAGAACACACACAGCTCCAACCACCTCTGCACAAAACATACTCTTCTCTGACACACCCTACATGTCCCCATGGCACCTCTGAACACTCGCTGACAGCCTTTTCCACAGTTGCAAAGCTGATGACTTTCCTAAGGTGCAGGGTCCAAGATGCAGAGAGCCTCTTCCATCTCCATCCCTGATAGGCCAGGGCCTGCTGCGTATGTGCCAAAGCAGAGGCTCCTCTCTCTGGGAAGAGAGCAGATGCCTGCCCCTGGGAGACTGCTTCATGTCATCGCCCCAATCGCATCTTCTTCTCGCATGATGGGAGGGGAAGCTGAAGACTCCAACCCGACCCCAAGTTCTCCTGGGTGCCATCTCTTCTGCTATCCTGATGTCTCCCTGCCCCCAACTCCTTCTTCTCCCCTCCTCCAAGCTGGCTCATCCTCAGGCACTGGATGCTGCCTCTGTTTCCCTTTTTGGCTTAGACTGTCATTCCCTCCAGAGTTCATTCCTGACATGATCCCCTAACAATCCCCTCAGAAACCCTAAACTCCCTTTGCTGTATACTGAATGTTTGTGTCCTGCCAAAATTTATGTGTTGAAACCTAATTTCCAATAGAATAGTATAATATTTAGAGGTGGGGCTCTTAGGAGGTGATCAGGTCATGAAGGTGGAGACTTCAGGAATGGGGTTGGTGCCCTTATAAAAGAGACCCTAGAGAGAGCCCTTGTCCCTTCTGCCATGTGAAGACACAGCAAAAAGATTGCCATCTATGAACTTGGAAACTGCCAGCATCCTGGTCTCGGACTCCCAGGCCTCGAGAACCATGAGAAATAAATTTCTGTTGTTTATAAGCCACCCAGTCTATGGTATTTTGTTATCGCAGCCTGAACGGACTAAGGCATTACCCTTCCAGCCACTTTCTACCCCAGGAAAGAGATAAGACCTGTGCCCTTTTCTCTCCATCCTTCCCTGGCAGGGAGTTAGGCCTCAATCTTCCATCCCATTGACGGGTTCCAAGGCAAAGACTGACACCAGAATATAAGGGGCTCCCAAACTGAGGCCTTCCAATAGCAGGGCTGCAGAGGGAGTCCCAGGGCCTCTCCAAGCCAGACAATTCCCAGTGTAACAGAAGATGTCCCTTATCTAATCACAGCAGGGGAGGACTGTGGGAAGCTGCGACAGCCTTTCCCTCTGACAGGTTGGGTGGCAAGGACAGTGACAGTGGTGGCTTGGCAAAGATGAGTGAGCAACCCGGTGAAGAGGCAGCCCTGACCTGGGGTTCTTGCCCCAGCTTTGTCATGGGCCTCTGGGTGACACTACGGCAGTCACATTCCCTCTGTAGCCTCAGCATCCCTGCCTCTAAACATAAGAGGGTCTCTCTCTTCCAGTTCAAACATCCCGGGAGGCTCTGAGCTAGGGAGTTGAGCCTCCACACACACCTTCATTTTTCCAGTTTTGCTCAGGACCCAGTGGCAAAGGCTGCCCCCTACTTTGGAAAGTGATTGGGGCTACTGTGAGGGTGGAGACAGACATCCAAGGCTCCTGGCTTCACCCATGCAACAGGAAATCCATGCCTGGCACTCTCTTGTCCCCATATTAGCTCCAAAACGGGGTCCAAAATTCCCAAGGCACTGGTGGGTATTGGATTGTTAATAAAAAGCAGTCTCACAGGGCTTTGAAAGTGAATTACTGATAATAGGAACCCATCTCTTTGATTCCTGTGTAGATGTTTCAAACCTTCACCAGATGGAGAATTACATTCCAAAGCCTAGCTCAAAAAAGAAGGGCAATTTCCTCTAAAAGTCCAAGAGGATCAAGCCAATTGAAAATATGAATACCACCAGGGAAGTGTATTGGTAATTTCCTGGGGCTAGGTGTGGGAAATGAATGGAAGTCTTCTTAGCTGTGCAGATGCTGACTGCAGGGCCCCCTCACTGAAATTTGGGTCCTAGGTTTTTGTTTAAACTGGGGTACACAGGCACTCATCTAGCTGCACCTCACAACGCAGGCTCTACTGGAGAAGGAGGCCCTCTGCCCTGTTATTTGAGCCTGCTCAGAGCACCCTGACCCGAAAAGACACCCCACCTCATTTTTCCAGGGTACCAGAAGGGAGCCTGGGATTCTGTTAAGAGGAACAAAAGAGAGCTCCTTTGACCCCCAGGAGGGACCACAGGCTGTGATGGGTACAGACATGGAGAAGGCTTCCCTGCAGCTGGGTAAAGCTCATCGGGCCTTCTTTTATGTGTAGCTTGGTGGGGGGGGGGGGGGTGTTCATATCCATTCTCTCAAGGCATTTTCACCTCAACCGAGAGAGGAAAGCAGAACAAGAATTTTGACCTGTGTTTTACTGGTGAGACTACCAAACCTCAAAAAATGTAATTGCAGGGGCTTCCCTGGTGGCGCAGTGGTTGAGAGTCTGCCTGCCGGTGCAGGGGACGTGGGTTCATGCCCCGGTCCGGGGGGATCCCACATGCCGCGGAGCGGCTGGGCCCGTGGGCCATGGCAGCTGGGCCTGCGTGTCCGGAGCCTGTGCTCCGCAACAGGAGAGCCTACAGCGGTGAGAGGCCCGCGTACCACAAAAAAAAAAAAAAAAGTAATTGCTTCACGCCCCTCATAGCTGGAAAGCAGCCAGGTGGATTTCAAACTCCTGGTCTAGTTTTTCTTCTCCTATGCTACTCTGCCCCTCTGTCTTTCCTGGGGTGCCTCACAGCCTGGAAAGCAGTTAGCCCTTTGCTTTCCGAATATCAAAGGACAAATGTGATAAAACACTCCCCAAGGTCCAGACAGCTCATCTGCCCACAGGGCTGCTTCAGGGCCCTATCTAATAATCTAACCAGCCTCCCTGTTCCTGGTGCTCCATTAGCCTGGCAAAGCCCACATGTGTGCAGGGCCAAACTCTGCCCTCTGTGCAAACATACTTGCAGCGTCAGGCTGTCTTAAAGGACATTTTAACTGAGCTGATCTTCCAGTTTTAGCCACAGAAGGGATGAAAGCCTAGGAGAGGCCCTCACGGCCTTGGCCCTCCTTTACCCACTGAATCAGTGAGGGAGATCAGCCCCTCACACCTGCCCCTGCTCTGCTTACACTGCAGGGCCTCTCAGCAATCCGATTGGCCTGCAGGGCAGACGTCATTGCGCAGTGGGGAAGTAGGGCTGGGAGAAGGGAAGGGAAGGGAAGGGAAGTGCTCCTGACTCTACCATAGTGTTTCAGGGGTGGTGACTAAGAAACAGGAACCTCCCAACTAGTCTAGCGTTTTCTTCCCTGCACCAGACACCACGGCCTTCTCCACCAGCCTGGGCTGCTTCCGTGGCACTGTGGGTGTGGCTCTACTCCCAGCTTGGCTTCTGGGGTTTTCCACTGTACCAGAGCCACTTCGAACAAGCCCTGGCTTGGGACTGGCAGCTTGGCGGAGAGGCCTCGCTCAGCAGGAGGCCACACCCCAGCCACTGAAGCCACAGGATTGCAGGAGGCCGCTTCAGCAGAGAGCTGTTCTCACAGAGCTCCCGGCCTCAGCCTCCTCTGCAGCCCCCTCGGCTGCAGACTCATGGTGTCACGGAGCCTCCTCCCAGGCTGAGCTAGTTCTCCAGCAACCAAATTTCTCTTCCTCATTTCCTAAGGGAGGCTGCCTGGCAGCCATAGATGGGCACAGCCTGTGCCAAGATCTCCATGGTAACCAGGGGCCACAGCTTCCTGCCTTGGGCGACGATCCAGAGCGAGCACCCTTGGCAGGGCTCCCTTGCAGACTCCAGTGGGGTTGAGTGTCATTCGGGCCCATCACACCCCACTGTCGTGCCTGGAACTTAGGAACAGCCTAGGGAGGAAGCCCAGCTGGGTTTCCCTGGAAGACTTCGGACCCAGCAGGAGTTCTCTGAGAAAAGTCTTGAAACGGGGCAGGCTAGGAAGGCTCTTCTTTGGAATCCACCAACTCCCTCCCACATGGAATTGATTTCTCAGGGCAGGCTGTGAGGCTCTGGTGGTAAACCTTCTTTAGGGTAATGGGTGAAAGTTGAAAATTGCACAGTGTGTTAGTTGCCTTTAGACTTTGCTCTCCCTGGCAGAGGAGGTGCTGGTGATGCAGGAGATAGTTTGCCATGGATTAGGCAAGAATCCCAGGGCCTTGTTACCCCTACCCCATAAAGTGGCCCCTGAGGCGTTTGAGGGGCTGGCAGGCTCTTAACGAGGGTGGGTGTTTATCAGTGTGGAGTCAAAGTGACAGGGAAGGTAGGGTGGGTGCCCCGGGAGCAGAGATGGAGCTAAAACTCACTGCCTCAGTGTCAAGAACTGGGGCGGCCTCTTCAGAGAGATTCCGTTTCCAGGAGAAAACCAAATCAGAATGCCAAGTGGAACCGCTCCTGGTATGACCCGCTCCTCCTCTCAGCCCTCTGTGCGCATCTCCGGGGGGGAGCCTGAAATTCAGTTGTGTGGATAGTGGACCGGGCAAGGTTCATAGCCTTCCCTGCGCCCTGGGGCAGTCCCTCTCCTGTTCAAGTTCTTTTCCCGGTCTCTGAGGGGAGTTCGGTTTTTGCTCAACTTGTGCCTTGGGCTTTTGTGATGCAGAATCAATCCCTGGTTGGGGAAGACTGTGTATTTGGACTGGTAGTGGAGGGGAGGATTTGGGCCTACAGGATGTTAATCTGTATAATAAAGAGGAAGAGAAAATATCTCAAGGGAATTTTGGAGGCAGTGGAGGTGGAAGACTGGAAAAGGGTTGCCTTAACTTCTGCTGACTGATGAAGGGAGATTTGAGAGTAAGGAGAATTCTTGGTCAATGCTGCTATGGACATCACTGTCGTCTCCACTCTCACTTTGCCAAAGTGCGAGCCTGGGATTTGAGCTACTTTGAAATTACTTGTGATGCTGAAGGGTACTTCCTAGTCAGTGCTAGGACACCAAACCTGGCGGGTGCAGACTTTCTGAGCATTGCAATAATAATCACTCCCATGTTTATTGAACATTTAATATGTACGTCCCCAGCACTCCTACTAAACCCTTTAAAAGCACTGTTTAATCTTCACAACTGCCCTGTGGAGTAGGGCACATCATTACTCCCGTTTTCCAGAAACAGGAACTGAGTTTTGGGGAGGTGAAGGCACTTGCCCAAAGTCACACAGCCAGATGTGCTATAGCCAGGCTTCAAAGACATGAAAGCCAGGTGGCATCTGGGCAAGTTCTCTGCAGGGAGACCAGGTGCAGCTACTGCCCGTGACAGCAGGGACAACGGGGAGTTCCTCTCAGGAAATTGCTAGGCCACGCTGAAGAGGGCTCTCTGTGGAAGCCGCAGCCTCTCACTGACCTAATGAAGTAGAAAATCAACGAAGTTGACACCAGGCACCGCTCCATGGAGGCTGCTCCCTCACTGCTCTGAGCAGCAGGGGTGCGCCGGGGGCTGGCGTGATCATCTCGGACAGCTCCTGTCAGCCTGTTTTCCTGCCATTTTGTTAGTCCTGGGACAGAGACGTTGGGGAAAACAAAGCCCAGATTGACCCTTTCCGAGGAGGGCCCTGTCTATCTTTCTGTCCAGGCCTTTCAGAAGACAGACATCCCTGCAAACTCCTCCACTTGGAGAGATACTCTGCACATCTCCTAAGGGACAAGGAGGGGCAGATGGCAGAGCCTCCATCTGTACTGCATTCCTCTGCTGCACCAAACTTACTGTCCTTCAGGAAGAGGGTCTCCATGGGAACCTCAGCTTTGGGAGCCAGTCAGGTTCAAACCCTGACATGACTCCTACTGCCTGTATGTTTCTGGGCAAGTCACCTTCTAAGCCTTATGCATCTTTGAAATAGGAAAAACAAGGAAATAGCTCAATAAACCATATTCCTATCTCAGGAAATGAACTGAGGAGAGAGGCAAGTTTGTTGACTGTTTGTTTTATCTATTTCAGACTCTAATTGGTTCAGAGCATTCTTCCTGGCCCTGCACCCAGGCCGAGCCTGACCCCTTCCTCAGGTGAGGATCTTCTAGAACCTGCACATAATGACTGCTTTATCCAACCTTTTTTTTTTTTTTTTTTAAGATACTTTATTACCTAGTACTAAAATTGGTTGTATATACAAGGCTGGGCTGGTCAGGGAGGGGCTACAAGTTGCCTAGTTTTTTATGGCATACTTAGCTTATGATGTAAAGTACATGGTTGTTTCTGGCCACCCTACGCTGGCTGGTCTCTGCCCCTTGCATGGATTCAGAAAGGAAGCCCCTGCCCACGAGACCCTGGCCTCCTTCGGTTTTGTTTCTCTCACAGTTTGGAAAGAGAGGCAGCCATGCAATGTCCGGACAGCAGCAGGGTGAGGCCCATGTTTCCAGGGGACAGGCCTGCTGTCGTCTTTCCCTCAGTATGGCTCTTTGCTTTGGCTTCACACTGCTCTGGGTTTGACTCCTGATTCCACCACTCACTATGAGAACTTGAGCAAATTACTTCCTCTCATGGGGCCTCTGTAGAATGGGGATAATACCATTTTCATAGGTTGCTGTGAGGTTTAAATGTAAAGCACCCAGCACCCAGTAGGTGCCCAATAAATGTTAGCTTTCTTTTCGATCCCTGGGGGGCAATCTGGAATGTTGAAATGAAGATACTTCTGGGAAGCTCTCAAGAGCCCTGATCTAAGAAGAGGGATGGCCTCCAGGAGCTGGGAGAGACCTTTGATACCACCTGTTTCCCCACCTGCGCTGCCTCATCTGGGCTGGAGCTGTGCCAGGGGCAGTTCTGAGACAAGCGAGCGGCCTCCCTGAGGCTGAGAACTGAATGCTCTGTCAGTGACCAGCCCCTCCCATGTGCTCACCCTGCATCTCAGAGCTGCAGGAGCAAAGGTGCAAAGAAGGGGGCTCTCTGGGGGCAGAAATGCAGCTCTAAAGAGGGAGGCAGTTTCTAAAGGCCAGCTTTGCTCTTCTAGTGCCCACACTCTGCAACTCACAACTGGCTAACTCCAACCAGGCCCGAAGGATTTCTATGTCCATTCCATAAAAACAAACAGTGAGATGCCCACACTGGACAATCCTTAGTTTCCATTCCAGCTGGGGGAAGAGCACAGGCCCTAGGGTGTTTTTTTTTTTTTGCAGTACACAGGCCTCTCACTGTTACGGCCTCTCCCGTTGCGGAGCACAGGCTCCGGACGCGCAGGCTCAGCGGCCATGGCTCATGGGCCCAGCCGCTCCGCGGCATGTGGGATCTTCCCGGACCGGGGCACGAACCCGCGTCCCCTGCATCGGCAGGCGGACTCTCAACCACTGCGCCACGAGGGAAGCCCCGCTAGGGCTTTTTTAGAAAGAAATGTGCTTCTTAAGTCTCCTTTCTGGATCATGTAGCACTAGCTAGCTGCAACTCAGCAGCATTGGTGTTTAGCAAGTATCAGTCATTGTCACAATGTTTGCCATTCCTGAATAGCACCCATACTACTCTATTCAACGTGCTTCTTTAAATTGACTCCCTATTTTACTTAGCTTCATCCCTAGCAAAAATGTGCCTGATATGCCAGTTACATTAAATATATATATATATATATATATACACACACATTAAAATATATAACTATACAATTAGAAATTTGAAATTCTCAGTCATCTGATATTTACTCAACCCCCTGCGGGTGTGCTAACCACACTTTAGAAAACACTGGGCTAGTGAACAGCTTAGCAGTGGGATCATGTGATATGCTCACACACACACCAGGGGAAAAAGCACGAGCTCAGTAACTTTGGCGTGCTCTATGACAAGGAACGGAGGATAGCTACTAGGGGTTTGGGTTGTGGACAAAGAATGCTGCTTGACAAATCAGTAAACAAAGGATGTTGTGGCCATCAAGTCATCGGCCACTGCAGTCACCCCCAACGGTGCACCCTGAGTGGATTCAGGATGGAAAAGAACAGTATGCTGGCCCTAGATAGTTGAGGTGCATATCAAAGGAATGATTTCAGTGAGCCCAGACTCTTGCACCTTCCCATACAGAGAAAAGCGCTAAATTCATTAACTTGAGATGTTTGTTTTTTCTTTAATTAGCAGAAACCTTTTGATGTTCAACTACCTGGTTTGGTTTTGCAAAACTCTTATATATGCTGGCTCCTCCCTTACCTCTTCTGAAGGATCCTTCAGAGCTATATGAGAGGCTGTCTCTCGGGCTTAAGTCCTCAGTATGTCTGCCGAATAAAACATAAGTTTCAACTTTTAGGTTGTGCATTTTTTTTCAGTCGGTTTAGAGCAGTCATCTTATGGGGCCTTTAGTCATGAAATGGTGAGCATTCACCTCGACACTAAAATAACCACGATTCAACACTAGTGGATCTCTGGTTAAACGTGGCAGATTGAACTCATATGTTTATCTTAGTTCCTTCCCCAAATCTTACTAAAATAATGGGAAAAGAACATACAAACATATAATCACACAACGACCAAGAGACTGGAAGAGGAGACAACCGCAGCTGAGGTCTGTCAACCACATTTTAGAAAGCTGAAATCAGTGTGACTAACACGAGAGTGAAATCTAAGTGGCCACAGAGGGAGGTGCTGAAGAGATGGAAGCTGATTTGCACTAGATGGGCTCAGGAGCTGGAGGGAGCAAGTTCTATGGAAGATAGGAGTACAGTGTGGGCCTGAAACAAGGGATCTAAGAGACTGGAGATTCCCGGATTCCTTCCCCACCTGCGCAACAAAATGACTGCGTCTTGCCTCCACCCTCACTGAAAATAAGGGGTTTACTCTTTGGGGAAATGCAATCAGGACGCAAGCAAAGTGGTGAGAGGCACTGGCACATAAGAGAATGTCTATAGACAGAGAACCCCCTTCCTGAGGCAATTCCCAGAAAGCTAGTCTCCAGGCTTATACTCCCAGGTAAAGACACAGCGGCTCCTTCTCTGGAGAGACTGAATGGTCTCAGAGAAAAGTTCCCCAAATACTGACATGTGAGAGACCTGGCTGGCAAAGCAGCTTCCCCCCAGTTACCCCGGTGGACGTCCTCTATTCGACAGAACTGCCTGTGCACATGGAGCTTCTAATCCACGTTAAATAACTTGCTCAAATATAAGGGCCAGCTGAGGGGTTTTACAGTCTGTTCAGAGTTTGGAGTGAAGTGGCCATAGGAGTGTTAGAAGATCAACCCAACTGGAAACTGTGGTGAAAGAAAAGTTGGTCAAGAAAGTTAAGGGAACCTTAGGACCCTGCTCGGCTGTGATGCTCGATATCTTCTATTTGCCCTGCAGGTCCACTCTCTTCTTCTCCACCCTGCTCTGGGTCCTGAGGGGCTGACCTGAAGCAACCACACAGCAACGGTGCCCCCATGCCCTCTGCCTTCCCTGCAGACTCGGGGAGAGGGAAAGTGAGATGGAGCCCTCCCTGTGGGACTGTGGGTGGGTTGTGTCCCTTAACTCCTGTCAGGGTCTCTTCTCTCCTGGTAGCCACTTCTTTCCATCGCCTCATCGGGCCTAGGCCTGGTAACTAGGATACTGCACTATAACTTATGGTTTCTCTCTACTCTGCCTACACTTTGGAAAACTGCCCTTTATTAATCTCCTTAAATCACCCAATTTGAGGGTGCCATTTATTTCCTGCCAGGACCCTGACTGAAGCACCAAACAATCTTCACATTATCAAAATGTGAGCACTGTTGATCATCAAAAAACTGTGAACTATATTGGGAGGCTGGAGAGAGGGAAATGGGAATAATGATAAGAACACTAAATCCTTAATGACCATAATAGTGGAGAATAACAAAATTGATAAAGTGAGAATGGTAAAATATAAGCTAAAAGAGTTGAAAGTGATTAATTCTGTGATGAGGGAAGTTGGTGGATTTGATGTTTTGGTATGCATCTTTTAGTGTTTTTGATTTTTTAAATTATGAGCATGAATAACTTTGCTAAAAAACAAAATTAATTTTTAAAAAGTAAAATGTCAGGAGAAAACAGGACAGCGAAGGTCCGTTGAATTCTTCTGAGGACCCAGCACATAATAGAGGCTTAGGCATCAACAGCAGAGCTGGAGCCCAGGTGGCCCTCCCTTAGGGCTTCAAATCCAAGAATCTGTGTCCGTCACTGCACTTCAGGAGAATGAAGCAGTCTCCCAGCCTCAGAGCCACATGTGCTTGTCAGTGTGTGGCCTGATAGCACAGATCTCCCTTTCTCCATTATTTAGAGCAGGGAGAAAAGAAAGTTCCAGCCTGCCTGAGCAGGGTGGGGAGACAGTAAGGCGATTAGGGAGAGAAAGGTCAATAGTTCGCAGCTGCACAGATTTGCTTGGAAGAGCTGAGTCTGAATCTTAGCTCTCCACTCTCAAATTGGAGTCAGGGTATTTAGGCAAGTCATTTCACCTTTCCGAGACTCAGTTTTATTAAGTTCCATGAAGGCACAGTCTATTCTACCCATCATCTAGGACAGTGCCTTTTCCTGACCCGAAGATTTTATACGGTGGGGTCTGTAGACTGATGTATAGTAGGAGCTTGATAAATAATTGTTGAGTGAATCCTAAGGATTAAGAATGTACATATAACATGGCAAATATCTAGCAAATAGATCTAATAAATATTAGTTTTTTTCCCTTACTCTCTGGTCCCTATCAATGTTGATATTTTATGCCAGCCTGAGTCAATAAGCTTTCAGCTGAAGCCAGGTAAAGGTAAATAATAATAAATGGTACGAAGAACAATTATTGAGTGCTTAATTTGTGCCATGCAGTATTCTAAGCACTTACATTTATTAGCTTATTTAACCTTCACAATAAATCTGTAAGTACGCTTATTACGCCCATTTTAAAAGTGAGGAAACTGAGGCATGAAGTGATGAAGTAATCGCACAACTATTAAGTGGCAGGGTTGGGATTTGAACCCAGGTAGCTCAGCTGTAGAGCTTGAGCGCTTTCTCGTTTACTAGATTTTTACTAACCTATTCATATAACACAGAAAATTGATCACTGTTATGTTTTTAAAGAAATTCCTTCTTGCCTAACTAAGCTATACTTGTAATATGCAACTGTCCAGATGACAAACCACCATGTTTAGGTCTGGGGATGTGCTCCCTGAAGCCTGTTAGTGACCTTGTTTTGAAGAGAAACCCCTTCACCTGTTTTATCAAGTTTCAAGGTTGCTCTCCTGCTAACTCAGCATATTTTCAACCTGTTTTTCTTTGATCCCAACCTCTATTTTTTCTCTTACTTTTTATTGGAGTATAGTTGATTTACAATGTTGTGTTAGTTTCAGGTATACAGCAAAGTGAATCAGTTATACATATATCCACTTTTTTAGATTCTTTCCCCATATAGGCCATTAAGAGTATTGAGTAGAGTTCCCTGTGCTATACAGTAGGTCCTTAATAGTTATCTATTTTATATATAGTAATGTGTACGTCAGCCCCATCTCCCAATTTATCCCTTCCCCCGCTTACCCCCAGTAACCATAAGTTTGTTTTCTACATAGATCCCAACCTCTATTTTTACGAAAAAATTTTAGCAAGCACTTAAAAGATAACAGGATGTGCTTCCTTTCCCCTTCTCACCAAAAAAAGGGAAAGTTTCCCTAAATATCAAACATAAGATATGAAATGAAACATTAATTTCAAATGAATTTTGGATTCTAATTTACAGTATCTTTTAACGTACAGTTGTCTCTTGACCTATATTTTACATCCCAGGGAAGAACACAGAAATGTTCTCCTCACATTCTCAAAAGAATGGAATTTATTTCATAAATACTGCAACTGAAGCGTGAAATCAGTTATAAGCAATTTTATATGTATATTTTAAAGTGATTTGGAGAATGCGGGGCACCACAAAAACATGACTATTAATACATCTATTAAAGATAAGCCATGAAAATTAGATTTGGGCAGTTTTTTGGGGGTAGAAGTACAAAAGTAAGCACTTTACTGTTCTTTGAGGAAATTTTCTTCCATTTAGATTTCTAAACAGTGAAATCGAGAAGATGCTGCCTTTCACCGTGTGGCTCAGTGAAAACCTGTATCAGCATTAAGGACAGCACTCACCCAGCACATGTCATGTGCTGGACTCTGCTCCAAATGCCCTATATATACTCTATTTGTTATCCTCACAGTAATCCTATCAGTTAAGTACTATAACACTCACTTTACAGATGAAGAAGAAACCAAGGCACAGGTTAAGTAGTCACACATCTAGTGAGCTACGCAGCTGGGATTTGAACCCAGTGTAGGTCCAATGACTGTGCTCTAATGGCTCTGCTACACCATGTCTCTACTGCTGCTGAGGCTGCAGTCAATTCTGGGAGGGCCTGTTATAACACTACTTTTTCTCTACTTTTTATATCTGTGGGTCTAAATGTTCTTGGGTGATAAGAATCCGATTGTACAAGTAAAATTCCAAGGAATTTTTGCATTCAGGCCAGACATAGCCTGTTCTTATGGATAACCAGGTGCCAGAAGTAGCACACTAATGGATAAGATCAAAATTCATAAAAACTTAGCTGACAGAAATGGGACCATGAATGGGTTCTCTATGGAGAAGAGCCCCATTATCAGGGCTTATCTTAAAGGGTATAAATGTGTGCACAGGTGTTTCTTTGCTAGAAAAATCTTAGATTGTAGGTTAGAAAAATAATTTTAAGCACATAGAAAAATGTCCAGGAGAAAATACACTAAGCACTACCTCAAGAGAATGAGATTTGGGGGTAAGGATACAGAAACATCTTCTATTATTTTATATATGTCGGTACTATTCAAACCTTAAAAATATTATACTTTTGTAATAATTTAAAAAATGGACATTAATGGTCAGTGATTTTGTATTTGTCATTCCTTTTTCACTGCTCTGTTCCCCACTTAGGTCCTCGAACCAGAAAGATATAAATCTGAGTAATAAAGGTCTTTGAATTCTAATACCTAGTGAACCTGAATTTGACATGAGGGGAGGGCAAATCCAGTGAGGTATGGACATTTCTGTGATTATAACTAGCATGTAGTTGAGTCTTGTTTTTCAATCCAATCTGACAATCTTTGTCTTTTAGAGTGTTCAGTCTGTTTCAATTGCTAGTAAGTTGGGTTTAAGTCTACCATCTTGCTATTTATTTCTATGACTACAGATGAGTAAAATTTTAAATTTAAGCCAGTTTAGGGACTTCCCTGGCAGTCCAGTGGTTAAGACCCTGCAGTGGGGATGCAGGTTCAATCCCTGGTCGGGGAACTAAGATCCGGCAAGCCGTGCTGTGCGGCCAATAAATAAATAAATAAATAAATACAAGCCAGTTTATCTTATGCTTCAACCTCAGCCTACTTTCCTTTTTAAAGAAAATTCATTTTTATTTATTTATTTATTGACTGCACGCACAGCTTGTGGGATCTTAGTTCCCTGACCAAGGATCAAACCCGGGCCCACAGCAGTGAAAGCACCAACTCTTAACCATTGGACTGCCAGGGGACTGCCTTCGGCCTACTTTTGTTATCATTCATCCCAACAAACACAGCAGGTTACCAGATGGCCAGAGAGGGTGTAGGTTTTTCATGCTGTTTTGTCAGGGGGAGTGGAAAGAGCTGGATCGCGGGCTCCACCTCAACAGGTATAATTCCATGTTTGTCATAAATATTAGGGATTCTGCAAAAGACTATGAAAACAGGGCTCTGTGGTTACAAAGTTTGAATTCCAAGGTCTTTTCTGTGACTTAAATACACACCCAATCGAGGATATGGACTACAAACTAAGGCTGATCACCCCTGAACCAGGTTCTAGGCAATGCTCCAGCTCTGGACAGTTTAAGAGCTGAAAATAATTAAGACTCCCCTGGCCTCAGGAACTGGGAAAACAGCTGAGTCTTGAAGAAGCTAAATTGGGAAAGGGCAGAGGTAATGCACTGAGGACTCCCATGCAAGTTCTGACACTGGAAATAGCAAATCTAAGTTTAAAACGGGCAGCTTTCCATACGAGGGCCACTGTTGGCTCCAGATGATATGTGCACCAATAGGAAATCACTTTCTGGATCAAACCCTCAGCCTGGATGAGTGGCTTACCCTCCTAAGTTACAGGTGTTTAAGCAATCTTGCTATCCAGACTGAAGCAGATGTCACAAAGTATCCTACTCATTTTGCAGTGTTAAGTCCAAAGTAGACTAGCACTACTGATTTTATGTTTTTCCAGGAGAAACTCATTCTCCTAAGGCATGACATGCTTTCACTATACTATTGTATTTTGCAGCCCTTTGGGCTAATGGGACCCACTAGGCAGAAGAACGCCATAATGTGATTTGCTGTAAAAGAAGTACAGAATAGAATTGGAGGCAGGAATGACTGACGGGGCAGTCAAAGGAAAAACTATGCAGTGGAAGCCTGGGCTGGGGAATAAAAGCTTCCAATTTCACAAGCATCTTGTCCCATCTCAGTGACTGCAGAAACTTAGCAGTTTAGAGTAAGCTCTGACACTTACTGGGGTAAATTACTTAACATCAAAACCATTTCTAAAGGTGCTAGGAACAGTACTGGTTTATCGCAGCTCTCAATCACCAGCGGCTGCTATCATTTTCCACAATGTGAAGGTGGGGCCGTAGTAGGTCTAAACAGCTGCCAAAGTTCATTTTGAAAGGACTCCAAGGATCAAATATTTCAAATGTAAGCTGGACTTGAAAGTGAGAGCTACCTCTGGTGAAATCCCCCTTAAGTCCTTCATTCCTTATGAGACTTAATCATACACCGTAACGAAAGTCTTTATTCAGTTCCCTCTTCTATTTACCAGAATTCCACTTTAATTTGGACCTAGTTTCCAGTCTGGATTGTTCCAAAGCCTTCTAGGTTTTGGCATCCCCAACTGCTGGACTTTTAATCCAACAAAACAAACAGAACAAGCAAAATACCCTCAGAAAAACAACTCATGTGCTTAAAAGTTTCTCCAGGTCCCCCATGCCTAATGGGTAAGGTCTGAATTTCTTATCTTGGCCTTACAAAGCCATCTGAAACCTGAATTAAACTGATTTTCCCAGCCTCTTCACTTCCAACTCTCCAATCCAACAAACACTCTTGTCCCAACACGTGTGTGTGTGTGGGTCTTTCAAAGTCTTCACATCTTCATCATGCACTTCCATGTTCAACCTTCAAGGCTTAGCTAAAATGTTACTTCTTTAGTGAAGTCCACCCAATTCCCCCAATGGTTTCCTCCTTCAGGTTCCATTATATTCATCACTTAATCTTTAACAGAGCACTCAACAGAGCATTTTATTTCTTTACGTCTGCCTTTCCCAGACATACTCTTTCTTCTATTTCAAACATTTTTCTATCTGCTCCATTGCTATTGCTTATAGAGTAGTTGTGGTAATAATTCATTTGAAATGCACTTTGTAAAACTGTGAAGTGTAACACACCATTACTAAACTGATCTGAAGGAGAAATGGGACGGCTGAAGCAGAAGAATGATGTTGCTACTTTCCTTTTACTGGTTCAAAGTCTGAACAGGTTGAAAACCTGTTGTAGCCATTTTATGAAAGATAACCAGCTTGTATAATGGCTTAAAAAAATGAGTAGCCCTCGAGCAGCCCACCCAAGTAAGTACCACACATAAGGAGAATCCACAAGATGTGTTACAGTTAAAAGAGTATCTATAAAAAGTTTTACTTTTTTCTGTAATTTTTAATATAAGACATCTAAAGTCTTAGATAAACGGTGAGTTGATACTATCAGGAACAAGATATGGCACAGATTCCAAAAACAAATTTTTTTTTTTTTTTTGCATTTAGGCTTTGCAGTCACTATGCAATGATTATCAATTCGCCAAGGACCGTAACAGTCAGATACTGGAGAAAAAGAGATATGAGAAACATCTTTTATTTTTTCTAAAGAGGTGAAAATAAGTAAGATTTCTTATATCTCTCACTCATAAGATTTTTAAACTCTTAAAAATGCAATTTCTTTTCAAAGCACATGCCATCTTAAAAAAAATCTTAGCAATGTACATTTGCACTCAAAGAAAAACATGCAGCGCATTGTCCTCTGACAAAATTCTGCATAAAAACCCCACACGACTTTCTGCAAATATGTCCCCTCTTTATCTTTTAGGGACTCCAAACCACAAACATTCAGTGCAATATTTATTGTTTCTTATTTCCGTAGGAAACACAGGACCAATGATGTCTTCTGACTACAACTGTTTCTGGATGGCTGAGCAACAGTCTCCCTCTGCTTTATTTTAAAGTACTCTCTTTAGCTTGCTGATGTAAGGTACAACTAGAATTCAGCAAAACTTGAGGATCCAAGTGGAAGATGGAGGAGAAATACTTAAGGTGTACCCTGTGCCATAAACTTAGGAAAAAAAATTTACACAATAACAAAACAAAACCAAAAATCCTCAGATTTTATCAATGCACCCTTTTAAAAAGTTTTTTTTTTTAGATTCCTGAAAGCAGCTTAATGTGAATCAAAAGCAGTTCCTGAGTAACTGCTGTAAACAGTGTCTTTTTAAAATATATATATATATATATATATATATTTGCAACTTAGCTCATTTTGGTTCTGCCTTAATTTACCTCCCTAGCTTTTAGTTTAATCCTAGTTCCCTTCTTTTCAGTTCTCAATGTGCAAGTACAATAGCATCAGCTCCGAGTCGGCATGGTACAGATGTTTCTTGTCACTTCTGTGTGATCACCTGCATGTCTGACAGGCCAGGTTTCCAGAGTCACTGCAGGTCACAGTTCTCTCAGTCTCACAGAACCTGTGAGAGCCACGGACACTTCACGTTTTCTTCATCAGACGCCGTGACTGCCACGTGTGGAGCTTGTTGTAAGCTGTCTGGAGCATCTCCTCTATGTGACTTACCAACTGAAAAACATAGCAAGACACTTAGGCAACAATGGTAAAGGCTGGGGAAGTTACTGCTTCTGATCCAGATCTGGCAAATACTTCAGTGCTGTTCCCAAGCTCTTTTTTGTTTCTCCAATGAGGTAACATGCAAGCCCTCTGTGAAGGTGTTATCAGACACATTTTGTATAGAAAGGTAAGAGGGATGGTGGGGTATAGTAGAGGCTGGAAATTCACCTGCTTTGCCTGCACTGTATGTCTGCCCTGTCATTAATCAGCCATAGGACAACATGAAATCCTGGGTTCTAGGCTTTAGTTTCTTTTGTCAAATGAGAAAGGTGAACTAAACTGGTGATTTCTAGATATAAACATAAGCCTCTTGACTAAGATCAAGAGGGTAGCATCAACACTAACTTAGAGAAAATTTGAAAAATGCCCCACTCCCCTGAAGATTCTGAGGCAACAGGTCTGGGATGAGACCCAGGAATCTTTTGATTTTCAAAAGCTCCTCCACTTAATTCTGCTGCACAGGCAACCTTGTGAAGCACTTTTCTATGTTCTCTAGGGTCTTTTCCAGGTCTAACACTTCAGGATTTCAATGTAACTCAGCAGATTACAGAAAAATCTAAATGGTCTCAAAGCTTCACACAAGTATTATGTCATGCCTTAGGTCAGGACTACGTATCTTGAGCAGAAAACAATTTTACCCTCGTCACAGACATAACTAGAAGTCAACAGGACCACACTGATCTAAGCTGATAAAGACTCCTAAGGCAGAGTGTCTTTGGATTATCTGTTTCCTCGGAAGTGGAGAGTGTAATTTACATGGTTGGAAGTAAAAGTCTTATGAAAAGTCTGCAAGTCAATTTTGGCAGTATGGGGACAGAGACCAGGAAGTTCTAAATCCTTGTAGCATGCCAATAACTTAGATTCAATCTGAGATAGTTAAAAACAAAATAAACTCTTATTTACCACACCTGTTATCACTGTGTGTGTGTGTGTGTGTGTGTGTGTGTGCGTGTGTGTGTGCGTGCGCGCACGTGCACAAGGGGGAGTGTTATGTTATTTACTTCTGTCCGGGAACTACACTGCTCCATAGGCTGCAGTGGCTCCACAGAACCAGTTAGAAGAGATGAACGCCACAGCCTCCTGTAAGGCCGCACATGGCCTCAGAATCCTGTTGACTACAGTGCTCCAGGCAGTGACAGTCAATTGAGAAGGCACATAAACTGAAATCTACTTGTCACCCTTGCTCTGCTGTGGGAAGACACTTCGAGCTTCTTTTCTGATTATAAATAACGTTGTTATATTTTAAGAAAAACCACTTAGAATGTTTAGGGAATAAAAATTTACTAAAAATATTACTGATGAAGATTTTTCAACTTTCAACTGTAAAACTTGTTTTGATTATCCTACTCACTGAAACACTGAACTCTAAGTTTGTACATACTACTTTTTTCCCTGTCACCTCTGAGAAGACCTGCATTAACACATAGAGAAACAATCTTGTGTGGTTGTTCTAGCCTTCCATTAAAAACAACGCTAAAAATCCTGGGCATAAGGTGACACTTCTTACCCACTTGCCATGCCCTGCTGTCAACCAGGGAAGCTGAAGGCAGACCATAATCCAGGAACTGTTCAGCTTACTTTCATAGAATGGCAATTCTACCTTTCTCTGCATTGCTACATTTGTACTTGCTACTCAGGTTTTCAAAATAAATACCCTTAGGAACATACATATAGGTTGTAAATCTATAAAGAAAGGCATGTAGGTGATTATTACAAATCCTGGTTAGTCATGGCCTTGAGAGAGTGGGACAGGGACACTCAGGGTACTGGTTCTATTTTTACCATGATTGGTGGGTACACAGATACTTGTTTTACTATTTAAAAGAGCAAATGTATTTTATACACTTCTGAATGTATGATACATTTTACAATTAAAAAACTATTCCTGGGACTTCCCTCGTGGTCCAGTGGTAAAGAATCCGCCTTACAATGCAGGGGACACAGGTTTGATCCATGGTCAGGGAACTAAGATCCCACATGCCACCGGGGAACTAAGCCCGTGTGCCGCAACTACAGAGCCCACGCACCACAACTAGAGAGAATCCCGCGCACCGCAAGGAAGAGCCCGCGGCGCCGCAACGAAAGATCCCGCATGCCTCAACGAAGATCCCACGTGCTGCAACTAAGACCTGATGCTGCCAAAAATAAAATAAATAAATGCTCTTAAAAAAAAAAAAAAAAGCAGCCTTAAAAAAACCCCCAGTATTCCCAGCAACAGAAAAAAAACAACATATATACTCATTTACAGGAAAACAAAGTAAATTTCATCATTTTACTACACAGAGAAAAATATTAGGCCAAAATTAAATTGTTGCCTTACATTTGTGCTTAAATACTGTCTCCGAATTTTTTCTTGGAATGGGCAGAGTTTTGTAACTTGGAATCGTTCCAAATTACTTTTCATTTTCACTACCTAAAAAAAGATGAGAGAAATAATGAATTACAGACTCTCAAAGAACCTACAGGGATCAAGAGAAAAACACACATAAGGTTTCTTTTTCTTTCTTCTTCTTTTTTTTTTTTTAAGATTAACTGGCTCCACCAGGCAGAGAAGCAATATTGAATATATTCAGATTCTTTTGGTTTATAATTCATATCCTTCCTGATGTTTTTTGTGCATGTGTATAAATGCATATGTAGAAAATATACAGTATACACTGTTTTAAAATTCCACTTGGTTTAATGGGAACATCTTTAAGTCATTAAATACTAAGTCGTCATTTAAAATGGATGTATCTTTAACCAATCCCTTTCTGGTAGATATTTAGACCATTTCTACACAGACAGTGGTAGAGAAACATCTCTATGGCTCAATATTTGCATACATTCATTCTTAATTATTTCCTTAGGTTAAGTTTCTAAATGTTGAATTTCTGGGTCAAAGCGTGTTTTAAAAAGGTAGTACTTGTAGTGGAGGAAAGGACTCTCTTCTTAGCAACTTGGCCATCACTGATCATTCTAAGTTTTTTATCCTTTTACAAATTATAGATGAAAAATGCGCTTTTTATGTAGCTTTAAAGATAATTTATTTGAACACTGAGTATGAAAATTTCCTAGGTTTATTGGGCCACTTGCATTCTTTAGTGAATCGCCTGTTAAAAATGTTTTGCCTATTATTTTAAATGGGGTATTTATCTTTCTCTTAAAGATTGTTTGTAAGAGCAATCTATATAGTAAAGCTATTACTACCTTTTTTTTAAATTGAATTATAGTTGATTTACAATGTTGTGTTAGTTTCTGGTGCATAGCAAAGTGATTCAGTTAACTTTTAAGATGCACGATTATAAGTTATGGAACTGGTCTGGATCTCAAGTTTCTTTGTATACAAAATGGGTGTCAATACCTACTCCATCAGGATGCTGTGAGGCTTAAATGAAACAATATATGCAAAGTAGTGTTTGGCACATAGTAAACATCCAATACAATTTTCCAACTTCAAGATAACACTTCACTAAGTTACACTACTACAACAGCTGGCTGTGTTTGGAATCGGTTCTGACCTTTTCTTCTAGGAATGGCGTATTAACGGGAAAGCAGGACCAGAAGTGCCGTAGAAGTTCCCCAACAGCCACATACAGGTGTTTCAATTCAGACTGAATATCATTTGGCACCATCTCTGCAAAAGAAAAAGTGGTCCATAGGATAAAAGCTATTTTCCCCTGTGTGTGGTCTCTGAAAGAATGACAACTCAGAGAATAAATGTGAATGCGCACTCTACCAATACTAAACCAGGATGTGCTATTCTGAGACAAGTTACTGATCTTGTGGCCGAAAGACTACAGAATTTAAATTTCCTTGGGGTTTTGGAGGAATTTTCAGGTTTTGCTTTAAGAGGTAGGAGAGGAAAAAAAATGTGTGACGAGCAATGTCACACATTACTAGTGTGACACAGCAACGTGCCACTGTTTGTAATATTAAAACAATACTGAAACATCAACTCTTGTCTAAATATGCTTTAGGATCTGGATGCATAAAAACAAAACAAAAATTCCAGAAATGTCCCAAAGAGAAACCAATAAAACTTAGCACTCTTCTCAAATTGCTCTTCTGAGGTTATTTAGGTAAAGGGACAGCAACATGAGGTCCAGCACATACGGTTTATGGCTTGCTGTGTCCCTCCCTGCATCAGTGCTCCTCCAGGTGACAGTGCTGTGATGGTACTACTGGCAGCACTGCTTGAGAGAACCTGAAAGAAATTAAGACAAAAAAGTGGTTTCTCTCTTTTTTGGCCATCTTTTTTACTTAACATTTCAGTTCTATAAATACATAAGTTATAGCAACCAGAGTGAACCACTTTCCATGAGGCTAGAAACACAATATGTGTAGAAACAGAATACCTACCAATCTTCCAGGAATACCAGGCAAGTCCACAGGTACTTCAAAATACACAGCTTTTGTCTAGTCAAGCCCCCCTGCCTTTTTTAAAGTATAGTTGATTTACAATATTGTGCTAGTTTCAGGTGTACAGCAGTGATTCAGTTACACATGTCCATGTATATATCTATATTCTTTTTTTCATTCTTTTCCATTATAGTTTATCACAAGATACTGAATATAGCTCCCTGTGCAGTAAACTCTTATTGTTTATCTATTTTCTATATGGTAGTGTGCATCTGTTAATCCCATACTCCCAATTTATCCCTGCCCACCACCCCTCCTTCTCCTTTGGTAACCATAAGTTTGTTTTCTATGTCTGTGAGTCTGTTTCTGTTTTGTAAATAAGTTCACTAGTACTATTTTTTTTTTTTAAAGATTGGGAGTGAGTTACTTATCTATCTATCTATCTATTTATTTATTTATGGCTGTGTTGGGTCTTCGTTGCTGCATGTGGGCTTTCTCTAGTTGCCGTGAGTGGGGGCTACTCCTCATTGCTGTGCATGTGCTTCCCATTGCAGTGGTTTCTCTTGTTGTGGAGCATGGGCTCTAGGTGCATGGGCTTTAGTAGTTGTGGCACGCAGGCTTATGAGTTGTGGCGCATGGGCTTAGTTGCTCCACGGCATGTGGGATCTTCCTGGACCAGGGCTCGAACACGTGTCCCCTGCACTGGCAGGTGGATTCTTAACCACTATGCCACCAGGGAAGTCCCTGTACTATTTTTTAGATTCTACATAGAAGTGATATCATGTAATATTTGTCTTTCTCTGTCTTAGCCAAGCCCTTACTTAAGTACCAACTTAACTTATGAACTCTTAGCACTGAAGGTAAGAGTGCTAAGGTAAAACTGAGTTTAAGGAAAGAAAAAAATGACAATAAAACAAATGTTAAATCCTTAATGGCAGCTGACATAAGAAAATCCAGCAAAGCAGAAATATACCATTTGTCACTTTTCAAGAAGTGAATACACCTAGCCAAAAGGGGAAAAAACCCCACATTCCCCACTGTATCCATATCAACATTTAGGGACATAACTGATCTATCTCTTCATTGAGTGCCTAACAAGTACCAAGGGCTAGCCATGGAGAGGAACAAATCATTTGCTGAATAGCTCAAGCGCAGGTTTAGTGTGTCTCAGTGGAGTTTTTACAAGTAGAAACTTATGTGTGTATGAAAAAAATATTTAACTTGGTGTAAAGAGCACATTATAGGACAACTATGAGTCAAGGGGACATGAATGTTCACTTCATTCCTATTTCCTTTTGTTAGAAATGTTATAATGCATTGTAACCAGAAGTTTCAGTGACTGCTGAGCTTGCCGACTAGTCACTGGCTACACTCAGGTATACACATCCGAGGGCAGATGACCTCTTCATGTGTCTCAGATGATGAAATCACTTTTTTAGGGCTGTGCGGAAGAATCTAAATATTGAAGACTGACCACAGCTTAAAAAAGTTAGGTGGACCTACTTTGGCCCAAGGGCCAGATCTTGCACAAGTATAGTATCTAGAGAGTGATGTCCAGAAATTTGGGGAAATCTGGGAGATTTTTCCAATAAAACTGTGTATATGGAAGAAAAAATCAGCAATCACAAAACTCATTATCTTACTTTTCATCATCATCTTACCTTCAGGTATGCCAAATACCTCTTTTCTCTACCTCTTTTTCAATTTATTAAGCAGAAATATGTCTTTAAACCCCATTAAAGTATTAGTTTTACAGTTCAATGTGAATGTGCTCATAAACTCAGAAAACAGAATGGGAATTCTGTTTTTCAAACAGTACAAGTCACCTACCTGAGTTAATTTGGGTGTATAAGCTTCCATTTCTTGTCTAATACTTTGAAAAGAATTAATAATGTCCTGACTTGTTGCATACTGTAGTGACTGGATTGGAGTTGGACCATGATAGTACCTGAAGATTAGCAAAGAAGAAATTACTAATCACACAGAATAAAGGTGCTCAACATTTGCTTTCAAATATTTTAGCAGTCTCAAGACAACATTCTCCCCAAAGTAAAGAGTTAAAGATATTTCAATAATATAATTGAATTCCTGTAAGGGCAATAGGAAGAAAACAGCACAGATTGCCAAAATTTATTTTCTTGGCTTCCATCATTTAGGATCCTTTCATGAGATGCAAAAAGTAAATTTTTAAGGAAATAAGATACTGTATTTTATGGTAACAAACTAATTAAAACTTGAGTTCTATACTTGCAGAATATATTCTGTAATGACTTGTAATATAAAACTATTCTGTCTCAAGTTAATTTAATATTAGTCACCAAACTTACCTATCTGACTTCTTGAGGTTTAGTGCAATTGTTTTTATGGAATTATTTTTTCCCAAGTCTTCATATTCAATGGACTCTTGTAACTTCGCCTATAATTATCAACACAACATTTTTTATTGTAAAGTTCTCTTACAAAAGTAATGAACGTGACTGAAAAAGCAAAACTGTACAGAGGATAAAATATGAAGTCTTCCCAAAATGAGTCTCACTTCCTAGACATGACTGCTCTACAAATGGCTGAACCCATTTTTTTTTCACCATCCACTTACACAGAGTACCTGTTTTCCTACACTCTGACCAAACTAAGCATTACTGAACCTTTAATATTTGAAAATTTGGTAGATGAAAATGTGTATTTTACTATTTTTCTCCCCAAATAAATATAAAAAAATAATTTTTTTACATGTGTTGCAAATACCTCTCTTCCAATTTGGTGTTTTTCAATTTTAATTATTCCCTTTATGCTTATTCTTTCTGTGGGTTAATTTTTTGCTTAAATCTTTGATCCACTTAGAATTATTTTGAAATAAGTAGTAAGGTAGGGAATCTGAGGGTTTTTTAAAATATTAAATTATTAATCAGTCCCCCTAACACCATGTGTAGAATAATGTCTTTCCCCACTTATTCTGAAATGTCATGTTTATCATATATGTATTTAATCCCTCCATGTAATAAATATTTGGGTTTACTTCTGGATTCTTTATTTTGGTTTTACTACTGTGTTTTCTCCTGGACTAGTAACAAAATGCTATATTTCTATAGCCTTATAATAAAAACACATTAATTATAAGACACATGGTGACAATCTATGTAAACATTTGGGAAAACAATTTTACAATATTTCATCCCTACAGAGCTATGGAATTCATCTGGTTAGCTCTCATCTGTAGCTTCCCAGACTAGGATCAAAACGTTTACGATATTAAATATACCTCAAAAAAGATCAATCTGAAAACAGTATTTAAACTGCCCCTATTTTAAGAGTCTGAATAGTCCTCTTGTAGTATAGGAACAGATCTGACCTCAGCATGCTATTCAGAGTAACACATCCATCAGTCCCACCTTACCTAGACTCAGCCTAAGCTTTTATTATTTTCTCAGCTCTACACCCTTGAGCCAACTTCAAAGCATACTGATGTCTTCATTACCTTTCCCATATGTCAAGCTCATTTCTACCCCTGCTGTTACCTTACCCAAGTCATGTCCCAACCTAACCTCTTATATAAATCCAAATCCTAAGCCTCTGCCAAGGCCTAGTTATTCACCTAACTTTCATGCTTAACTGAAAGCTCCATGAATATAATACTTCTGGATCTCTCATTCTATAAATCCCTTGCAGAACACACAGCAGACAACTATTGACTTGAAAAAATATCTATAGAGTCAGTTTATCATTGAATATTGTGAAAATTCACACAATGATTTTTGACAATTCTTTCACTACCAAGAATCACGAGTACTTAGTGCAATATTGCAAAGAAAAGCATCACTTCCTAGATTTCTTCTTTAGCATCTCTAACTTACATTTTAGATTCACTTTGCTTAGTTCAGAAAAGAAATATCTTACTTTGTTAATTTTAAAGGTGTATATCCCTGTAGAAACATATTAAGTAACTGAAATATATAAAATAAAAGACTCACCCATAATCCCCTTTTAAAAATCATAAACTTAATTATATCGTATTAGTCTGTTCTGTGAACTTCATCTACTTGCTCACGCTTTGGTTCCTATTGTAAATCACACAATTACTATA
This sequence comes from Tursiops truncatus, assembly GCF_011762595.2. Classification (NCBI taxonomy): domain Eukaryota; kingdom Metazoa; phylum Chordata; class Mammalia; order Artiodactyla; family Delphinidae; genus Tursiops; species Tursiops truncatus. The sequence goes on along the minus strand of NC_047041.1, from coordinate 70,865,463 downwards.
CTTTAAATTGTTTTATAATTATTTTTTTGATTTTGTTTTACCTGTAGACACTAAATTCTTTGAGGACAAGAACCCAATCTTATTCTTTCTTGTTTCCCACCACCTAATATGGCATGTAAGGCAACTCAAAAATGCTTTCTTGAATTTAATTTTAATGAACTGAACTATCGTATGGTATATGTGAACTCTTTTTAATTCAACATATCATTAATCCTTTTAAAAAGCCATCAATTGCTGCATGCATCAATCTCCACTGTATGGATGTATCACGGATATTAGGATGGTTGCTATTTTCTCAATTATAATACTGCCATGAGTATCTGTATCTGAATCTTTGCACACATCTTTATTTTTTTTAAAAATAAATGTCCAAAGTGGAATACTATCCAGAAGTGGAATTAAGGGTATAAACCTTCAAAAATTTAATACATATTGCCTGACTGCCCTCTAAGGAAGCTTTATCATAACTTATTTTTATAACGAGGGAGGGAGGAACTTAAAAAAACTGAGGGATAGCGAAGCTTGGCAAAGTTGCAGGGAGAGAAGAAACATACAAGTAGGTAACTGTTCATATTCCCCCACAACCTCTTTTCAGTATTTAATGAAAGACATTTCCAGTTCTGAAATGCCAGGCTTTAACATGAGGGCCAATCTTATCTTTTAAAATCACATACACTAACCTTTAGTTTTTTCTTTCTGTCAGTCTTTGTTGATACTCTTTCCCAGAAAATAAAACTGTATGTTAATATGTGTATGTGTCTACAGGTGAAGGAAAAAAATAAAAATAAAAAAATAAAACAAAACAATAAAAACAGTTAACAGACTTGAGTCCATGGAAAGCAGGCTGGCAGGCCAAAACTGAGGAAGTACTCTTTAAAATGTTCTACAATTTAAGCCAAATGCTTAACATCTTGGCCAGAAGGAACTGAGTCATCTGAACCGATCAAGGGTCAACATAAGGTACTCGCAGTCAGTTACATAAGGTATCTGGAGAAATGTGAGCCGTAAATGTCCCACACTTTTTACCCATACCCTTTTTACTGCTGGCTGAAAGCAATCTACATCTCCAGAATTTCCATCAACGCTGCTGGGCTCGCCATTTTGCTCATTTTGTGCTTCTCTGAAAACAAAGGAAAAAAATTAATGTTGAAAACCACAGGCAGAACAACAACAAAACTCCATCTGGCTATCATGGGAAACCCAGTTACTGCATCTTAGCATGTGTACTTAACTGTTTCCTGAGACCTGCTGCCAGGACCATGGCACTGTGATGGTTAAACCTCTTGATGATGGCAGCATTACTATTCTCTCTTATGGATTTAGAATTAGAAGTAGATGGCACAGAGGAAATGCCATAGCCCTGTGAGAAACAATTTAGTAGATTAAAAATTAAAATAAACTTCTGTTTTTCTTATCTATTATGAGAGACATGTTGAGCCATAAAAACTTTCTGGATGACAGGACTTTATTAATTCTAAGCATTATCAAATACTTACAGGTAAACATTTAAAAATAAGTGACATTATACACGCAAAAAATGAAGAAATACTACTAACTGCTTTTAGTATCACAAAAATACCTTAACTGTTAAGTGCTGCATTTTTTTCCTAAAGAGCAATTTTGGATCTAGATTAAAATACTAGTTAGTGGGACGTTGGGCTGTAAGTCAGTACACTTAGTTAAAACTCACAGGGGCTACGAAAGAAGAAGTGGTCACTCCCACCGGGGTGGGGTATAGGGAGGGTAGGGTAGGTTCAAAAAAGCTTCACGGAGCACCATAAGATGAATAGGTGCTTGCAAGGCAAAAACGGAGACATTTCAGGAAGAGGAAACTAAACAAAGGTATAGAAGTAATGTAATACATATTGTGCCATGGGTTTGTATGTTGTTTGGTATACCTGGAATGAAGGGTGGGCCAGGGATTGGTGGGACATAAGGTTAAAGAGGTATGAGAAAGATCGTAAAAACTCATATGCCATTCATTCATTTATCAAATAATTACTGAGTGCCTAATACCTCCTATGTGATGGGGATAGGCCAGTAATAAGAACAGTCAGCCTCATGGAACTTACAGTCTACTGAAAGAAGACTGACAACTGACAAGTAAAACAAGGTAAAAATAAGACCACTTTTGAAAGTGACAGATGCTATGAAGAAAATAAAGAAAAGAAATGGAGAAAATAAAGACACAGTGTAGTGACTGGAATGGGAGGAGATACTTTAGATAGGGAGGTTAGGGAAGGTCTCACTGAAGAAGTAACATTAGAACACATGTCCAAAAGATGGGTAGAAGCTAGTTAGGTAGAAGAGCAGGAAGAACGAACAGCAAGTGCAAAGGCCCTGAGGTAGAAAAAGCTTGATACGGACCTTAAAGAAGGCAATTATGTTTGGAGCACGAATCGAGTGGAAACAGCCCCAACTGAGGGAGAAGTAGGCAGAGGCCAAATCAAGAAGAGCACGGTAGGAGTTTTGATTTTATTCTAAGTTCAATGAGAAACCACTGAAGAGTTTTACATAAGGGGGGCATTATGATCTGATTTGTAACTCTGACTGCTAGGGAAGAATAAACTATAGGGAATAAACGTTGAAATAAGAAGATCAATTAGGAGGTTAATGCAAGCCATGAAGCAACGGTACCCTAAAAGCAAGAGGGTGTAAATGTCTACGGAGACAGAGGAGATATAGACAGATCAGAGATGTGTTGTTGAGTGCTTGTTGATCAATTGAATGTTGGAGGTGAAGAAAGGGGAGGAATCAAGGAGACTCCTAGGTTTTGGCTTGAGTAACTGAGTCCATGGTAATGGTTTTGTTTTTTTTAAACTGACATACGGATGACCCAGGAAGAAATAGGTTTTTGAGAATGGGAATCAAAGGTTCTATTTTGGACATGTTATGTTGAAGGGTGTCTGTGAACTACCTAAGTGAAGATATCAAGTAGGGAGTTGGATATATGATTTTGGAGTTCTGGGGTTAGACAGACCAGGACTAACTGGGAGTCATCATTACATAATTAGAATTTGAAGCAATGGAATGGAAAGATGTATTTACAAGGAGGCTCAAGTCTGTATCCTGGGACAGAACTACTAGAGGATGACAGGGGAAAAAGAGGCATTAAAGGAACAACTGAATCAACCAACATTTTAATTAAAAGGATTGGATATATAAATTTTTATATATTCTTACAAGGGAACACTAGTTGCAAGTCTGTACCCTTAAACAACATCTCTCCAATTTTGCTACCCCTCCCCAAGGTCAGAACTATTAACCTCATTTACAAGAAAACTTAGAAAAATGTTTATAAACTACAGTTTAAGCCAGGTAAGTCTATGTACTTAACAACTGTGTGGTATGTTTAGCTCAGATTGATAGTGATAACAGGAAAAGTGAAGAAAGGTATGCACAACATACCACCATTTTTATTAAAAAAAAATTAAATTCCCCCTCCATCATATTAAGCTGTATCTTTTAAAAAAAATATTTAAATTTTAATTTAATTTAATTTTATTTTTGGCCACGCTGCGCAGCATGTGGAATCTTAGTTCCCCGACCAGGGATAGAACCCATGCCCCCTGCATTGGAAGCGCGGAGTCTCAACCACTGGACCGCCAGGGAAGTCCCTTAAGCTGTATCTTAAGCTTCATTTTCTCCAGGTGATTAAAGAAGGCCACATTTGTAACGTGTTGAGATTCACCAAGGAAGTGACTGAATGCTGAGAATTTTCAAGAAAACAACTGAATTTCATTAGGGAAATGACTCACTGGGACATCAAGGATTACTTTCTGTTAATTTAATAATTTAGACTATAGGACACAATTTTAACATTGGTTTTCTCACCAGGTGCATGCATACACCAAGAGGAAAAAGGGGGGGGGGAAGGAAGGAATGAGCATGTTTATATGGCCAACAGAATAGTAGCCAAAGGAAGGGCAAGAAAATTAAAAGGTAACAGTGTCAAGAGAATACCTGAGGAAAGCAGGTTCCTTCCTAGCCTAGAAGATAGAGGCAGGGATAGAATTAGCCTTGATCAGAAGGGATCACCTATTTCTCCGTGATTGGATAAACTTCTCAGTCTGGAGTCACGATGCTGAGGTAGGTGCTCATACTTGATGGTCTAGCTGTTGAAACATATTGGGGCTAATATAGGGTAAGGGTCATGACTGTGCTCAAGATCTGGCAAATAGTGGGCAACCAACAATGTTAACTTTTCCCTGTATAATAATATTTAGGCACATTTATTTAGATTAATGTTAGATACAGCATAAAAAACATCGTGTTAAACCTTCATTAATACCTAGGCAACTGTTGATGGGGGAGCTAGAAAATTCTTTTAAAAAATGTTTTACCAATTCATATGGAAATTTCAGTTCTCCAAGGCAATCTTAATAATAAACAGTGCTCTTGAAAAGCACTTTTGATAAACCACTCCAAATAACAGTATTTTGTTTGTTTTACCTTCTAACAAGTTAGAATATCTATACTCAAGGCAATTTTAAAATTATACAAATGTTGAAGACTAGGAAAAGACTGTTTTCTCTCGTAAATCCTTTTACTACTACTTACCTCATCTAATGGTTTATCTTCCAAAGCTGTCAAATCAAGTAGTGGGTTTTTCACTCCCAATGAAACCATTGTTTTTAACCCTAGAAAATCAATGAAACAAAAAGTGATTAAGTTTTCCTTTCTCAGAAATAAAAAAAATCACTAACAGCATTAATGACGAGAGCAGCAAATTAAATGCTAGAGTGTGTTTCTGCCCATGGACGACGCCGAGTAAGCATCGTTGACGTCTCCCCGCCCCCTCCACTGCCGTCATGTCTAAGTCAGAGTCACCCAAAGAGCCCGAACAGCTGCGGAAGCTCTTCATTGGAGGTTTGAGCTTTGAAACAACCAATGCGAGTCTGAGGAGCCATTGTGAGCAGCGGGGAGCGCTCACAGACTGTGTGGTAACGAGGGATCCAAACACCAGGTGCTCCAGAGGCTTCGGGTTTGTCACATATGCCACTGTGGAGGAGGTGGATGCGGCCATGAATGCAAGGCCACACAAGGTGGATGGAAGAGTGGTGGAACCAAAGAGGGCCGTCTCAAGAGAAGATTCTCAAAGACCTGGTACCCACTTAACTGTGAAAAACATTTTTGTTGGTGGCATTCAGAAATATCACACAGTGAACGGCCACAACTGTGAAGTAAGGAAAGCCCTATCTAAGCGAGAGATGGCTGGTGCTTCATCCAGCCAAAGAGGTCGAAGTGGTTCTGGAAATTTTGGCGGTGGTCGTGGAGGGGGTTTTGGTGGGAATGGCAACTTTGGTCGTGGAGGAAACTTCAGTGGTCGAGGTGGCTTTGGTGGCAGCCGCGGTGGTGGGGGATATGGTGGCAGTGGGGATGGCTGTAATGGATTTGGTAATGATGGAAGCAGTTTTGGAGGCAGTGGAAGCTACAATGATTTTGGCAGTTGCAACAATCAATCTTCAAATTTTGGACCCATGAAAGGAGGAAACTTTGGAGGCAGTAGTTCTGGCCCCTACGGTGGTGGAGGCCAATACTTTGCCAAACCCCGAAACCAAGGTGGTTCCAGCAGCAGCAGTAGCTACGGCAGTGGCAGAAGGTTTTGATTACTGCCAGGAAACAAAGCTTAGCGGGAGAGGAGAGCCAGAGAAGTGACAGGGAAGCTACAGGTTACAACAGATTTGTGAACTCTGCCAAGCACAGTGGTGGCAGGGCCTAGCTGCTATAAAGAAGACATGTTTTAGACAATACTCATGTGTATGTGCAAAAAAACTCGAGGACTGTATTTGTGACTAATTGTATAACAGGTTATTTTAGTTTCTGTTCTGTGTAAAGTGTAAAGCATTCCAACAAAGGGTTTTAATAGAGATTTTTTTTTTGCACCCATGCTGTTGATTGCTAAATGTAACAGTCTGATCATGATGCTGAATAAATGTCTTTTTAAAATAAATAAATAAATAAATGTGTGTCAAGGATAAACAGTTACCTTTTTCATCTATTTTGGCACATTCTGCAAAGAGGTCCTTTGACCCAGTATTCAGCCGGTCCCTGTGAAAATAATGGGACTGAAAGAAACGTGTCCAGAACTCCTTTTCTGTCATGTTGTGGGGAACATTTTCTGCATATTTCATTTTTACTGTGAAAAAAACCCATAATAGTTACATAGTGAATTTCCAATTCTTAAAACCCCTCAAATTAGTTTCAAAATAGACTAACAGCAAACCTAGATTATGAAAGTATTCAACTTTACAAACTGTATGTAATAATTGTAAATATAAAATATAACTTGAGAGATTAGGTGAGGCACTACCTTTATGAATCTTAACAAATTACAAACAAAACCTTATATTGAATATTTATTTATTTGGCTGTGCCAGGTCTTATTTGAGGCATGCAGGATCGTCGTTGCAGCATGCAGGCTCTAGTTCCCTGACCAGGGATCGAACCTGGGCCCCCTGCATTAGGCGTGCGGAGTCTTAACCAATGGACCGCGAGGGAAGTCCCACAAAACCTTATTTTGTACCAAGAAAATTAACGAGTTTCAAAGTTTTAGTGGAAACACCAAGCTTTTTGGAGTGAGACTTGAATCTGCTTATTTGATCACTTACATATGGACACTTTTAATCCAAGGCATCATGTTAGGTGCTGGGGAAATAAATAAAGATCTCCATAACCCACTGGACTATCAGTTCAGCACTCCAGATGCTTACACATTGTTCAATAAGTAAAGAGATTAAGAGGTTTAGGTCTCTTAAGCTGGAGAGCCTAAGTTTAAAATTCTAGGTCTGCCACTTACTGTCTGTGTGATGCTGGACAAATTACTTAATCTTTCTTTATCTTGGCTTCCTCATCTGTAATGTGGGGGTAATGATAGTACCTACTTCATAGGTACTATCTGTGATGATTAAATGAGTTAATATACATAAAGGCCTTAGAATGGTGTCTGGCACACAGTAAACACTACGTAATTATGTTATTATCAGAAAGATAAGAAAATAATTACATTATAATGTGGTAAGACACAGAGCCCTATCGAAGGAATGGGGAGGGGGCTTATATCTGCCTAAGATAGTCAGGATTTTACAGAAGTGGCAATGAAGTGATGCTTGAGCTGAGTCCTGTGGGAGAGAGATGTTTCCTAAAGACTAAAGGGGCAGGAGTGAGGAATTATAAAGAGAGAATAGTGTATAGCTTGAGAGCTTTGTTTAGTTAGAAGAATGACTGAAGCAGCTGCTCTCAACCTTGGCTGCACATCGTAAATCACTAGAGCTAGAATCAAAACATTTATACTTTTAGGATGATTTCTGCAAGGGAGGCAGAATGAAGGATGATCTGAGTTAGTGCTGTAGAGACTCATTTATTGATGCCTCTGGAGCATGTCATCTTACTCATGTATGTTAAAGGGTATATAAAGTTTAGGAACTTCCCTGGTGGTCCAGTGGTAAAGAATCCATCTTCCAATGCAGGGGACGCAGGTTCGATCCCTGGTCGGGGAACTAAGATCCTACATGCTGCGGGGCAACTAAGCCCGCGTGCTGCAACTACTGAGCCCGCACACCTCAACTAGAGAGCCCGTGTGCCGCAAACTACAGGGCCCACACACTCTGGAGCCCATGTGCTCTGGAGCCTGCACACCACAACTAGAGAGAGAAAAATCAGCAGGCCACAACTAGAGAGAAGCCTGCATGCTGCAACGAAGAGCCCATGCACCGCAACTAAGACCCAATGCAGCCAAAAATAAATATATACATAAAAAAGAAAAAATAACTTAAATATTAAAGAAAAAAAGTTTAAGAACCACCAATGGAAAGAATGAGAAAGTCATCATACCAATGGATTGATGACAGCACATTATATGCTAAGCCATTAGTATCTACCACATGTCAGGCACTGGATAACGTACTTTACATATTTTATAGCACTTCATCAGGAATAAAGGTAAAGCCTTTTGCTTTTCAATGATACATTACTGAATTCATCCAAACAAATATTTTAACTATCTGAAAGAACTGATTCTTCTTACCTGCTGGATAGGTCCTAAATATGGACTCAATGATATCAGTCGTTAAATTGTATCTCAGACCATTACATCCATCTGTTTGGGGTCGGACATCAGCCTAAAATAAAGACCACCTATATATCTGTATTTGTTAGAATATTGGGGGAAGATGTCTAAGAACCCAATGAACACTGGACAAAGGTGGAAAAATAGACTCTCTGAATGAAATACAGACAGAGATAAGTCCCTCACCTATACTTTTGGCATAGAGACAGGGCTCACAGAAGCCTGACCTGGTTTCACATAATTTTAGTGAACTGTAAAATCTGCTTTTTGAAAATACAACATGGTCAAACAGGCACATTTAAGTGTGGCCAAAGGCAGATATCTAGTGGAGATTTAACATAAAACTTATACAGTTACCAAATATTTAACTATTTGGTTACTAAGTAGTTAAATATTATCTGATTGGTTTCTTTAGAAGGCCTTATTAATTCAATTCACTGCTAAGCACTCAGAAAGATGCCAAACACGTAACTGCTACTCAAATTTTTGTTAAATGTATAAATACTGCTTTGGTTTTACTGTCACTTTCTAATTCCACACATAAGGTAGTCTCAATTTTCCTCTTAAGATACATTTTACAAATCTTACTTTTTTATAACCTGGTGGTCATTATACGTTTAAACTTTGCATTGTAAGTAAAATATTGCAATCATTAAAAAAAGGTAGCTGAAAGCCCTAAATTTAAAAGTAATAGGGGAAGTAAGCATTAGTCCAGTTGCTATAAGATTCTTTTTCAAAAGTCCATTTGATTTCCAGCATACTAGGGTCAAGTCCAGAAAACTAAGAAAATATAACTGGCAAAAAATATATAAATTAAAAAAGACACTGTATGTATTTTAAAAATTATTTTAGAAGAATACCATAGATACTGAAGTATCCACTAATTTACTTGAAGAAAATGCTAAATTTTACAAAAGAAGTGGCATCGTTAACACATATACCACGGTTTTTTCCCTTTAGAAATCTAGAAGGGTCACATACCAGAAATGCTGCAGAAATGCCAACATCCTGCTTATGATTAGATGTGGAAGAACTCTCTGTTGCATTCACATTTAAACGATTGGCCCAGAATTCCTCAGCACTGATCACCTGACTCACAACAAGGTCTTTATAAAGCTGAAACAAAACAGGATCTTCTTGCAGCATTCTGGTGATAGAATATATCGAACATATTGAACTTTTAGAATAAAACACCATTTAGGTAACATTCAAAAAAGACTTTAGCCACATGAAACACCCAACTTTCATTTTGTGATGACTGAGCGGCAGAGGTCATTTAGTTCATTTGTAATTAAAAGCAAAAAAACATTTTTGGAGGAACAAATGTAAGTGCAGATAAACAGAAGTCAGTCTGAAGAAGCAAAGGCTAAACTCTTTGAAGGCATGGATTTGGTCTTATTCATCCCTATATTCCAGTGATACAAAGGCTGTATTTGTACTGTACTGTATTCTTTCACAAAAAGGTGAATGGGGAAGAGAGATTTTCTAGCAACTAGTTTTTCATGGTGATAAGCACCTGCAGCCATAAGCACAGAAAGACAATTCATCTTACCAGAAATTCTCATTATTTTAGAATGTTTGCTCAACTTTTTTACAGTATGACTACTTTCAGGTTTCTTATTCACATACACATTTCTAATGGTTTAGTATCTTCTCTGTGACAGAGAACTAGAGAATTAAAGGACCTTATTAGCACCTTCGAATCGCAGTTCTGTTCCTAATCAGATGTTAGGTTTGAGGCAGTTCGTCTGAGTTTATCTCATCTGCCGAAAGCCAAAGCTAGTAAGATGCTAAAGTTAATAACCAAACACAGAGGTAAAGATAACGAAGCCCATATTTTCCTAAACTACACTGTCAAAGCACAAGGGTGAGAAATAAACTATTACTTGACTGGTGAGAACCTAGCATCTCTTTAAAAGGCTGTTCTTTTCCTCCTTCACCTGTTTTTCTCTTCCAGTTCTTTATTTGCTTTCCTCTTGAATTTGGGCAGCAGCTGCTGAAGAAGGTCTTTCACTGCATCTCGCTCTTTCACTGCTGTGCTTTCATTGGAAAAATGGAAGTTAGTTGTGTCCCCTGCATGCAGGACCAGCTGAAGTTGAATTTTAGCTTTTCCTTCTGGACTGATTTTCTGGCCTAAAAAGAAGCATGAGGCTAGTTAGATAAGGACACTCACACTGTGGAAAGTCATACAATAAGTTACTTCTCTCAAGACTCAGGCTTCCTTTGGGCTTTAGTTGCCCTATTCCAATCTTGATGCTTCAGCAGAAATGTACAATTCTCAAATAATCCCATATAACCAGAGCATGGTTCAACAAATTCGCTGCTAGCACTTGGCTTCCTTCTTCAGTATCCTTTTTGTGTGGCACTTCTCACCCACTGCTTCCACCTACGGATACTAAAGGGCTTTGGTTTCCACTCAACTGGGCAGCTTTCTTAAAAGCTTTCTAAACAGCCAACCCAGAGTCCTGAATCCACCCTGAATAGCTGCTTCCAACTGACAATATCATTAATAAAAATGATTTGTCACGATTCAAAAAACTCCAAAACATAGCCCATGGCCTAATTATTAATTGCGAAGGAAAATACATAATTTTACATTTGAGAGATCAGGTGTCAGCACTTTAACCAAGTGACCAAACTTAGCCTCATTAAAAATGGAACAACCTGACACTATGGGCTTTCTGAGGTGACAGAATAGCAACACCACCACTTATGTGTTGTTCTTGCTGAAAATGTCTAACTTGAGTATAATCAAGCCTGTAGACCTGACTTTTATAAGAAATACAGGTATACAGGAAAAAAATGAAACAAAACCTTGAGGAGACCATCAGACTGTGTGATATTCTATAAGCCCATACTCTTAAAGAACAGACAAAAGAGGCTACAACTACATACATGAACCTAGACTAGGTATTGGTTAAAAAAAAAAAAAAATCACAGGTATAAAAAACTTTGGACAACTGGGGAAATGCAACAATGGTCTGGATATTTATTAAAATTTTCTTGGTGTCATAAAATTATAAGCAGTCAAAGTGTACACTCACATAAAAAAGCAAATATGGCAAAATTACTAATATTTAGATGGTATACAATATACACGTATACATTGTACTATTCTTTAAACTCTTCTGTAACTTTGAAGATTTTCATACTAATTTGGAGCTGGAAATGTCAAAATATACCTACATAATAGAGATCTTGTATTCTTAAAAAGTGGGCCTCGTGACTTGTCTTCTTCATAAGGGAAACAGATGAAGGGGCTTTGTCTCACTAAATGGGTGACTAATGGTAGTGTGAACACATTACCTAGAGCTCTCTGCCCCAAGCAACCTACTAACACTTAAATAAACAGGAACTTTTTCAATGAAAATGCTGCTTCCAAACCAACAGTTTAGATGAAATACCTTACTGCCAAAAAGAGCAATATGAAGCAATTTACACTGTCAGCCAGCCTGTTCCATTATCCCATACCTCCAAAACAAACTATCACTCCTCTCTACTATCTCTTCTCAGTCACTGCTTTATTCTTGCTCTATCTTAGCTCGTGCCTCTGAGAGGCCTACTTTTGAAGTTTTTTAACTATCTAACTGCTAATTTTCACCTTAGTAATGTATTATTGACAACTTTCAATGGCTTCTTTCAGAAATGAGCATTCTTTCAAATATTCAGCTTAAAATGAAAACTGATCTGGTGCAGATCTAAATTTGGGTATGTGCTCTCCTCCCCAACAGCTGAGAAGAATTGTTGAAATACAGAAGATAGGCATATTCTTTTTTTTGTGGCCTCTCCCGTTGCGGAGCGCAGGCTCAGCGGCCATGGCTCACGGGCCCAGCCGCTCCGCGGCATGTGGCATCCTCCCGGACCAGAGCACGAACCCGCGTCCCCTGCATCGGCAGGCGGACTCTCAACCACTGCGCCACCAGGGAAGCCCAAGGCATATTCTTTATTGCATGCTGTAAGTATCATATTGAGTATGTGTTTTGCAAAGGTATAAGGCTAGCTTCCCGTTTAAGAGAAATGCTAATACAGGCAGTTCCTAATTTATGAGTCTATTGTAGAACAGATGTTAGTTTGTTAAGACTACTATTAGAAACTTGGTGAGGCATTTCTCCACAGAAACAAAGGTTTGAAAGGAAGTAGTGTTACCAGGAGAGTGGACAAAGACCAGATAGCTTAGGCAGTACTGAATTATGATGAATTTTAAACAGTATTTCCTTTTGAAAATTAAGATTCTCAGTTATTTCAGTGGAGAAAGATGATCTTGGTCATTTCCAGCAGCAAATTAGAGGTAAGTCCTTAGGGCAACTGTTTATACACAAAGGACATTTGTAAACTGACCACTTGCAAGTTGAGGATTGTCTATGTTTTGAGGTGTCATGTTCCTTGAAATCTGTTCAGGATTTTATCTAGGAGAAGAATCTCATATCCAGGAAAATAAATGAATCCATATTAATGGTCACAGTTAAGATACCACAATTTGTTGAGGGCTTTGTTACCCAACTCCCCTGGGGTCCCTCCTATTCAAGATCTTTTAGTTAGGTGAATTGCAGAAATCCCTTTCAGAGTACAGGTTCTAAATCCCAGGATTCACTTGGTGCCTTTAAACCTAATTATTATTGAGCCACAAAGTACCATGTCCTTTGGGTAATAAATTCAAAGTTAATTTTGCAAATTTGAAAAGAGAAGGGGTTTTGATGTTAGCTTTCATACCTGAAAATCATAAAAAGGATATAAAAATATTATGCTCTGTATTCCTCCCATCTACATTTAGTATAAAACTAAGTCTATTTTCTCAACAGATGATGGATGGCCACATAACCAAAGATTAGACGACTTTACTTAAAAGATACAATTTTATGCCAGGGCAATCTGGCATCATCTATCAAGCTTTTTTTTAAAATAAATTAATTTATTTATTTTTGGCTGCACTGGGTCTTCGTTGCTGCACGTGGGCTTTCTCTAGCTGTGGCGAGCGGGGGCTCCTCTTTATTGCGGTGCGCGGGCTTCTCATTGCGGTGGCTTCTCTAGTTGCGGAGCACGGGCTCTAGGCACAAGGGCTTCAGTAGCTGTGGCATGCAGGCTCAGCAGCTGTGCCTCGCGAGCTCTAGAGTACAGGCTCAGTAGTTGTGGTGCACGGGCTTAGTTGCTCTGCAGCATGTGGGATCTTCCCGGACCAGGGCTTGAACCCATGTCCCCTGCATTGGCAGTTGGGATTCTTAACCACTGCGCCACCAGAGAAGTCCATCTATCAAGATTTTAAATGCATGAACCATTTGAACCTGTAAGCCCACTGCAGGGATGTATTCCATACATAAAACCTCAAAAAAATATTAGTGCATAGACCAATACTGCAACATTGTTTTCAATAACAAAATTCTGAAAACTTCCTAAATGTCCTTTAATAGTGGACTGGTTAAATACATAAGTGTAAATCCATTCAGTGGACTATTATGCAACTCTTAAAAGAAGGTATGGGGCTTCCCTGGTGGCGCAGTGGTTGAGAGTCCACCTGCCGATGCAGGGGACGCGGGTTCGTGCCCCGATCTGGGAGGATCCCACATGCCGCGGAGCGGCTGGGCCCGTTGAGCCATGGCCGCTGAGCCTGCGCGTCCGGAGCCTGTGCTCCGCAACGGGAGAGGCCACAACAGTGAGGCCCACATACCGCAAAAAAAAAAAAAAAAAAAAAAGATGGTATGTGTGGAGATCTTTATGTGAGGTAGATTTACACATGTAAAGCTGTACATACTCTATTATTGTAGAAAAGACAGGTTACAGAATAATATATATTCAATGATCCTACTCTATAATTATTTTTATACAGTTGATTTTTTGACATTATAATAAAAACCCCACAGAGACTGTATAATCAATCTTCTTATAAAGTTACTAACAAATATGACATACATCAGACTTAGTATAGCCGACTTACATTTAATATCTGCATACATATGGCTGATGGTAAATCTATCTTTGCCTTCAGGTGCCCAAGCAATTCTTTCTGCCATGAGGTACAGAGCTCCATCCTGCTTCTTTTGTCGCACCTTCTTTACAATCAGCAAAACTTCTTCAGATGAAGTCGCCATGACGGCTAGAAGGTGCTAAAAAAGACAAAAAGATTTCACATCTCAGTTAGGGTTGGATTCATTGACTTGAGTCCCTTCCAAATCTAAAATGAGTAATAAGGAGGGAAAAAAGTCTTTTCCCTCTTTCCGAGTTGAAGATAAAGCTGTATGGCGTTATTCCTTTAAAATCAAATTTCATTTTGCTCATACCACAGGTATGAATTTACACAACACTGCAAGTTGACAACACCTGGCAGTTTTCAAACCATTTCCACATATGCTAATCAGTATTTTCAATTTATTTTCCTGTTATATTATTAAATCTTAAACACATGATTTGACTACAAATATATGGTCTGTAACCTATATTGCAGAACTTTAGAATTACACAGCACTCTATTGGATATTTAGTTCAAATTTGTTTCAACTGAAAAAACTAGGAGCCAAAGGGTTTGTGTGACCTTCCTAAAACCACTCCTAGATCTAAAACCCGGTCTAATATGCTTAAAAAAAAAACTGAAAGAATTTAACACTTAACACTTCAGATGCTATCTTCCCCATCTTTTTTTTTTTTTTGGTGGTACGCGGGCCTCTCACTGTTGTGGCCTCTCCCGTTGCGGAACACAAGCTCCGGACGCGCATATCTTCCTCATCTTTTAACAATCAAATGTCTTCAACTGCTCTCCAGTCTAAGCGGAAGATTCATTTGTATATGGCTAATTTGTTACCTAGGAAGAAACAGCTTGGAGCTCCCCCCAGGTTCACCTCATCCTGGGAATCTTAAGCCACCCAACCCAAATCCTAGAGTCTTGAGTGTAGCTGTCTGGAATATGAGGCTGAAAAGGATTTTGAAGCTGTTTGGGCTCAACAGGAAAGATGCCATGATTGATGAAGTCTGCCATGGGCTGCGATGGGGAAAGTGGTGGCACAAATGGCACATATATGCCATTTCTGGTGAAGTTATGACTTTAGCTTTCATTCCCAAAGGAATGATTTAAAATATAACTTAAAAATATTTACTTCTTCAGGTACAAATTATAATTTCAGAGAAGTTAGCATATCTAAGTGTCATAAGAATTAAATTTGAGCAAACAAGTGAAGCTTTATTGTAACATTTCTTATTCACTGAAACAGTGATTTAAAAATCAAAAATACAAGTAAAAAAAAAGAGTGAAATTTTAATTTCTCTGAAGTTGACTACCTGAATTTTGAATAGCCAGATCTTCCCTTTTAGTTTCCTTACAGGCTACTCCACCCCAAAAATGGAAAGGAAAAGGGTCAGTGTGAATACATTTATTCAATAGTTCTGTACTGAGCCAAGAAGTCTAGGGATTACCTGAAGACAAATGTCTGCCAGTAGTGATTTCTGCTTTGAGAAAGCTTCCAGTCTAGTGAGCAAGATGTGTGTGTGTGTATACAAATTAGAATGTGTAAAGTCCCAAAAGGGAGACAAAAAACAGTTCTGAATTAGGACTCAGAGGCAATTAACTTTTTCACATGAGAGGCTTTGTCAAATATTTGTCACAGATATCTTAGGGCAATAAAAATAATTCAGTTATAATTAACTGAACAAACAAGATGCAAATCACTAAATGCATAGTCCTTAGGTGTTCCGTTTGATGCGTTTTGGCAACTGTATACACCCGTGTACCATTACCCAAAACAAGACAGAGAACATTTCCATCACCCCCCAAGTTCTCTCATGTCCCCTTCTAGTCAATTCTCTTCCTCCCACCCTCGAGCAACTGTTTTCTGATTTCTATCACCACAGATTAGTTTTTATCTGTACTAGGATTTCATATAAATGGAATTCAGGCACTATGTATGCTTTTGTCTCTAGCTTTTCGCTTAACATGTTTTTGGAAATTCACCACGTTATTACATGTATTGGTAGTTTATTCTTTTTTATACAGAAGTTAGTTATGAATTGGGTCTTGAATGAGGGTTTTGACAGAGAAAAGGCAATAAGCATTATAGGCAAAGAGAATGGCTTGGGGCAAAGGCTCCAGACTCTCTGCAAATGGTTAGTAGTCCACTCTGGATGTAGCACAAAGTTCATAGTGGGGATCAGTGGGATATGAAGTTGGACAGTTAAGATGGAGGAAGATAGTGGAGAATACCCCCCTATGTGGCAGACAACAGAAAACTTCTAAAGATTTGAATAAGGGAGTGATTTGTATTTTAGGAAATTAATCTGAGGCAATATGAGAGAGACTGAAGGGAGGACCAGAAAGGGTCTGAACCAGACTGGTGGCAGTGAGAATGGAGAGGAAGAGACAAGGAGGAGTACTGAGGAAGCAGGATGAATAGACACTGTGCTGAAGGAGGTATCACAGCTGCTTGCTCATACCCCACTTTTAAGCCTAACTGACATGAGTACAGCGATGCCACTCACAGAAACAGTAACAAGGAAAAACAAGTTTGAAAGTGAAGGCAAGGAATTCGGCTCTGAAAATGAGTGTGAGGTGCTGCTGAGTCACGCAGGTAGAAATAGTCTGTATTATGTGGGCATTTATAAATGTTGGGACAGAGCCTAGTAAGTTAACAAAAAGGGATTTAAAAAATGCCACAATCTCACAACTTTAACATCAATTTTCTTAATTTTAAATTGTGCTTATCTGTACTCACCTTACAAATGTAATCATGAAGTACAGCCAAGTTAATTATCTTGTTTATTTGCCATTGAAAACATTTTCCCATGTTACTTTACAATCTCCAGTTTTAATATCCATACATTATATATGATAAAGGGTCAAAATTCTTAATATATAATACCATCTTTTAACTGATTAACTTATTTGATGTCCTCCAAAGATTTTGATTAGAGGTTTACTGTCGCTTAAAAAGTTTGAAAACCACTGTTTTAAAGAACTATTTTTTTTTTTTTGGCTGTGCCGCAGCTTGTGGGATTTAAATTTCCCGACCAGGGATTGAACCTGGGCCCTTGTCAATGAAAATGCACAGTCCTAAGCACTGGCCCGTCAGGGAATTCCTTAAAGGACTATTTAATGACATGAAAAGATAAACTGTTAGGTGATCAAAGCAAGCAAAAAAAGCATGTAGTTTGATTCCATATTCTTAAATTTTAAAAAACCTTCTAAAATTTATTGAAGGCTTGTAATACGTGCCAGGCATTGGGCTAAATTCTTCATAGGCATTATCTCATTCAGTCCCCAGTTAACAATCCTGAGGTAGGTTCTATTATTAGTTAGTTCTATTCTGCAGATAAAGGAAATTGGGTCTGAGAGATCAAGATGCTTTCCCAAAGCACCAAGAAGTAGAACTGGGTTTGAATCTGGATCAGTCTGACCTTAGAGTTCCATTATGCTATTTTGCAAATATATATGACTGGAGAGACATACACCCAATTTAATAGTGGTTACCTATGGTGACAGGACTACAGATGATTTGAATGTTCTTTTTGTTTTCTGGACTATCTACAATAAATATGTATTTTGTAATGAGAAAAGCAGTTACTAAAAATGTCTTTCCAAGAGTTTGTTCTCTATCAAACCACATCTATAAGGTAACATGGGAAGGTGTTAGGGTTGGTAAGAATTAAAACTGTTATTTTCAATTTCTGTAATATGTGTACTATTTTTATTTAGTATTAAAACTTTAATTTATAATAATTTTTATAAAATCTATGGAACCATTAAATATTTTAATATTAATTTTATAATATTCATTATAATAAACACATAACTATTAAAAACATTTAAAAACCTGTCTATACTATGTAAAATTAAACTGCATACCATATGAACCACATTTTAGTAAACATGAATTAAAATCTGAGAAAGATAGGAGAGGTGTGTGTGTGGAGGGGGATAAGCAGATAATTACAGGATAATTTAAAATATGTCCATATATGGAGGAAACACAAGGTTACAGCTGACAGAGCACGTCACCAATTAACTGGGCTTACAGGCACAAATAAAGTCTTAACTTTGGAAAAGAACAAAAAAACCTTTCTGAGATGGGAAGATAAGGAGAAAGATGAATGAAGACAGAGAAACTGTAAAGTGGAGAATAAATTAGATTAATAGAACTATTAGAGTTGGCTACTTTAAATCAATTGGGGAAAAACATAGCCTCTTATGCATAGCATGTAAAACCATTCATATTAAAATCTATTTAGAGGGAGCTCTAAAAATAAATCAGAGATAAGTTATTGAACACTGGGAATAACTAGTCAATTGTCTCACAGCTAACCTGCTTGGCAAATTTCCCTGGTCATCTGTAGCACCTCTGTTAATTGTACAAGGACCAGTTTTAGGAAGTTTAATAGAACCAGTAGGACCATCCTACAAGGGCTTCTATGATTTCTAGATTTTTCTTGAAGGTGGCTCCTTGGGTGGCAAAAACTTCTTTCTAGTAGAACTCTGTAAGAGCCACAGAATATTTTATGAAAAACACCGGTGCAGTTATACTTAAACAAAGTGGCTTGATGAAGATCTAGCTTTACTTAAAAGATTATTTACTTTATGAAATAATCTGCCACAAGACTTCTTTAAATAGCAAAATCCTCCAGTAAAGGCATTTATTCATTTGCAGTTAAATATTTACTTGCTTGAGGCTAAAGGCACATGCATGCCTTGTGCTGAGCCTCTGCACATTCTCCTCCCTTTCCATCAACTAGCTTTTACTCATTTTCTGTCTACTCTAAGTTTCAGTTACAGTATTCTTCCCTTCACAACACTTATCACTACTGCAATTAATTTTTTTTAATTAATTAATGAATTTATTTTTGGCTGCGTTGGGTCTTCATTGCTGCGCGCAGGCTTTCTCTAGTTTCCGCGAGGAGGGGCTACTCTTCGTTGCGGTGCACAGCCTTCTCATTGCGGTGGCTCCTCTTCCTGTTGAGCACAGGCTCTAGGCACATGGGCTTCAGTAGTTGTGGTTCACGGGCTTTATAGTGCAGGCTCAGTAGTCGTGGTGCACAGGCTTAGTTGCTCCGTGGCATGTGGGATCTTCCTGGACCAGGGCTCGAACCCGTGTCCCCTGCATTGGCAGGCAGATTCCCAACCACTGCGCTACCAGGGAAGTCCCTGCAATTAATTTTTAATGTAATTCTTTTAATGCCTTTCTCCCCGAAAGACCGCAAGTTTCATAAAGAAGGGAAGAGGCTGCATGTGTTGCATTCATGGCCATACAGAGCCCAGCAGCATATTTTAGTCCATAGGAATAGTCCAATAAATACCTATGACATCAATTTAAGATCTCTGTTGTTAAAAGAATACAGTCTTGGTTAAGACATAACAAGAAACCATTGTACATACATGCTCGGCTAAACTCCAGGAAGCACTAAAGCTCTCAACTCACAGATCAGAGTACCATTCCTAACAGATTCCAATAACTGGCTTATAAGTAAACAAGGATAGGAAGAATTTGAAACTATTCAGGAGAAATCTTTAAATTTCCATTTCCTACATCTCATGTCTCTGCATTTCCATCACCTACATCTCCTTTTCCAATGTGCAGAGATAAATGGGGCAGACGAAAAAAAGGCAACAAGTGAAATATAAACTCCTTATCACTCACTAAAAGGAGGACTGTTATTAGAGAAAGCGCTTCTGTGTCTGCCAGCATACAAAATGGAGACTGGAATGCTGCTTGCCATCGGGCAATCCTAAAAAATGTTAACAATTCAGCACTACAGGGAATAAGACCTTGAAAGTATGTAAAGAGTGACCAAAATGTACTGTTTTAAGGATAGTTACACACATAAAGAAGATATTAAAGGGAATAACTGAGGTAGCAATTTTAAGACCGAGCACTTTTTCATTTTACAGCAGTGATGGGAGAGGCAGGAGGAGGAAAATGCGACAGAGACGCAAGATAGAGGGAAGAGTATGCTCATATTCACTAATACTGCATGCTGACAAAGAGTACGATACCAAAATTGAGAGAAGAGCAATCAGTTGGTAATCATAAATGGAGCAAGGAGGGACTATTAGATGGATGCCTGACACTGTAACATTGCAGGCAGGAAAGAGAAAAAGGAGGAAGGGACAAAGACACTTTTTTTTTTTTTTTTAATTAAACAAACATTTTTTTTTGGCCATGCCATGTGGCATGTGGGATCTTAGTTCCCTGAACAGGGATCGAACCCATGCCCCCTACAGTGGAAAGAGGGAGTCTTAATCACTGGACAACCAAGGAAATCCCCAAAGACACTTCTAGTAGCAGCATCCATGAAGTAGAAATAGTGGTCAAAATGCTAGGAAAGCTCAAGGTACACCTGACAACATTCTGATGGTAAGGGAAAAACCAGCAGCGCAGAAAAGCAGGGCTAAAAGGTGTAAAGATAGCCCAGCAGGGTTAAGATATAAGCCTTGAGAGCAGGTCATACAGGAGGCAGCCACAACTGACTGAAGCTGATCGTTGGGTGCATTCTTTTTAACTGATTCCTCTCTCTTTGCACCAACCTTCCTAGTATTTTTAAAGAGCCCTCTCTGCATTTGTGTGGATTTTTTTTAACATTAGCACTACCATATGTATTTAATATCCCCTAGGAGAGACTCAAAGCTCATCAGTCTGATGCCCTGCCAAATGTCAGATGAGTGAGAGTAGCAGAACAGGTTTAATGCCTCCAAATTCTCTCTTCCAAATAATGGATTTCCGTCTGCTAAAAGGTACAAAGTTCTTTCCAGAGTCTAGATCTTTTGTAAGCCATAAGCCTGATACTAGAGGTTACCTTCCCCTCTGTTGTGACCTCTCCATCTCATTTGTTCTAGTTTTGATTTTTTTAAATCGATCTTAGGGTTGGCAGCTTTGGCTTAGTTACCAAAGCCCAGTTCATGATGTTCACACTGTGTTCCAAGAGGGGAGGCTGAGCGCTCCCAAACTCAATTCCACCATGGCATGCTGCTTTGTATGTTGGGGTTTCTGGTAAGAATTCAACGGGAAAAATTGTTCCACTCCTTTACGGAATCAGTACTTACTGCAAGGTATATTTTAAACCACTTAGTTTTTGTATGTTTTTAAAACTGGGTCTTCTGATGGGCAAAAGGTTGTTTTTATCTCTCTCCTCCCGCCCCCCATTTTACAGACCCTAAAGCGGGCATTTAAGAGTCAACTGAATACACTTCCTTAAACAATGCAGTCTCTGAGAACACTGGGGAATTTCTAAAATAATTATTTACTTCCATGTGTTGGTGCTTAAAGATGATCAAATTGGGCACAGACCAAAATGTGATGTGTGTGTAGGGGGTTGGCCTGGCACACATGTTAAGAAGATTTTAAGAGTGGTAAGTTTGACAGGTAAAGCAAAAGGTGTGTGGACACTAAGGTAAAAGCTTTTCCCTTCCAGAAACCGAAAGACTCAACAGCACATTTTCTAACGGGACGGGCTTCTCAGCCCCAGAGAGGCCTCCGTGTCCTTCATCCTCATGAGCCAAGTCTGATCCCGGCTTTGAATAAATCTTCGAGTCCCTGCTTTCAGTGGAGAGATAAGGCTTCCTACAGACAAGTAGATTAGGGGTCGCCTCTTCGTCGCGTCAGAATAATAAAGGGCTACGAGACCGCAGGCTTGGCAGTTGTGGCAACGGCGACAGGGACACAGGAAAAAGAGGCAGATTCCGCGCCGTCCTGCGGCCCCCAGGCCTGTCAGCTCTTCACCCGCCCGCCCACCCCCATTCTTCGGTCTAAACTTACCAGGTGGGAGCTACGGCCTTGGGCAAGGAGTAAGTTACTGAGCTAGGTCGAGTCGAGTTCCGCTGCGCTTCTTAGAGACGCTGCCGGGAAGAGGCTGAAACCCAGCAGCCGCAGCCGTCGCCACCGCCTCTGTTACCGGGGGGTCTCGCCTCCATCGCTGGCTGCGAGAACTCTGAAGGCACGTGACCGGAAGTACCAAGGCGGGCCTGCGGGGCACGTGACCCCAGAGCGCGGCCGCCATGACACCTTCCGCTAGTTCCCTCCCTTCCCCGCCGGTGCCCGCCTGTTTCATTTCCTCTCGCCGGCTTTAAGCGGTGAAGGGTCCCGGGATCCTGCCTGGCTCACCCCTTTGGCCTAGAGCTCCTCCGGTCCCGATCGGCGCTGCGTCTTCGGCCGGCAGCGGCCCGCTTACTGCAGGCCACAGAGAGCGTAATCACGACGGCGGCCCGAGGGGGAGGGACCACGCGCCAGCAGGGGCGTAACCCGTCACGTGACGAGGAAGTACAGTTAACAGCTTTGTCCCAGCGTCCCCGGCGCTCCGGGATGACGTAAGCCAGGGAGGGGAGGAGCAGGAGGGGAGACTGAAGTTCAGGTGCGGCTCTTAGTGCGCGGTGAGTGTTAACGGCACCCAGCCGGGAGAGAGGGTGTGACCCATTGGAATTTGGGGACTACCGGCCTGGAGATGGTGGAGAGAGGCTGAGACCTACAGGCTGTGAGCCTGGCTTTGAAAACTTGATTACCGAGGCTCCTTTCAAGAGATCTGAGTATAGTATTAAAGTTACTGCTGTTAAAAAGTTAGGAGTTCCGCTAGTCAGGGAGCTTGTGGTCAGGAACTGTCTGCAGTGGGGTGTGCGAGGCATGCTGAGTGCATGAATGAGTGAGTCGCCATTTCTTGGTCTGAGGTGAAGAGTTGTTCTCTGTTACTTGGGTTTAAAGATCCCCATTACGGGAATGAGGGACTCTCGTACTTCCCCTCCGCATAATATCTTTAATTTTTGCTTCCTTTCTTTTCTCTTTTGCCTCCTCTTCCTTCCACGCCCCTAGTGGGGAAGAAAGAAAGCTGTGATTTGCATTGGTTGTTTGCGCAGCAAACACTAGTCCATTAAAATGAATAAAAGTGAGTACTAGGACGAAGAGAAAAGACTTTTCTTGATTCTACTGCTCCTTTAGTTACCATCGAGCAGTGCGGGGAAATGGAAAGGTAATTAGATTTGGACTCAGGATTAGTGGATTCTAGTCTCAGCTCTACTTGTGAACTCTGTGACCTTGGGCAAGTCAACACTTCAAAAAGTTCTTTCATTGACTTTGGTAAGCATTTATGACCACCTTCTATTTGCTTAGTTTTTTGCTAGGCTAACAGTGTGACAGACTTAACAGAAGTAATAGTTAAACTCGGATCTGTAGGAAGATAGTGTTTTGTTAGATGGAGGAAGGTTCAAGGAACAGCATATATTAAACCATGGAGGCACAGAAAGTTTATAGAATGAAAGGTTTGTACAGAGCTTTTTGTTGTTAAGCACATACTTAACAAAATCTTGAATATATGTGACGAAATCACTGTGCTGCACACTTGTAGCTAACACAACATTGTAAATTAACTATACTTCAATAAGAAATCTTGTTCAAGAAAATTTAAAACACAAAAGTAGACAGGATAATATAACGAACCCTCATGTGCACCTAACCAAACTTTAACAGTTATCAGCATTCTGCTGTTCTTGTTTGAACAGTTTTAAATTTTCTAGGTACTTTTTATATCCATTATCACATTTGATTAATGGCAACTTTCAATTTGAGCTCAATTCTACTGTATCTAGGTACTGGCTAGGAAGATTATATTCATTTTATTTGAAAATTTCTTTGGGTTTTAGTTAACTGCTTGCTCTGTTGAATCAAAAGTGTGACATGGCACATTGTAAAGCAATTATACTCCAATAAAGATGTTAAAAAAAAAAAGTGTGACATGGCTACTTTAAAAACATATCTGGAAAAAAAAGTCTGATACTTTTTTAGGATGTAACATAGAAATTTAGTGTCCAGGTCAAGGAACTTAGTGTTTCTACTCTATTCTGTGTATCCAGCTACTTAAGGAGATTTATGTTCAGTTCTGGAGACCACATTTTTAGGCAAACTAAAGCTCTTGTGTGGAAGGCTGATCAGAACAGAGAGGAATTTGGACATTGTCAGGTCAGGAAGAACGGGTTGATGAATTTTTAGAAGACCTCATAACACTTTTCAAATACTGAAGGACTGTTTTGAAAGGAGTGAACTTATTTCCTTAAACTGTAGAAGCCACAGTTGGAAATAAAAGCTCCAAGTCATCAGGTTTCAGCCCAATAGTAGAAAAAGTACCTTATAACAGTGAGAGCTGTGGAGGAGTGGAATGGGCAGCTTCATGAGAGGGAGCAATTCCTTTCCCTTGCTGAAAGTGTTCAGGGATCCAGCACAAGACTAATTCCTGAATTACGTGGATGTGTGCACTGAATTACCTATGAGTCTTCCACTTTGAGAATTCTGGGAAGTGGGACTTACGCTGGGCCTGAAAGGCTGGGCAGATTTTAGTAAGTAGATCTGGAGGGAAAGGAGTCATTTCAGAGAGTAAACGCAAAGAAAAATATAAGTTTGGAGTTGGCTCAACACTATCACTAGCAACTTCTCTTGAGAACTGACATTGTTTATGCTATTCCTTTTTCATTCTCGTCTCTATTAAGTCTTTTTCCGAAAAATAGAAACTTACTAGGTTTTTTACTCTGTTAGGTCATAATTTCCAGGTCATTCTCTCTTCACTGAGATCAAGACCAAATGGTCTGTCCGTCTCAGAGATTGTTTTAAGATTGCAAGTGGAAGAGATAGCCGCTGTGGTCCTGATGTCATTCCTTTCTGTCTTTCTTAGGATCTTGTACAGTGATTTTATTTTCTTTTTCTTGTATTTTCAGTCCCTTTCATTTTTTTAAAAAATTATTTATTTATTTGCCTGCTCCAGGTCTTAGTTGGGTCACACAGGATCTTAGTTGTGGCTGTAGAATCTTTGGTTGCAGCATGCAGGAATCTAGTTCCCTGACCAGGGATCAAACCTGGGCCCCCTGCATTGGGAGCACAGCGTCTTAACCACTGGACCACCAGGGAAGTCCCTTCAGTCCCTTTCATTCTAAAGCCTTTTCTTTTAGCTGCTACCTACAAATCTGTTTGCGTCTCCCCTGCTCACAAGGTCGTCTCCCCTGCTCACAAGGTCGAGAGGTTTTCTCCTTCTCCACCAGATTTCTTGAGTAATTGAAAGGCCTTGTCTTTAGTTCTGCACCACCCCTCCCACCTTTTCTCAAGTCTTTGTTTTCTAGTGTCTACCCACAGCGCTTCACAGAAATTATGTGATCTCCCAACGCCAAATTCTTCAATGCCTTTCTGTTGCCTACCAAATTAAAATTTGTGCAGGTTCCTTAGTTTGAGATTCAGTGCCTTGTACCTTGTGACTGAATTACTGTTCCAGCTTTTTTTTTTTTTTGCGATACGCGGGCCTCTCACTGTTGTGGCCTCTCCCGTTGTGGAGCACAGGCTCTGGACGCGCAGGCTCAGTGGCCATGGCTCACGGGCCCAGCCGCTCCGCGGCATGTGGGATCTTCCCAGACTGGGGCACGAACCCGTGTCCCCTGCATCGGCAGGCGGACTCTCAACCACTGTGCCACCAGGGAAGCCCTTACTGTTCCAGCTTTATCTTTCATTTTTCTGTTGCTTGTGTCCTGTGTTTCAACCAAAGACTAAACTTGTATTCTCCAAATATATCCTCTGTATCTTTGCTTATTGCTGCCCTACCTGCTACCCTTTCTTTTTTCCTTGTGATAAAACCTAATCAGCTCCAGTGCTACTTCCCTTAGGAAGTTTTCTATGGTTACTTTTAACTCAATGTGATCCCTCTGTCCTCTAAGTTCCGACATTGGACCTTGCTTACGTTTCCCTTATGAGGGGGGTGTGTGCGTGCGTGTGTGTGTGTGTGTGTGTGTGTGTGTGTGTGTGTATGATTTGTCTTTTTCTCCCTAGTTGATTATAAAGTGACTGATTTCAGGAATTATTTTATTTGTCTTGTTCGCACCACTGTGCCTCATATTCTACTAGAAACTGTCGACTCAGAGAAAAACACAAGATGAGAGTTGTGAGTTTAAGTTTTATTCAGGGTCTTGCTGAGGACTATAGCCCAGCTAACAGCCACTTAGCCCTGAGGAAACTGCTCTGAAGAGGTAGGGGAGAAGACAGTATATTTTATGTTATTTTATTTTTAAATTTTTATTGGAGTATAGTTGCTTTACAATATTGTGTTAGTTTCTGTTGTACAACAAAGTCAATCAGCAATGCATATACATATATCCCCTCTTTCCTGGATTTCCTTCCCATTCAGGTCACCACAGAGCAATGAGTAGAAGTTCCCTGTGCTATACAGTAGGTTCTCATTAGTTATCTGTTTTATACATACTATCAATAGTGTATATAGAGAAGACAGTTTATATATGATTTTTGGCGAGGAAATAACTGCAAGTTAAGCCTACATCTTGGTAAAAGATTACTGCTAATCACAAAGAATAGATATCTCAAGTTAATGATTTTAGTGCTTTTCTATGTATGGGAAGGTGCAAAAATCTGGGGTGATTAAAATTCTTCCTGAGATATACATCTATGAGGGGCCTGCTTTGTCCAAAGCAGAGGGCCTCATCCTGTTGTTAATTTCCTCTCAGAGTGCACTGGTGGTCAGCAACTGTAGTGGGTTACGATGTAACTCTTGTAGAACTGGATGGTGAGCAAAACTATTTGTCTTAGCAATCCTGATTTTTCTGTATCTACAGTACTTAATAAAATGAATGAGTGAAAAGGATGAGAGAAGATTTTTCTTAGATTAGGAATTCTCAAATATTTGAGTATAGGAGGACTACTAAAGAATTTTGTTTTTTCAGAACACCATTCTCCTTGCAGAGATCAGCTGTATTACCAGCAGAAAATAAGACTATATTATGTGTATGCAGTAAAAAGTAGTGTAAGCTTATATATGGTTTGCCCCTGGAAAGTGTGCTCCATGAACGTTAGGACTTTGTTTTGTCCTCTGTTTTATCTCTGGGACCTAGAACAATGCCTGGCACATAGTTGGTGCTAAGTGTATATTTGTTGAATAAATGAGTGAGTGAATACATGTGTTTCTGAAAAAAAAAATTAAAACCACAAAGTATAAATTAAAAACAATTAAGCATAAACAGTTGTTTCTGAATTTTTTTGTAGTATTTGTTTTTTATTCTCAATTTGGTAGGCAACAAAGGATTGAGGAAAAGTTAAAATTAATGGATAGAATTTTCTTAAACTCTGCTTTCTTCTGGAAACTGGTATAATTTGACAAAAATGTACACTTGAGAGTTGTTGAACAGGTAAGAACTCTTGTGTTAGTTTACAAAGTCTTCACTGGGTAGTTGGCATTTGCTACCTTGTATTCTTATTTCTATTCTTTCCTATCAGGCCTCTTATTGAAGCTCTTATTCGTCTTTCTGCCTAATTCCCCACACCTGACTTTTCACTTATTCACAGGTTGGAGAAAGCTATCCAGAGGCCCTTTCCTATTAAGCACGGTTAAAATGTGGGCTGATAACCATTGAATTTAACAAGAGACTTAAAAGCAGAAGATTTACAGCTCAAAGAATTGCAGCTGGAGGTGCTATTTTACCACAGAGGAGCTTCACAAAATTTCCCCTTATATCCTGCAAGCGTCTATTCTATCTGTTCACACTGTTAGGTAAATAGAATGGGATAGGATTGTGGAGGGCCTTGAGAATCTGGATTTCGTTCTGTGAGAGTTTTAGGAGTCAGGGAATAATCAGTACAAGCTGATGGTCACTTATAATGTCACCTGCGTGTGTTTTCTTTCCACCTAGATGCCAAGGAGCTCCAGAATAGGGATCCTTGTCCCTTTCGCATGTTTCCCTGTTTTCTCCACCTGTTCATTAAATGCTTGCTGAAGGAGTGGTGAGCTTCTTAAATTATATTTTTGCAGGTTTTATTCAGGAATACTGTGCCTATCCCTCAACGTAGTTTCATCTTTCTGGGTAAATGACTTTCGTGCCAGTGATACCAGAGTCCTACAACCATGTTCTTGCAGAATTTGAGTCTCTGGATCCATTACTTTCAGCCCTGAGGCTGGACTCCGCTCGTCTAAAGGTGATTTTCGTGATCCTTATATCAGTTTTATTTTCACGTTCATATTTTTGTGTGCTCTCGGTTACGTGCCCCTCCGACCCCGTTCTTTATGTTTTATAGACTCTTGGGTGTTCTTACCTGTGCTAGTAATACCTCACATAGCAGTAGTATGTTCATAGTGCTTTCTTGATTTATTTTTCAAGCAATCTTTGAATTCTTCTTTCCCATCCTTGGAAACTATGATATAGATTACTGAATTTTCCCGCCTCTAATCTTGCTGTCTTCTCTCAGAAAGTAATGTATTCAATTGAAAATAAAATAGTATAAATGAGTATACCCCATTGCATTTTGAGCAACACGAACCATTGCTATTAAACTAAGTTTGTTCCAAAACAAGGAGTTTGATGTACCCCCTCTGTTTTAGGGAACAGAGCTAAAAATTAGCTTTACAAAGTTAGCTAAAAATTAGCTCTGTGGGAAGGAGTATGTGCTTCCCTCGAACCTTGAATTCATTTGATAAACTCAGGAATGACATGGTAAAGAACAGTTTCATAACCAATTCCAAAATAATTTCATTCTTATCCTTTTGTTCCCACCCCAAAGCACCTTTCTAGCCTCTGAGCAAAGGGAGAATAGGAAGTAATAGGCAAAGTAATATGGACAACAATCATGAGGGTTGATATCAGACGTTTTTTAGCTGCAAGTTACAGAAAACCTTCTCAATAATATCTTAAGCAGTAAAGGTGTTTATAACCTGGTTGGAGGTTATCGTTTCTGGGTTTAGTGTAGTGGCCTTTGATATTCCTTAGGACCCAGGCTCTCCATCTTTCCTGTTCTACCATCATCTGTATATTGACTGTTAGTCACAGTTGCAAGATAAGTGTCCTGGCTCCAGTCTTAATGTCTCCATTAACATCTCAAGCAAGAAAGAGGTGGCCGAGGACAAAGGCTTTTTTCTCTTCAGCTTCGGCCATTCATCTGGGAGGGCAAAGCTTTCCGGGAAGCCCCAGTAGGGCTTAGTCTTAGTAGCTGGATTTGAGTCACAGGGCTCCCCCTAGCTGCAAAAGAAACTGGGTAAGTGAAGATTTAGGTTTTCCAGCTTCTGCGGTAGAAAGCAACAAGTTCGAAGAGGATTGGGAATTCCTGTTCGTTCACCAACCAATAATTTTTGTCACAGGGTATTGGGCACAGCCTGGCCACTG
The DNA here is from genome assembly GCF_011762595.2 of Tursiops truncatus. Classification (NCBI taxonomy): domain Eukaryota; kingdom Metazoa; phylum Chordata; class Mammalia; order Artiodactyla; family Delphinidae; genus Tursiops; species Tursiops truncatus. The sequence continues at coordinate 70,836,310 of NC_047041.1, read as the reverse complement.
CTTTCTCTGGTGGGTAAGGAGAAGAATCAGTAGGCTGAAGGTGCGGGGAGATGTAATAGTACACTGACTTGCATTTGTGTCCTCTGCAGTCTCACTTGCTCTCAAAACTGTGGACATTTTGTGCTGATTATACAGACGAGAAGTGATTTATGTGAGCAGGTGATTAAAGTGGTTGCTTTATCCCATAGAGACTTACTTGATCTTCCATCATTGTGGTCAGTATTGGAATGAGCTAGCTGAATTGCACAGAAGATGAATGGGCTAGTAACTGGCTTTTGCCAAGGGAAAATTACTCATTTATACAATTGAGCCTATTCAGCAATTTTGAGATTCAATTAAAAATTTAAAACCAAAATGTTCTTTCTTCTGTATCTTTCACTATCTAGAATAAGAGCTTGAGTGCCATTATGTGGTGTCTAACTGGGCGGGTGCGGGGAGGAACCTGACACAGATCCTCAGTATTTATTTCCAGTACATAGTTTATTTGTTAAATGACTGTGACAGTTTCACACTTGTCTGTTGCCATGTTTTTTAGTGCACGAGCATAGCTGTGTCTCGAAAATGGTTGGCTTTGGGCAGTTCAGGAGGAGGACTCAATCTCATTCAGAAAGAAGGATGGAAGCACAGGCTTTTTCTTTCGCACAGGGTAAGATTAAGGGTAGCCCTGTCATGTACCATCCGGAGTATCTTTCATAAATTTGAATTTCTCCATTATCAATGATCATTTGGACTAAAAGAAGAAGGTAAAACTTGAGATTTAAAAGTAAAAAATTACCTATTTTTGAGGAGCTGCCTAATATTTTTCCTTTTGTGCTCTAGGAAGGTACAATTTCTCAGGTCGCCTGTTGTTTACATGATGATGATTATGTTGCTGTGGCTACCAGGTAAGAAACTGTTCTAAAACTGTCTGATCTTTTCCAAATGCATTTGAAGCTGACAAATGTAGTTGTGTGTTTGTTAGGGTGACCAGCCATCCCAGTGTGCCTGGGCCTGACCCTGTTTTAGCACTGAAAGTCCCGTGTCTTAGGAAACCTCTTAGACGCAAGCAAACCAGGATGGACACTTGGTCACCCTAGGGTCTGTGGAAAACACTAATATGAGGTAACAACATTTCTGTGACCTTAAAAGAGAAAGGTAACAGGGATAATATAGAACATCTAAGTTCTCCTATTATATTGGATTGGTGGACTAAAGCAAGGAAATTAATACCTTGGCTTTCTACTTCCTCTTTTCTGAAGAATAAGAATTTGCTTATATATTTAACATAGTTGATATTGTGATGCATTGAAATTGTACCTTTTTCACCATTGCCAAAAATTTGCTTTTGTGTCTCAATACTTGCAGTCAAGGTCTTGTAGTTGTTTGGGAATTAAATCAAGAGCGTCGTGGGAAACCAGAACGAATTTATGTGTCTTCAGAACACAAAGGCCGAAAAGTTACAGCTCTCTGTTGGGATACAGCTATTCTTAGAGTTTTTGTAGGTGATCATATGGGGAAAGTTTCTGCCATCAAACTCAACACTTCTAAACAAGCAAAGGTGAGAACCAGTCCAGTTCTTTGTGTATGTAGGTGAGATATAAGGTGTTGTCTCACAGAATTTCAATTAAAGGACACAATTTGACCTACTGTATCTCTTGGGGACTGATCTAGAGCCCAGACTATGAATTTTGAGAAGACTTGTTTGCATGTAGTGCATATGGTACCCTGGTTTAGCTTGACACTGTTACAGAATGGCTTCTGTGAGCTAACTTCAGTAATTTGCAGTTGTCTATTATATTACTCCATAATTCACCTTCATGGCTCATTTAAGTAAAACATCCTTTAATACTAGGCTGTTAAGAAAGAAAAGATGGCTGGACTTCGCGGGCAATTCAGTGGTTAAGACTGCGTGATCCCAATGCAGGGATCACAGGTTCGATCCCTGGTCGGGGAACTAAGATCCTGCATGCCACATGGCGCAGCCAAAAAAAAAAAAAAAAAAGGAAAGAAAGAAAAAAGAAAAGATGCCTGTTTATTAGTTGTGTGAATAAAATGGCAAACATAGAAATGGTACCAATTGCCCAGGGTCCTATTCTCCTGGTCCCTGGTTAGAAGAAACTCATGGGTCTAGGTATATTTTCTCAGGATGGATGTAACTTGTTGTGAATGGAATCTTAAAGACATCTCCTGGATTACGCTAAGCAATGTGGTTCCCCAGGCTTCCTGCCACAGTTGTTGGAGTAGAAAAGTTGAGTCTCAAGTTATCCTAACAGAATGCTCCAGTCTGTCATTAAAGCAGAGCCAGCCTGCTCCTCGCTGTCCCTCTCCTCCAAAGCTATGATATCAGAAATGGGGGACTTGTCTCTCATTGGCTTATTTGCATGTAGGATCCTGGTAGAGAAGAAGAGATCTAACTACTATTGGCTAAGTTATTTTAATTAACACATCAGAATATTCTTGATGTATTAATTAAATATTCATGGTGACCCATCAAGGTTACTACTTGATTCCTAACATATTTTTGATATACAGTTGGAATTCTACACTTATTACAGCTCTAATTTGTCTTTTTTCCAAAGGGAGAAGTACTGTCTACAGGTGAAAAATTGTCTCACGTATTCTAAAACTTGCTTCATCTTTTTCTTCCCAACTTCTAAGAATAGATAATCACAAACAGAGCCTTAAGAATTCTCTTCTGCAGTTATGTAGCAAATTATTTCACAAAACTTAAATGAGCGAAACTTGATATTCTAACAGGCAAATTAATTTTGGCCCATTTAAAGTTTTTATTTTGCTGTCTAAGCTGTTTTCATGTAAAAGCACATAATCCCCTTCTCTCTAAAGAGAAGGGAATTATGTGTATACGTAAAGATAAATAAACTTTATTTCCTTGTCACATCCCCTTTAGGCGGCTGCTGCCTTTGTGATGTTTCCTGTTCACACAATAACAACAGTTGACTCCTGTGTTGTCCAGTTAGATTATTTGGATGGAAGATTACTTATATCTTCACTTACTCGATGCTTCTTATGTGATACTGAGAGGTATATTGACTAACCATGAGTCATTGGAAATACAGAATTTTAGTCCCGGAAAGAAGTCATCTCGCCCAAACCCCTAAATTCAGTTATACAGATATTAATAAGGAACCACCTGTGTGCAAGCTGATGTTAGTGAGTAGAGAGGAGGTAGAGGACAGTGACATAGTCCAGTGGGTGACTAAGACAAATATTCAGTTAACTCTACCAAGAAGCTTGGTCTAAGTGTCATGAGGGAAGACCGAACAGAGGCCTGTTTCTCTATGGGGAATTGGGAAGTCTTCCTTGATTGAGTTTGTTGTTGTCGAAATTTGTTGTGTATTTAATAGAATTTTACTATAGGGTAAAATTGGATGAAAAATAAGAACTTTATGAAGCTGACAGATATTTAATGAAATCTCAACAGTGGAACCAAAGGTCCAATGAATGGCAAAGGAGTATATTGGCGGTAGCTGTAAAATACCAGAACAGAATAGGAAATGGTTTGAAAAAAATGTTGTGTATTGCTGTGTTTAAGTTCTTCAGCCATTCTCACCACAGGGAAATATTCACTGGGCATTTTTTCCCCCTCCATTGGCCCTGTCCAGCTACGATATTCCTCAAGACCCAGCCCTTCTGTTAAAAATTTATTGTGGAGAATTTTGAGCACACACAAAGGAAGAGAGAATTGCATAATAAACCACTGTGAGCCCACTAGCCAGCTTCAGTAATTTGTTGAGGATATTTAATAGGCGAAGTTTGAAGGAAGAGAGGTAAGAGGGGATAGGATATTCTAGCAGGAAGGAACAGCGTCTTGGGGAGAAGTAAGAAAGAATTAGGCATATTCTAAAACGTGTCCTCTGGCTTGAGTCGGGGAGTCGTGGGAGATCACGTTGGTAAATTAGCACCACATGGAGAGTGACAGTCTTAAATGTCACACTAATTAAGTATGTGGGTTCTCAGATCATTTTAAGAAAGTGTACATGTAGAAAATCAGGGTTTGGAAATTGATTCCCTTAGAACTATCAAGGATTGGAAACTTTTTATGTTTTTCCAGGGGTTCTTGTATCTCAGTTAGAAGACTGCTATTCTAGAAAGTAGGAGACTGGACTCCAAAAGTTTTGAAGGAATGTATGTTGACTGTCAGGGTTAGTAGAGGGAAGGATGAGGAGAGGATGCACTTTTTAAAAATTTTCTTGGGATGAGAAAGGTATGTGGGAAGGAGACCAGTAATAGTAGGTTGCAGATGTCTGGTATCAGAGAACGTAGCTGTACAGCAGAGGGGCAAGGCTTTGAGATGCGAAGGATCAGTTTACCTGGAATTAGTAGGAAGGATGGTGTACTTGGTTCTGACTTATTTCAGACTGTAGATCGGTGATGAAGTTAGACTTACAGAACTGGAGATCATGTAGTGTCACTCTTTCATTTTTGCAGATCAGAAAGCCTAGTGAGCGATAGAGCTTGCCTCACATCATGCAGCTGGGAGGAGGCAGACTAGAATCTTTCTGTCTTGATTTTGTGCCTTTCCTGTTACCTCTAGTATATTCTTTGACATTGGACCTTTGGCCATTAAATCCATCCTTGAGATTTTGGTAAAATATTTGTTAGCTTCACAAATTTCTCAAATATTCTTCATCTATAGGTTTTCGAGTTTACCAAACAGCCCAATTCAGAAATTTGGCTGAAATTCTGACAAATGGTCAAAACACTGCATTGAATGAACACCTTATTGGGGTTGTTTTGAGAATCTAGTCAAATGGTATAAAGAGCTAACTAAGTGGAGGCTTATTTTTCCCCGTGTGCAGTACAGTTGCTAATCATTTATGCTCCCATTTTACAGGATTGTGGCTAGAGTTGGTTATGAGAATAACTAACTGCAAAAATAACATGTTTTAGAAATGCCTACTTTGTTAGCTAGAATTCAGTTTGGGGGTACATGGATAGGACAATAATTGAAAATTTTTATGTATGTTTTAAGTTTTGTTTCAAGGTATATTCCCTTCCAAACAAAGAAGCATTTTTCTTTTTTAAACAAAGGCTCCTAATAACTAACGGAAGTGAGGTATGAGTTTGCTTTTCCTGCTACTTTCTGTCAGTATTGTTAATGAACAGGGTGGATCCCAGGAGGAAATAGAACAAACAGAAACAAAGAATTATGTTGTAGTAGAGAGAACATTGGATAAGGGAGCCTGACAATATGGTTTCAAGTTCTAGTTCTGCCACTTCTTAAACCTTGCCAAATGTCAGTTTCCCCATCCAGAATGTAGAGGTAGTTTTAAGGATTAACTAAGATAATGTATGGGAAATACCTAGCCTTGTGCCTGTCACATGTCATTTGAAAATGTGGAAAGCAAGATTAATGAGCATGCAAATGAGAATGAGTTGACTGTATTGGTTTACTCAGGAAATATTTATTGCACTCCTCTGAATTAGTAGCACTGTTGCTAAGCACCATAGAGGATGTGAAATAAGCAAGAAATATATTTTATTTCCCAAATAAGGAACATAGGTAATAAAACCGTAACTTCTTGTATTGCTCTGTATACATTTTAAAGCACTTTCACATCCATATTCTTCTAGTAAAGCTGATGTTATATTTTATTCATAAAGCAAATAAGTACAGGGATATTTATTGAATTATCTGAGGTCATGTAGAAAGTTCATGCTAGAGACCATATCAGGCCATTGTCCAAATAAACAGTTTGAGTATATGGAGCACAAAAGGCACTGAGTGCTTTCCGTGGGCCAGCTACTGTGCTGTGCACTGGGAGTTCAGCTAAAGAGGGGAAAGAAATGACGTTTGTCCTGAAGAAAGTCATAATCTACTGTTCAAATAGACACAACTACCATATGTAACGTGGTGAATGCTTTGAAAACATAGCATGGGAAGCATATCCTTCTGCTTATAGGAGTCAAGGAAGTCTGTCAGAGGAGGAATGGTGGAGTTAATTTATGAAGAATAAGTAAAGGAGTGTTTGGAAAGAGATATCCTCATTCTCACCTTCCATGTTCTCAGGCAGTTTTGTATATGCAGTTCTTTTATATATCTAGCTCAGGTAACCCTCAGGGAACAGAATGTTCCAAGGTACAGCCTTTCAGAAGGACTTAGCATTTTGAGGGAAGAGTGAGGCATTTATTGGGTATATGTGGCCGAGGAGTGGCCTGGAGACAGGGCAGATCAGTAGCCTCCATGGAGTGGCCAAAGAACAAGGTGATTTGGAAAGCAGTCAGTAGGATTTAAGGATGTAGGAAATGGTTTGGTAGCACTTACTTTTTAGTTTTGAAAAGAGCGTTCACATTCTGTGGATAATAAACTGAGTACTAACTTGAAGTCATTTGCTTTCTGTAACAGAAATAGTTAATGGCAAATCAGAGCTAGAACCCTATTTTGACCTTTCCATTCTGTTCTTTCCAGTAAATTGCTAATATGAGGAGAGAGGGGACATTGTAGGTGGGGTTATTGTGGCCATGCCGATATGTAGTGCCATTGCTTTTGACTTTTTTGTGAGTAAACGTGCTTTCTCTTTTCTGCGGGGGTCGGGTATTAGAGAAAAATTTTGGAAAATTGGAAACAAGGAAAGAGATGGAGAATACGGAGCTTGTTTCTTCCCTGGAAGATGCTCTGCCAGCCAGCAGCCCCTAATATACTGTGCCCGCCCTGGCTCCAGGATGTGGGAAGTGAACTTTGATGGAGAAGTTATAAGTACACATCAGTTTAAGAAACTCCTCTCATCACCACCTCTTCCTGTGATTAATCTAAGGTAATGATTTGTATGGCCAGTAGGGAGTATTTGAGGAACTTACAGGGAGGCTTTGGTTTGAAACCTCTGATATTCTGCATGAGTTAAAGATTTTATCATGCCTTTTAAGAGTGAAGCAGAATTTTTATTAAAAGATTCAGAGAAACCAAAAAGTCTTTAATCAATTATCTTTCATATGCTTAAAGCAAATTCAATAAGGGTAAATGCAGTTAGGCTCTTGAATTTGTTTTGGAGGCAGAAATTTTTCTATATAGGGAAAAAGATACTTTTATATTTTGATTAAATCATTAATCATGTTTACTTCCTAGATCAGAACCTCAGTATGATCATACGGTTGGATCCTCCCAGTCTTTGTCTTTCCCCAAACTCTTACATCTTAGGTAAGTTTCTCCCTTCGATCCTTTAAAAAAAAATTAACACTTAACTTTTCCTCTTTGTTTCTTGTTCAAGGTAGTTAGCTTTTCAAGTTTGTTTTTGTACTAAATCATTTTTAGAAAATTAGGAAATGACTGTGTTATGTGAAGTGTTCTACATATAAGAGGAATGAAAAAAAGCATAGAAATATGCTTCCCTTTCTGTTTTGAACTGGCCTAAACCAGTTGGACACTTCACAGTTGTCGAGAACTTTTGACAAATTAGAGCTCAGAGCTGTAGATACACATTCTTTCATAACCTCCTCTCCCTAGTGGAATATTCCAGTGAAAGCAAGTCTCAGACTGAAGTCTGCTGCATATGTATGTTTCTTAGTAGGCAGGCACAAAAGTAGTTGTAGAACTTGTTCTTGTAAGCTTGGTGAAATTTCAGCTCTCTATTCTTCAGGTACTTTGCATGAAAGATCTGCTCAAGGTGGATCCAGCCAGCCATATTTTAACATCTGAGTTCAGCTAGCCTTCTAGTTGGATTAGGTACAAAAAAGTCCACTATTAAGTGGCAGCACAGAGTGCCACTTAAAGCTATCAACTGCTGGGACTGCCAGTTCTTACACCTTGTTCTACAAGCATGGGCATGCCAGTGTATGATTTCCAGTCAGTCTGTGTGTCTTGAACCCTTCTTATTTCAACAGCAGAATATTATTTCTAATATCTCTTAAGCTACTTAATAAGATCCCTAATGCAGATTCAGAGAATGTTATTTAGAGCTGGTATAGGGTACTCTGGAGCTTGGCTCCTGATCGAGTTCTTTCAAAGGCTAACTAACCGTGCTTTGAATGTAATTTTAAAAAACACTTGAAATGTTAATGTTAACTAATTGCCCCTAACTAACGTATGTGTATGTCACACTACCTATAATGCAATATTTGAAAATAAATTATAAACAGTATAACTCTTTCACAAGTCCATAATTCATCCTAAAAGTTATGGGAGAAAGACCACTATTTATTTGCCCATAGTTAGATAAAGCATGTTAAAAACTCTTTCTTTACGGCACTTATCACAGTTTATAATTACATATTCAAACAGTATTTATGCCTCTCTTACTCCTAGACAGTAAGGCCCTTGAGGGCATCATGTCTGTTTTGTTCACTGTGTTATTCTCAGTGTTTGGCATAATGCCTAGCACATCATAGACACTTAACATTTGTTGGCTATGGTGTGATATGTGGGGTGTGGGGAAGTCCCCTACCCAAGAGTATGTTTTCTAATGGCAAGGCCAGTCTGCTTGGTTCTCCTGGTAGTGTTTTTCCTTTGAGTTAAACTATTTAAAGCTCCCATACAAGTTCCTGCCATAGCATTCAAAGCCCTGCATGATCTGGCTCTGCCTACTCCTCAGCTTAAGCAATAATTAATGCCACTTTGAAGCTTTTACGGACTCCTCCAGTGACTCCCGTTAGACACTTATTCCCTTGCACTGTTGTCACATCTTGTTCATTTCTCTGTCACCACCCTGTTTCACTGTCCTATGAATATCCATCCCAGGACCAGATTGTCAACTCCTTTGCTATGGGTACAGTGCTAGGCACATAGAAGGTTCTCAAATAATGGCTAAGTTAAAGAGTTTCACAAAGATTTTTTTGAAAAAGCATTAGTTATACAGGGCTTTTCTTTACTTTTTTTCCCATGTGTACACTTGTGTTTTGGTAACTGTTACACCCACAAATTCTACGGGGAAGCAAATTTGTATGCCTCATTTTCTTTGGGGTACACTGATGTCACTTTCTCTTCCTTAACTCATTAAACAATGTTGTTAGGCTTGTGTCCCTGTCTGTTTATTATCAGTGAAGGGGAAGGGGATGAGGGGTGTGTAAATTACCAAGTCTCAGCTCTGATATTAGTCCCCCCCACCCCCCACCTATTCTTAAGGAATCTTTCCAAGCTGCATGTCAAGTTCAGTGTCAAAATCCTGATCCTGTGTCTCTTTATTCAGGGATCTTCTGGCCTCTGGGGTTTTTTTCCCCTCTGGCTCCTAAAGGCAGCCTTCCAATTTTACTTATTTTGGACTAGGATTCTGACCATTTCTTCCTTCTTTGTGACAAAGATTACTTTCCCATAGGGACAGTGATCTGATCTTATACTGGCAAAATGTTTAACATTTGTGTGAGGACCGAATTCCCGTTAAATATCGCCCTTAGTTTCATCGCCACATGTTACCTTTTTTAGTACTCTTGGAGGCATAAACTTAAAAAAAAGTCCCTGTTCTCAAGATTATAGTTCGTTGGAGAGATGTAGTTTATTTCTAGAAAATGTTTAACAACAATAAAAAGTAAGAGTTGTGACAGTGCAATACATGATTAAGTGCCGTTTGAGCGGGGTTGATGAGAAATAGGTTGCGTGCAGGAGGGAGAGTGCTGTGGGCTGTCGGGGAGGATTTCAAAGGGCAGTAGAACTGCTGCTGATGCTTAAGTGGTGACTAGAATGAGACTGTTATATATGGGGAATGCTCTGACTGGGGATTACCAGTGGTGTATAAAAAAATAATAGCAGCCTCGAGAGAGTAAATGAGATATATGAGCAAAGGAGTATAGAAGGAGATGAGCAGAGATGGAGAGTACCAGAGGACTGGAAAGGAAGGTGGACCAAGAAGTAGTGCCCAGAGTCTAGGAAGGCGAGATTCAGGAAGGAAGGAACAGTCTGCAGAGTTGGCCTCTGCTTGGGGATCAAGAAGGAAAATGAGAAAGTAGGTTATTGGGTTTGGCATTTAGGAGATCTGTGACTTTCCAAGAATGTAGTTAAGTGGAATGATCAGGATTCCAGATAACAGTGGGTGGGTCAGTGAGGATAAATGAGGGTAGAAGTAGCTTCTGTGAGGTATGGAGAAAAAAGTCCAGGTTTTGGAGCCAGACAGTCCTTGGTATAAATTCTGACTCTTCCGTATTCATACTGAATGGGCTTCAACATGTTATTTATCTCTCTGGGCTTCAGTTTTTCTTTTTTGTAAAATAGGGATAACACTCCTATCTTGATGAGATGCTACAAGGTTAGATAATATTGGTATAGCCTTTAATGAAAAAAATAAACTCCCATAGTTGACTGGTAGTTTTCAACTTTTTATTGCCCACAAACAACTAAGGACATCAAAATATTGCCCTCCCTGGGACTTCACTGGTGGCGCAGTGATTAAGGGTCCGCCCGCCAACTCAGAGGGCACGTTCGAACCCTGGTCCAGGAAGATCCCACATGCCGCGGGGCAACTAAGCCCGTGCGCCACAACTACTGAGCTTGCGCTGTAGGGCCCGCGAGCCACAACTACTGAAGCCCGCGGGCCTAGAGCCCGTACTCCTCAACAAGAGAAGCCACTGCAACGAGAAGCCCACACACCACAACGAAGAGTAGCCCCTGCTCGCCGCAACTAGAGAAAGCCTGCGCACAGCAACAAAGACCCAATGAAGCCCAAAACAAATAAATAAATAAACACATTTAAAAATATATATATATTATCCTCCCTAAAAGTGGCTCACTAGAGCAGTGATTGGTGGTTAGATGTGATGTTTAGTCTTTGTTTTAGATGTCATACCAGATATGGGAAGTTTAGATACTTTAATAAATGTCAGGTAAGATACCAGCCTTTTATTTTTCTAGAAGATATTTCGTGTATCTGAATTTTTCCCACTTTGGTGTCATATTATGCTATCTTTTACTGGCTTGTTGTTACAGACAGAAAAGAGGTGGTAGGATGTAATTGGCTGGATCAACTGTTGCTTTCTTTGTACAGGCTGATTTTGCTTTAATAGCTAGTGTGAGGGTCTGAAATCAGGGAATTATAAACTTCTGATTCCGAGCAAACTACAATTCTCTTGACCTCTTCCGTTTTCTCTTGCAGTGAGCACTGTGTGCTGACTTGGACAGAAAGAGGAATTTATATTTTCCTTCCTCAGAATGTTCAAGTTCTTCTTTGGAGTGAAGTCAAGGGTAATTGTGTTTTTCTTCCTATGTAATTTTTAATCGCATGCTTGTGAAAGATTTAATTATTGTAGGAGGATTCTCTTGCAGTGTAAGAAGTAGAAAATAGAATGAGGTGACATTTCTGTTAAAGATTAACATCATAGGTGTATCCCATTATAAGATACTTACGAAGTATACATTTGTGAATCTATGTATAGTTATTTAGTTATTTTAAATACAATTTTCATTTATTCTTAAATATTAGCAACCACTGCTAAGAATTGAATGGGTTAATTTTTCCCTCTACTTACCCTGAATATTTATCCCTGTTAGAAGTCTTGCTTTAACTCCTGTTTTGTGTCTTAATAATTTAGGGTTGAAAAGTCCTTGTGGGAACAATAGCCATTTTATGTGGCTGAGGCAGAGAAAGTCAATCTCTGTATTCTTCTGGTTTAAACCAGAAATGGAGGAAATAAATCTAGCATTTTTAACATGACTGCTCAGAGAGTGTATCCTGACTTTTGAGTCATTTTCTACTTTGTAAAAACATAAAAAAGATGAAGGAACCATTACATACTGATTTCTCGTGAATTAAGTTTCCTAAAGGTGTCCCGTGAAAACTAGTTTTTTAGGTCATTTCATGGTATTCTGCCAAGACAGGTGTTTTTTCCCGAACAGTTTGTTGATTTACATACTGCACTGAAATCTGTTACTGGTATCAGATTTGTAACTCAGAAATGTGATAGTCTGGCCTCCGAAGTGCCCCCTTTTAAAGTCCCAATTTCTTTTCACAAAACATAGCATTTTTAAAAACAGGATTTTAGATCAGAGAGATGTTTCTTTCTCTGTCTCTTTTATTCTTGATCTTTTTAAAAAGAATAGTGTCTAAGATATGATTTCTTCATTGAAATGCAAGTATAAAAATAGAGGTGAAATTCAATCAAGCCAAACCCTATATAGAAAATGAATCTATTAGAATAATTTCAGCCATCGCAAAAATGGAAAAGGAGTACTTGGTTAATGTCCTGTGTGTTCACCCCTGTGGTTTTTGTAGATATTCAGGATGTGGCTGTCTGTAAGAATGAGCTGTTCTGTTTGCACCTAAATGGGAAGGTCTCCCATCTTTCCCTGTTATCTGTGGAACGTTGTGTGGAACGCCTGCTAAGGAGAGGCCTGTGGAACCTGGCTGCTCAAACTTGCTGTCTTTTCCAGAATTCCGTCATTGCCAGCAGAGTGAGTCAGAAAGCTTACATGTTCATCTGGGTTGTTAAAACCATTCTAGCTTGCAGGATTGTGCTACGCAGTTGCTTGTCTTTATTAGCCTGCTGATTAAGCAGCAGTAAATCCCCAAAGGAAACATGACAGATAAATCTGGAGTGGGGATGGGGGTGAGAAAAACTGTATACTTTCCATTAAAAAAAATCAAATTTACCCACAAATTTATTTGAATTTCAGGCCTTGTTTTTATTAGGTGTTGGGGGTAGGAGTTTATTAATTAATTAATTAATTTTTGCTGTGTTGGGTCTTCGTTTCTGTGCGAGGGCTTTCTCTAGTTGTGGCAAGCGGGGGCCACTCTTCATCGCGGTGCACAGGCCTGTCACTATCGCGGCCTCTCCTGTTGTGGAGCACAGGCTCCAGACACGCAGGCTCAGTAGTTGTGGCTCACAGGCCTAGTTGCTCCGCAGCATGTGGGATCCAGGGCTCGAACCTGTGTCCCCTGCATTAGCAGGCAGATTCTCAACCACTGCACCACCAGGGAAGCCCAAGGCCTTGTTTTAAGTGAAATTATTATATGTACAGTAACTCTAAATTCTTAGTTCCTAAGAGAATTCTTATTAAGTCTTTTACTAGCTTTTAAAGCCCTTTTAAAGCACCTTTGAGGTTTTATGTTCTATGTAGACCTCTTTCAATGTATTGGCCATTTGAATATAGATTTAGTTACAAACAGAAAACTCTCCTATTGGTTCTACTTATCCTTTTATTAGGGAAGAAAAACTTTGACTATAGATAAATTGGAACATTTGAAATCTCAGCTGGACTTAACAACCTATGGTGATCTGATTTCCCAACTGGAAGAACTGATCTTAAAATTTGAACCTTTGGATTCAGCTTGTAGCAGTAGAAGAAGCTCCATTTCATCACATGTAGGTATTCTCACTTTTAAAAGGGTTTTGCTGTACAGTAAGGTTGTTCTACATTAGTTTGTACTCATTTACCTCTAGGATCCCAAAACTTACCTTCCTTTCCATGTTGTATATTGTTTGGGGGTGGTGGTGAAGAGGGGGCTTTCTTTCAGGTGTTGGACAACCTTATGAAGCCTTCATTTAGGTGTGTCTTAGAGCCGCATTTTGTTTTGTCATTGTTTATTATGTTCTGTTTGAAAATATACCTCATATAGCCTCCAGAGCAAGTTAAGTTACCCCTAATATGTAATTTCAGATGCTTCATGCCAGCTTGAATCTCAGTGCAGCTCAGGATTGTCTCATTTAATCCTCATTCTCACATTCTCACAGCCAGACTTCATGGAGACCCACTAGAGAAATATGGTAGCATGATGCCATGAGCAGGTGAGAGGGACCTGGCTGCCAGGAGCCTAGACCTTGCTCACCATTTTGTTCTAATAAGCCATAATTGTCGTTAATGACTTGTTGCTTTTAGTGTTTATTTTTCTCTTAAAAAGCTATATCGTGTTATAAATGTTTAACTTTTCTTTAATTCTTTTTCTTTTTAGGAAAGTTTCAGCATCTTGGACTCTGGTATTTATCGTATCATTAATAGTAGAAGAGGCAGTCAGTCAGATGAAGACTCTTGTTCCCTTCACAGCCAAACCCTCTCAGAAGATGAGAGACTTAAAGAATTCACCTCACATCAAGAAGAGGACCAACCAGATCAGTGTTGTGGTTCACACGGAAATGAAGGTAAGGAATGTGTCTTTTATTGGTTGCTGATGTGAAGCAGTTATTTTCTGTGACTTCGTTTGCCAAGATTATCTCATGCATAGAGTTTTCTACAAGGTGTTAATAATTTTTATTAAGTTGTTAGACTTTCCATCCAGACCTATTGATCAGTTCACCATTAGAAGAATGGATTTATGTTTAGTTGGGGTTTTTTCCCCCTCCTGTTTAGGCTAACATTGGTAAATTACCTAATTATTATCATGCATCAAAGTGCTGGAAAGGTTAAGAAAGGAGGTCATTAACCAAAAGAGTGGAACGATTTTATCCTAACCAAATTATTTTCCATTCGGAATGAAAAATTACTACAGTTTTGGGGGTCATTGCCTTCACTTTTCGATGTTCAAGTACTCCTGTGACCGAACTTTTGAGATTAATAGAGACTCTAAGCTTCCTTTCTGACTTGTGGGGATTCAGGGCTAGTAGGAAAAATGAAGGTACCTGTCCAAGTGTTTTATATGTGGACCATCCCATGCTTCTTGTAAAACCTGTGTTCCACTCATTTGTATTTGGGTCAGTTGTGATTTTGGTATTGAATCCTTCATTTCCTTTGCTTCATTCATTTCAGAATTTCTTTAAAGATTAAAAAACTCTTCATGTGATTAGATTTTGTTTTTTCTCCCCAATTCCATTCATCAGACAATGTTTCACACGCTTCAGTGATGTTTGAGACAGATAAGAATGAAACTTTTCTCCCCTTCGGCATTCCACTGTCATTTCGTTCTCCATCTCCTCTTGTGTCTCTTCAGGCTGTCAAGGAAAGGTAAACTCATTAGCCTTGTCATTTAATCCCACTTCTGGTTTTACTTCAGTTGTCATGTTAGGCACTTTTGCGCTGAGAATGGAAAGACATTTTAAATGAGGAAAAAGAAAGTCTCTAGATTATTCCTCATATAGCCTGTTATACAAAGCCGTTTACTTCTCATTTCAATCTTGGGGGAATTTATCTTCCCTCTTTGTTTGAGTACCTGGATATTTGAGTTGTTACAAATGTGTTTTTTTTCTCCCTCAGGCTGAGCAAAAGTTAAAAAATGTTTTTTCCTCATCCCTGATAGGAACAATTTCCATATATCATTAGTCATTTCTTAACTTAATCATTTCTCAGTTTGGGCTCAGAATTGAAGACTCTTCAGAAGTCTTTCTAGCTACTCCATGGGCCCAGAATTGACTTACATGAATTTATGTCCAAGTTTTTCCACTTAAACGTTTTACCATAATAGGATAAAGTCTTCATAATTATAACTTAATAATTATACAATGTGTCACTGAGTCCCTGTATTATGAATATACTAATGATTTCTGTAAAAAAAAAAAAAAAGACATTTAAGTTTGAAAGAGAAGACTTCTGTAGCTCCTTCACTGCTAATGGGAGTTTTACTGGATACAAATTTTGCTTTTTCAAAGGATATATTGTGACAAATCAGCAGCTGAGTTTCCTGAAGAAATTCTTTGGCTAGGATGGGGCAGGTTTCACATGGCCTTCTTTGCCTAAGTAAACAGAAACATTGCAGGCACAGCGGCAATTAAAGACCTTTTCTTTAGGATTGAATCAGAGTAGTTTAGTAAATGAAGTAAATCCTTATTATAAATTTTACATGGGCCTTATGTGAAATATGTGATTGATTAAGGAAGTTGCTATAAAGAGTCTTTCTTTATAGCAAGTAAGGAAAGACTTGCTAAGTCCAAGTTGCCTTCAGGGACTGACAGGAACATAGAGAACTCAGATACTGAAATTTTCATTCTTGGCAGTAATGAGATTCTTTTCATATTAGTTTATTGGTATTTGACTTCCAGCGTTTCTAGCTTTGTGCGTAAAACTACTGAGAAGATTGGCACCCTTCATACGAGCCCTGATCTGAAAGTGAGACCAGAACCCAGGTGTGATGAGCAGTCATGTGAAGAGGATGTGGGTCCAGTCACTTGCCCAAAGGAGGAAGACACTGAGTAAGCCATTGCAGAGAAATCTGTGTAAATTCTAGAGGATACAATTGTCGGTTTGAAGAGAGCCATAAACCATGTCGTCTTGAAGAAGACACATGTATGACTCTGTTCATTGTAGATTATTTGCATAGCTTATAAAAACTGAATACCACAGAGTAAGTGTTGGAAAATTACACCAACCCATAACAAGTCTGTTGAGACAGAATTTTAATTTAGCACCTCTTCTTCCATCTTTCCCCTGAACAACTTCCCTCACCTCCAAATCTCTTCAAACTTCTGCAATGTTAGAGAAGGAGTATTAGAGTAAGAGTAGGATGACCAAGGATATAGGCCTTGTTCTGGTTCTGCTTCTGACTAGCATGTGACGTTGGTGACGCCCTCTGGCCTGTAAGATGAGAGCATTGGCATTAATGTCGTCACGTGCCTTCCTATGGTATGCTGGTGGCATAGTCCTTATGTAGTGGAGTTGTAGCAGAGCCCTTGGTCTGGCACAGTGTGAAGTATCTTGTCCATCTGGTCTCTGCCTTTTCTCATAATTCAGGGGATCTGGGCATTGGAGGCAGGCAAGCTCAGCACTCACACAGGAATTGAGATAGACCCACAGGGCCAGTGTATACTGACTGGACATTCAGATGAGAAAAAAGGTGTGTTACCCTTAGAGTAACTTAGTTATGAATCCGTATGTATATCGGGAAAAAAGTGTAGATAGTGCTGTGGCATTTAAGGCAGCCCTCAGTCTGACGTTAGCCCACCTTTCCAGCTTCATTTCCAACCACGTCTTTCTAAGCACTCTAAATTCTAGTCATGTCAGAGAAGTGGGTGTGTACACCTCACTACTTTTCTTCATGCTGTTTCTCCCACCTGCAGTATTTTCCCCCCATTTTTCCTAACGCAAATACACCTCCTCAGGAAAGCTTCTCGTGATTGCCTAGTCAGAATAATTATTCCTTTTTCTGTGCTTTCGGATCACAGTGCTTGTGCTGCTCTTTAGCATTCATTCTATTCTTTTTTATATTACAGTTGTTTTCTTGCCTTTCTTTCTGACTAGGGCTTACTCTGACTTGAACTTACTCATCTTGAAGCCATGGACCATTTTTTATACTCATCTGTTTGTTTCATGTATCATTAAGTACAATACCTACCACTTAGTGAGCACTTAGAAATATTTGCCCAAGAAGGTTCTAATCCCCTTTAACTCTTCTCACACTTCTCTAGGGGAAAAGAAGAAGTAACTAGTCAACCTCCAGAAGAGGACAAGTTTCAAGAGCTCAGAATGGCAACAGCAGAAGCAATGTGAGTATTTATGGGTGAGAAAGTTTTATAGAGAGTGGGAATGACTTTTTGAGATCATTAGTAGTGGTCCTGAGACAGTGTGGGGCAGAGGCAGTTTCATTTGGAATTGAAATTCATGAATTAATACAAAGGTAATGTTCTCTGTGTTGTCTTGCTACTGAGATAATTGTTATTTAAAGAGTTGAAAAGTAACATTTATTCTGGATAAGTAATGTTGTATCTGTTAGGCTTATTTAGCATGAAACAATTTGTTTTTGAAAAACCACATAAAACATAAATTTCTTACTTGTCTGTCTTATATAGGACCAAGCTACAGGACCCACTGGTATTGTTTGAACCACAGTCTCTGAAAATGGTTTTACAGGAGTGGCTTTCACAGTTAGAAAAAACATTTGCCATGAAGGACTTTTCAGGCATTTCAGATACTGGCAACTCATCCATGGAATCAAACCAGGGTATGCTATTGCTTGATGAGTCAAAAAAGGGAATATTAGACGAAGAAGATGAAAAAGAAAAAAGGAGCTCTTTAGGCAATGAAGAAACGGTTGATCAAGCAGTGTGTGACTCTGTAAATAGTCTGAGGGAGTCCCTGGATGATGACATTTTTCAAGTATGTTCTCCATGCAGTATACCAGGCAGTCTTCAGAAGGACCTGGCTGAAGTGACAACATTGTGTTTGGAACTGAATGTATTGAATTCTGAGATCAAAAGTGCAAGTAGACATGTAGACCACACTTTGCAACAGTGCTCTCCTGAAATTCTGGCTTGTCAGTTCCTAAAGAAGTACTTTTTTCTTCTGGACTTGAAAAGAGCAAAGGAGAGCATCAAGCTGAGTTATACTAACAGTCCTTGTGTTTGGGATACTTTTATTGAAGGATTGAAAGGTAATAATCAGATTGCCTTACCAATAGAGGACAGTAGCATCTTGGCATTTTTGAGTTTAAAGAAGAAGATTTAAGTAGAAAATCACCTCTGTTCTGGTCAACCATCCCTTCAGTTTTCCACTCAATTTAGTCTTTTGTTGCTTTTTTTTTTCTGTTGAGATTGCTCACTTTTTTTTTTTAATTGAAGTATGGTTGATTTACAACTCAATTTAATTTGTAATAGTTCTTGCAACTATTATAAGAAGCTAGTTTTATTTCTCTCACAGTCATTCAGAAAATGATACAGCAATGTTGGAGAAGTTGGGTTTAAGTAAAATTTTATAAGTGCAGATATATGAAAACCAGAAAATCCCTCTTGTAACTTACTAATATAGAGATAATATATACCATTTATTGAGTACTCACCAAGTGCCAGATAATATGCTAAACACTTTGCCAGCATTCTTTCATTTCATCCTTACAGCACTTTGGAGTAGATGGTGTTATTCTGTTTAATAAGTAAGGAAACTGAGGCACAGAGAGATTATAATAGTTGAGTAGGCTAAACTTCTGTAATATCTCATAATAACTCAGATACAATATAATAACTCAGATATGGTAGTTTATTTCTTGCTCATATATCAGCCCAGGACAGATGTTCCAGGTCAGTGGGCAGCTCTCTTGCATGTGGTAACTCAGGGTTCCAAGTTCCTTCCATTTTTTTGGTCTCTATCCTCCCTTAGGGCTGATGATTAAGACTGGGTTGCTATGTCCAGGGGGAAGCATGTGGAAGAGGCAGACAGGCTCTTACAGGGAGGTGTGGCCTGGTAGTGGCTTACATCTCTTCTGTTGGTGAGAATTCTATCTCATGGCCCCACCTAACTGCAAAGGAGTCTGGGAAATGACCTCTCCAGGTGTCTAGAAGGAAGAGGATGGACATGGGTCAGGAGCTTGCATGTCTGCCTCAGAGATTTTGGTGGGCAGTCAGCAGCCTCTACTTCACACTTGATTGAAGGTCACACTGTTGGTCATCCTCATGTAGACACCAGCTTTCATACCCTAGAGGCCATGCCTGCCCTTTCTACTACATAGTCCCATGTTTTTGAACAGGTGGATTTTCTTAACTCAAAACTCTGAATAACAGATGTCATGTTTCTAATAATTGATGTAGACTCTAAGCAAACATTTCATTCATTACCAAAAGTGAGTAGTCACAAGTAGAGATACATTTTTATATTATCTGACTTAAAGAGCTTTAAGGTTTCTAGAAACAAGGATCTATGGTTACAGTTCTGCCTCAATTCACATTTAGCAGTTAAAAGCATAAGAAATGATTTCAGCTTCTTTTTCTGAATTGAGGTAGACTGTCTTTTATGTTGAAGTAAGAAGAGTTATTTCTTTTCAAATAAGTTCAAATGTTTGATATTACTTACTGGAAATTTGCTATATCTGTCTCTATTATGTGATTGTACCCAACCTTGGTTACAGGAAAATAGCAAAAAAAAAAATAACCACTTCATCAACCTGAGTGGTTAACTTATTGCCAGAGCTGGCTGGAGCAAGTGTGGTGGGTGTTTGAGATGATGCAGCTGCTTCCAAATTGAATTTAAGGGGATAAGTTTGGCTTAGCGCCCACCCAATCATAAAGCTTTCCCTCACTTCATATGCTCTAAATGATGGCCTTCTCCTCTAAATCCCTTTAAATACTTACTGTCTGACCCAGTCAAATTGGAAATAATGAAACTGGGAAAAATTGATATTTTTTTTAAACAAATATATCGGAAATTGAAGGTTTGGCTCTTTAGAAATGGTCTATTGAACAGGTTCTACTCTTCTAATGATGTTGTAATCATGAAAACAGCTTTGGAACTGTTCTTTGGGATTTATCTTCAGAGCTAGTTGAAAACTTCTTGAAAAAACTCATTTTACTTTAGATTCATATATATGTAAACATATTTTTTAACTACAAGTAGTTTTAACTAGATCTTCACTCACTTTATTTACACACTTGGCTTTAAATGACTCGGCTATTCCCCAAAGTCAGATCTTCCTTTGGAGGAAGATTTGCTATAACTGATGTTTTTTAAAAATAGGTAAAATATTTTTAAGTTAATTTAATTAAATTTAATTAACTAATTTTGTTCCAAAAGATTGATTAGGGATATCAGTTCTAGAAAAAAACTGAAGAATTTGGCATTGATGGTAGAAATATAGCTTATATATATATTAGCTTGCATATATAATAGCTTATATATGTAATACATATATTACATATATAAAGGGTACATTTTCTTTTTTTTTTTTTGCGGTACACGGGCCTCTCACTGCTGTGGCCTCTCCCGTTGCGGAGCACAGGCTCCGGATGCGCAGGCTCAGTGGCCATGGCTCACGGGCCCAGCCGCTCCGTGGCATGCGGGATCCTCCCAGACCAGGGCATGAACCCGCGTCCCCTGCATTGGCAGGCAGACTCTCAACCACTGCGCCACCAGGGAAGCCCTAAAGGGCACATTTTCAATGGTAATAGTCATGTATTGGTTATCTGTTCCTTTATCTTGTTTAAAACTTCCAATATGCTTTGCCTCCCAATTTGATTTTTTTTTAACATCTTTATTGGAGTATAATTGCTTTACAATGGTGTGTTAGTTTTTGCTTTATAACAAAGTGAATCAGTTATACATATGCATATGTTCCCATATCTCTTCCCTCTTGCATCTCCCTCCCTCCCACCCTCCCTATCCCACCCCTCTAGGTGGTCACAAAGCACTGAGCTGATCTCCCCGTGCTATGCAGCTGCTTCCCACTAGCTATCTATTTTACGTTTGGTAGTGTATATATGTCCATGCCACTCTCTCACTTTGTCACAGCTTACCCTTCCCCCTCCCCATATCCTCAACTCCATTCTCTAGTAGGTCTGTGTCTTTATTCCCGTCTTGCCCCTAGGTTCTTCATGACTTTTTTTATTTTTCGTTAGATTCCATATATATGTGTTAGCATACAGTATTTGTTTTTCTCTTTCTGACTTACTTCACTCTGTATGACAGACTCTAGGTCCATCCACCTTACTACAAATAACTCAATTTCATTTCTTTTTATGGCTGAGTAATATTCCATTGTATATATGTGCCACATCTTCTTTATCCATTCATCTGTCGATGGACACTTAGGTTGCTTCCATGTCCTGACTATTGTAAATAGAGCTGCAATGAACATTTTGGTACATGACTCTTTTTGAATTATGGTTTTCTCAGGGTATATGCCCAGTAGTGGGATTGCTGGGTCATATGGTAGTTCTATTTGTAGTTTTTTAAGGAACCTCCATGCTGTTCTCCATAGTGGCTGTATCAATTTACATTCCCACCAACAGTGCAAGAGAGTTCCCTTTCCTCCACACTGTCTCCAGCATTTATTGTTTCTAGAGTTTTTGATGATGGCCATTCTGACCAGTGTGAGATGATATCTCATTGTAGTTTTGATTTGCATTTCTCTAATGATTAATGATGTTGAGCATTCTTTCATGTGTTTGTTGGCAATCTGTGTATCTTCTTTGGAGAAATGTCTATTTAGGTCTTCTGTCCATTTTTGGATTGAGTTGTTTGTTTTTTTGATATTGAGCTGCATGAGCTACTTGTAAATTTTGGAGATTAATCCTTTGTCAGTTGCTTCGTTTGCAAATATTTTCTCCCATTTTGAGGGTTGTCTTTTGGTCTTGTTTATGGTTTCCTTTGCTGTGCAAAAGCTTTGAAGTTTCATTAGGTCCCATTTGTTTATTTTTGGTTTTATTTCCATTTCTCTAGGAGGTGGGTCAAAAAGGATCTTGCTGTGATTTATGTCATAGAGTGTCCTGCCTATGTTTTCTTCTAAGAGTTTGATAGTGTCTGGCCTTACATTTAGGTCTTTAATCCATTTTGAGTTTATTTTTGTGTATGGTGTTAGGGAGTGTTCTAATTTCATACTTTTACATGTACCTGTCCAGTTTTCCCAGCACCACTTATTGAAGAGTCTGTCTTTTCTGCACTGTGTATTCTTGCCTCCTTTATCAAAGATAGGGTGAATATGTGTGTGGGTTTATCTCTGGGCTTTCTATCCTGTTCCACTGATCTATATTTCTGTTTTTGTGCCAGTGCCATACTGTCTTGATTACGCAATTTGATTTTAAAGTTCTTAAAAGCAGAGGTTGTCTCTTGTTCTGTTTTTGTCTCTCCTATGATGCTTTACAAATGTTGGGACTTGCACACAGTAGGTGCATGACTAATGATTGTTGATTAATGTGTTCATGAATAAAATATTTACCGCTATGAGATGAAGGGAAAGGGGTGTGCTTTGTCTTTTAGAAATGGCAAGTTCCAATCCTACATATATAAAGATGGAAGAAGGAGACCTTCCAACAAGATTAAAGTTATTGGATGACTTGGTCTCTTTTGACAGTCCTTTGTTGATTGCTTATGCTACCCGGTGAGTGGTCTTGTATGTTGTTTATGTGAACTAAAGCACAGACATTTTCTTTGTCTCAGTCTGTAAAGTTTTACTCTGTTACATGTTGAGCAGCTTCTTGTTAGTATATTTATTTTCATTTCTAATAAATACATAGATAATGTAACCAAGTTATATTATCTTACTGAAGTTGGAGACTAACATGTTTTGTTTTTAAATGCAGATTGTATGAGAAATTTGGAGAATCTGCCCTTCGATCCTTAATCAGGTTTTATCCATCCATTTTGCCTTCAGATGTCATGCAACTTTGTCATCATCATCCTGCTCAGTTTTTGGCTTATTTAGACAGTCTGGTAAAATCAAGGCCTGAAGATCAACGGTGAGAAGGAGAGAATATTTGCGGACCCTCCTTTTTTTTTTGGACTCTCTTTTGATAGGGCACTGTTTCTCTAGTATAAGCAGTTGGAACATTTATACTATTAACTGCCACAGGATTGAGGCACCTGCTATGGAAGAGGAGGATTTTGGCAGTTGTGTTCCATTCTTTCACAATTCACAGCACACACCACAAATGTGCACATAACCCACACTTCTCTTTCCTCCCTCTCTCCCTCTCAGAAATTCTCAGATCAACAGTGTAAAATTAAACTCCGCTTCAAGGCCTATGCTAAGACAGATAAGCTTCCTTGTTGTCTCTGCCAGTGAGTGGATTTGCTGCCACCTTTTTGTTGGTGATATATCCCAGCTTTTTGTGGGTGGATCTCAGTTACAGCTCTTAACTTCTTTGGGCTGAGGCCTCACTTCCTATCTCCACATGGCAGTGAACACACATGTCCTTTGGTTATTGAGAATGACAACTTCCCCCCTCTGTTTCTTCTGATTGGTTCACATTTGCTATACTGGTATTTATTTCTCCTTTTTTTTTTTTGGCCCCTTGGTATTTTCCTTATTATCTTGAAGCTCAACTGTTCAGTTAAAAGGCTATTATATTTTCACCAGCATTTCTATACATTTTGTAGCAGAAGAGTTTTCAAGTTATTTCATCCACTGTCTTGATCCCTTAATAACATTTTCTTCACATCTGCACATTTTATCTTTCCTTTCTCAGCATGAATATTGGTGATTTTTTTCCCCAACTTTCTCTTAGGTCATTCTTCCTTGAGTCCCTCCTACAACCAGAGTCTTTAAGATTGGATTGGCTGCTGTTGGCAGTGTCCCATGATGCTCCCCCAAGCACCAGCACTATGGACGATGAAGGAGACCCCAGGTATAGAAGGAGTCCTGTTTCTAAGCTCTGCTGCTCCTTTGGAATGGAACCAGTTTATTCACATATAGCATTCTGGGCTTACTTCAGGAATAGCTATGGAAGCGACTGACTCAAGTCACGGTAGTAATCAGATTGAGTGTACTGCTTAGTGGTTCTGAACATTTTTTGAATCACAGACCCTCTAAGAATCTGATGATTCCTCTCAGAAAAATGCACATTCATACAAAATTTTGCACATGATTGCAGAGAATTAAACTGGGCTACTGAAACTCTTTTCATGGACCAACATAAGAGACCTTGGTGACTAAACCTGTGTTAGAAGAAAATTGTTAGAAAATTGTGTGTGTGTGTGTGTGTGTGTGTGTGTGTGTATGTGTGTGTGTGTGTGTGTTTTCTTCCTAGAAATTTGCCAAGGGATTTTTAGATGTAACCTGATGTAGGATTTTTTTTTAACTTTGACTCTTTTTTTAAAGCTTTTCTAGTACATTTTAAAAACTTTTAATTAATTTATTTTTTGGCTGCATTGGGTCTTCGTTGCTGTGCACGGGCTTTCTCTAGTTGTGGTGAGCGGTGGCTTCTCTTGTTGAGGAGCATGGGCTCTAGGAGCGTGGGCTTCAGTAGTTGTGGCACATAGGCTCAGTAGTTGTGGCTCACGGGCTCTAGATTTGCAGGCTCAGTAGTTGTGGAGCATGGGCTTAGTTGCTCCGCGGCATGTGGAATCTTCCCGGACCAGGGATTGAACCCGTGTCCCCTGCATTGGCAGGCGGATTCTTAACCTTTGCACCACTGGGGAAGTCCCTGATTAGGATTTTTTAAAAAAAAAATTCATAAAAAATACATACTGTTACTTGTAATCTATCAGAAATATTCCTTGTGTTTTCCTCCAGGAGAAACTTTTTAAAAGCTCCCAAAATGCCTATTTTATATGCCTAGAGAAAAAGGTCTGGAAGGATATAAAATGGCTATCTGTGAGTGATGGAATTATGAGCTTCTTTCTTTTGATTACTAAAATATATAATTAAAAAAAAATAAACAGGTATTTGTCATTGGAAAAATAGCTATTTTAATTTTTCAAAGGCCAAGTAGAAATGTTTGAAAAATATAATAATGGAAAAAATGTAATTAAACTCTGATCTTACGTATCAGCTGACGAATAAGCATTTTTGTAGAGTTTATTTCCTGTCTAATTTACTGATTTTTTTTCATTTTTCAGGCCTCATTCCCACTTGTTTTCCTGGGGTTACAGTCAGCTAATCCTTCATCTAATTAAACTTCCTGCAGATTTTACAACAAAAGAGAAAGTGACTGACATCTGTAGGTCTCATGGGTAAGTGAGAATTTTCCTAGAAGCTGAAGTTAGGATTAGAATCATTTTAGTTAGTAACTTTGTAGTTAGGGGCCTGAACGGATATGCTTTGTCATTTGGGATTTTTTTTTTTTTGCTACATAAAGGTGGCTTTTTGTTTTAAGTGATAATAAACATCTTTTTTTGTCTTAAATTTTGAGTGTATTTTATTTTGTGTGTGGAAGAGACTGGTCCTTGCTCATTCCTCTCTCCCCCTTTTGCTTAGTTGTTAGCCCGGTTCTCAGGTTTATTTAATTAAGCACCAGACTGTGTGATACAAGTTATAATTGATACAGTTTCGGAGAAGGGAGAGATCAGAATGGGCTTGGTAGAATGGCTGGTGAAGGACTCAGGGAGGAGGTGAGACTTTGAGGTAAGCCCTAAGCCTGGGTAGGATTTGTATTCAAACAGGAGCCAGGAGGAGGGCAAGTCAAGTGAGAGAAACAGCAAGAGCAAAGCCATGAAAAACTGACATTGCTTTTTATCTGTACCACATATTCGTCAGTTATTCATGGCCTGAAGGTGTTATCTTATGGCTTTACCTGGATTACAGTCTTTTGGAGATAGGGACATGTGTCTTGCTTTTCCCTCATTATGCATAATTCATAAAGTGGTAGGCACTTGGTACATATTTGTTCACTGATAATGAGGGATGAGACTGGCTAGGTTGTGGGTCATGAGATCATATAGGACCTTGAAAGGTGGTTAGAAGAATTTAGTTATCAGCAGAGACCCTTTTAGGTACAAAAATGACAGGATAAAATGGAGGTTTCTGGAGATCATTTCTGGTTTCATACATGAGAAAGATTGGAGACGAGAAAGGAAGGCCAGCTAGGAAGCTGGTGCAGTAATTCAGGTATGACCAAATTGATTCTAGGTCAGCAGAAGGAGCACATCTAATGGCACATTTCAAAGGAAAATGCAGTGGGACCTGTAGATACTGGGTATAGCAAATGAAGGAAGGGGAAGAGTCAAGGAGAACTTACAAAGTTTGCATACTTGGGGAAGAAATATGCTAGTTTGTTATTGAACCTTAAAGTTTGTGAAGTATATAAGCTTAAATGTCTCATAATTGGGGCTTGGCCTCAAATGTTAGTATTTATCACTAGCTTTATTTTTTTTCTTAAATGCTCTAGATCAGGGCTGTCTAATAGAATTTTCTGAGGCAGTGGAAATATTCTATCACGCTGTCCAGTATGGTAGCCACTAGTCACATGTGGCCATTAAGTACTTGAAATATATATTGGTCAACTGAAGAACTGACTTTTAAATTTTATTTAATTTAAATGTAAGTAGCCACATGTGGCTAATATCTACAGTATTGGACCACACAGCTCCAGATAAATTCACTGCCTTTTATTCCTCTCTCCAACTTTGGTCTCTTTCAAGTTTCTGGCCTGGATATCTTATCCTCTGTTTGGAGCTGGGGAGAAGAAGAGAGGCCTTCACGAATATTGTGTATCTGAATGATATGAGCCTGATGGAAGGGGACAATGGTATGTAAATCCCAATCGGTTATTCTTGGTTACAGTATTTTAGAAGTCACTACAGACTATTCAATAAAGAAATTTGCTAAATATTTCAATGATCATTTATGTTATTCTAGCTAGCTGTCACATTTTTGGAGTTTTTTTTTTTTTTAATCTGTACTACTTGGTATACCATGAAATCATAACTAGAAATAAACTACAGGCAACTTTTCTGTTTCACGAGTGCCTACCATGTGAGGCATTATATTGATACCTAATGCTTTTCCATATGCTGTTTAAATGAGATATTAAACCTGTGGGATAGTTACTATTATTTCGATTTTTAAAAAGTTATGATTGAGGCCCAGAAAAAGGATAATTAGTTTCCCCACAGTCATACAACTAGTTAATGCTGGAGCTGGTGTTCAGGCCAGGTCTGACCATCTCTAAAGCTTGTGCTCAGGTTTTTTGATCTGCATCATGTTGCCATTTTACACAGCCCAAAGTTAGAGATCATTAAGATGAACTTAGAGTAGCAGTCAGATTTTCCTAAGCCTTTACAGGTACTTAGGGTTTGTTTTTGTTTTTGTTTTTTTAATTTTCGTGAATTCAATACAGATAAAATGGCAGTCAGGAGGCCAGGACTTTGACACACTGATTTCTGAAGTCTGAGAGTTCATCCTGCACTCAGAGAGGTGGTCTTGGTCTGTTTTGTAGTGTTACTTTATTCATCTCAAGCAGAGATGCCAGCAGCATGACATCAGGATCCTTCATCTAGCAGTGTGATCTACAGCCTTTTTCAGCCCTATTTCTGTAGAAGAAGAAAAGTTACAACCAAGCAAAGAAACCAGATGACTGGCAAAGAGATAGCCTCAGGTGTCACAGTTACAGCAATAATAACTGAATCATCTTTGTTTCAAACATGAAACAAGAGGGTCACATGGTTTTGTAGAACTATAGATGTGTTCACTTTGGAAAAATAACCAGAAAAGTTAAGATATAAATGGTTTATGCTTTTAAAGTTACAACATGATGTTTGTTATAGAAAAAAATGGAAAATCTAGGAAGAATGAAGAAGATATCACCTAAAATTCTTCCCACCCAGATAAAAGTACTCTTAATATTTTGTTAATATAATAATAATAGCTATTCTTACCCTTGGTGTATTAAATGGGAGTCTTTTCTTGACATTTTTCTCTCCTAACTTATATTTCACTTCAAAGAATGTTGCTTTTGCTGCCAAATATATATCTCATATCTATCTACTTTCTTTGGCTCCACCACGGTCATTCTGATCCCAGCTACTTGCCTGGTTACTGCAATAACTTTATAATTGGCCTTCTGGTTTCCATTCTTGCCCATCTTTAACCGATTTTCCTTAGAGCCGCCAGAATGGTTCTTTTTTTTTTTTAATTAAAAAAATTTTTATTGAGATAACATTGGTTTATAACATTATATAAGTTTTATGTGTACAACATTATATTTCCACTTTTGTATACCCTGCAGTGTACTCACCACTAAAAATTTAGTTTCCATCTGTCACCGTGTTTGTTCCCTTTTACCCATTTCACCCTGCCCCCACTCCATCCCCTCTGGTAACCACTACTTTGTTCTTTGCATCTACATGTTTGTTTTTGTTTGGTTTGTTCATTTATTTTGTTTTTGTTTGTTTTTGTATTCCACAAATGAGTGAGATCATATGGTGTTTGTCTTTCTCTGTCTGACTTACTTCACTTGGCATAATATGCCCAAGGTCCATCCATGTTGTCACAAATGGCAAGATTTCTTCTTTTTTTTTATGGCTGAGAAGTATTCCATTACGTGTATGTGTGTGTGTGTGTGTGTGTGTGTGTGTATCACATCTTCTTTATCCATTCATCTATCGATGGGCACTTAGGTTACTTCCATATCTTGGCTATTATAAATAATGTTGCAGTGAACATAGGGGTGCATATATCTTTTCCAATTAGTGTTTTCATATTCTTTGGATAAATATTCAGAAGTGGGATTGCTGGATCATATGGTAGTTCTATTTTCAGCTTTTTGAGGAACCTCCATGCTGTTTTCCCCAGTGGCTGCACCAACTTACATTCCCACCAACAGTGCACAGGGTTCCCTTTTCTCCATATCCTTGCCAACATTTGTAGACTTTTTGATGATAGCCATTCTGACAGGTGTGAGGTGATATCTCATGTGGGTTTTTTAAATATAAATTTATTATTTTTTATTTATTTTTGGCTGCGTTGGGTCTTCGTTCCTGCACATGGGCTTTCTCTAATTGCAGCGAGCAAGGGCTACTCTTTGTTGCGGTGCACAGGCTTCTCATTTTTGTGGCTTCTTTTGTTGCGGAGCACGGGCTCTAGGTGCACGGGCTTCAGTAGTTGTGGCTCGCAGGCTCTAGAGTGCAGGCTCAGTAGCTGTGGCTCACAGGCTTAGTTGCTCTGTGGCATGTGGGATCTTCCTGGACCAGGGATCGAACCCGTGTCCCCTGCATTGGCAGGCGGATTCTTAACCACTGAGCCACCAGGGAAGTCCTCCCATGTGGTTTTGATTTGCATTTCCCTAATAATTAGTGATGTGGAACATCTTTTCATGTGCTTCTTGGCCATCTGTATGTCATCTTTGGGAAAATGTCTATTCAGTTCCTCTGCCCATTTTTTCATCCAGTTGTTTATGTATTTTTGGTTATTAACCTCTTACTGGATATATTATTTGCAAATATCTTCTCCAATTCAATAGGTCATCTTTTCATTTTGTGGATGGTTTCTTTTGCTGTGTAGAAGCTTTTTAGTTTGATGTAGTCCTATTTGTTTATCTTTGCTTTTGTTTCCCTTGCCTGAGGAGACCTAGCTAGAAAGATATTCCTAGGACTGATGTCAGAGAGTGTCATGCCTATGTTTTCTTCTAGGAGTTTATGGTTTTGGATCTTACATTTAAGTCTTTAATCCATTTTGAGTTGATTTTTGTGTATGGTGTGAGGTAGTGGTCTACTTTCATTTTTTTTTGCATGAGGCTGTCCAGTGTCCCCAACACCATTTATAGAAGAGACTATCCTTTCTCCATTGGATGTTCCTTATTCCTTTGTTGTATATTAATTGTCCATATATGTATGGGTTTATTTCTGGGCTCTCAGTTCTGTTCCATTGATATATGTATCTGTTTTTCTGCCACTACCATGCTGTTTTGATTACTGTGGCTTTATAATATAGTTTTAAATCAGGGTGTGTGATACCTCCAGCTTTGTTCGCTCAGGATTGTTTTGGCTATTTTGGGTCTTTTGTGGTTCCATGTAAATTTTAGAATTTTTTGTTTTATTTCTGTGAAAAATGTTTTTGGGATTTTGATAAGGATTGTATTGAATCTATAGATTGCTTTGGCAATATGGTCATTTTAACAATGTTAATTCTTCCAGTCCATGAGCAGGGAATATCTTTCCATTTATTTGTGTCTTCTTCAGTTTCTTTCAGCGGTGTCTTATAGTTTTCAGTATACAGGTCTTTCACCTCCTCGGTTAAATCTGTTCCTAGGTATTTTATTCTTTTTGTTGTGACTGTAAATGGAATTGTTTTCTTAATTTCTTTTTCTGCTAGCTCATTGTTAGTGTATAGAAACGCAACAGATTTTTGAATGTTGATTTGTACCCTGCAACTTTATTATTTCTAGTAGTTCTTTGGTGGAGTCTTTAGGGTTTTCTATGTATAAATCATGTCATCCACAAATAGTGACAGTTTCACTTCTTCCTTTCCAATTTGGATGCCTTTTCTTTTTCTTGCCTGATTGCTCTAGCTGGGACTTCTGGTACTATGTTGAATAAGGGTGGTAAGAGTGGGCATCCTTGTCTTGTTCCTGATTTAGAGGGCTAGCTTTCAGTTTTTCACCATTGAGAATGATATTAGTTGTGAGTTTGTCATATATGGCCTTATTATGTTGAGGTATGTTCCTTCTATACCCACTTTATTGAAAGTTCGTTTTATCATAAATGGGTGTTGAATCTTGTCAAATGCTTTTTTTTTTTGCATATATTGAGATAATTATATGGTTTTTATCCTTCATTTTGTTAATGTGGTGTATCATGTGAATTTATTGTGGATACAACTATTCTTGCATCCCTGGAATAAATCCCACTTGGTCATGGTGTATGATTCTTTTTATGTATTGTATTCGGTTTGCTAATATTTTGTTGAGAATTTTTGCATCTATGTTCATCAGAGATGCTGACCTGTAATTTTTTTGAGTCTTTGTGTGGTTTTGGTATCAGGATGTTGTTGGCTTTGTAAAATGAGTTAGAAAGCATTCCCTTCTCTTCAAGAGTTTGAAAAGGATAGGTATTAAGTCTTTTGAATGTTTGGTAGAATTCACCTATGAAGGCATCTGGTCCTAGAGTCATGTTTTTTAGGAGCTTTGATTATTATTTCAATTTCTGTACTAGTGATCGGGCTATTTAGATTTTTCATTTCTTCATGATTCAGTCTTGGAAGGTTTTATGATTCTAAGAATTTGTCCATTTCTTCTAGGTTGTCCAATTTTTTGGCATGTAGCTGTTCATATTATTCTCTTATAAGCCTTTCTATTCCTGTGGTATCCACTGTTATCTTTCTTCTTGCATTTCTGATTTTATTTATCAGAGCCTTCTCTAAGATTAGTGAGTCTAGCTAAAGATTTGTCAATTTTGTTTATCTTCTCAAGAACCAGCTTTTAGTTTTATTGATCTTTTCTATTGTCTTTTTAGTCTTTATTTATTTATGCTCTGATCTTAATTATTTCCTGCCTTCTACTGATTTGGGGCTTCATTTGTTCTTTTTCTAGTCAGGGTTAGATTGTTTATTTTAGATTTTTCTTGTTTCTTGAGGTAGGCATGTATTGCTTAAACTTCCCTTTTAGTATCACTTTTGCTG
Source organism: Tursiops truncatus (assembly GCF_011762595.2). Lineage (NCBI taxonomy): Eukaryota > Metazoa > Chordata > Mammalia > Artiodactyla > Delphinidae > Tursiops > Tursiops truncatus. The sequence continues at coordinate 70,804,778 of NC_047041.1, read as the reverse complement.
CATCCCATAGATTCTGGTATGTCATATTTTCATTTGTCTTTGGGTAACTTTTGATATCTTCTTTGATTTTCATTGACTTGGTAGTTGTTCAGTAGCATGTTGTTCATCTCCACATATTTGTAATTTTTCCAGCTTTCTTATAGTTGATTTCTAGTTTCATAGAAATTGGAAAATATTCTTGATACGATTTCAGTCTTCTTAAATTTACTGAGATTTGTTTTGTGTCCCAACATACGGTTTACCCTTGAGAAAGTTCCATGTCCACTTGAGAAGAATGTGTATTCTGATGCAATTGAATGGAATGTTCTGTACAAATCTATCAAATCCATCTAGTCTGATGTTTCATTTAAGGCTGCTGCTTCCTTGTTGACTTTCTGTCCGAATGATCTATCCATTGATGTCAGTGGGCTGCTAAATTCCCCTACTATTATTGTGTTGCTGTCAATTTCTCCTTTTAAGTCTGTTAATAATTGTTTTATATATTTTGGTGCTCCTGTGTTAGGTGCATATATATTAATAACATTATGTCTTTGTGATGAATTATCTCCTTTATCATTATATACTATCCACTTTTGTCTCTTGTTATCTTTTTTGGTTTGAAGTCTATTTTGTCTGATATAAGTATGGCTACACCCACTTTCTTTTGGCTGCCATTTGCCTGGAGTGTCATCTTCCATCTCTTTACTTTGAGCCTATAATTGTCTTAAACTCTGAGATGAGTCTCCTGGAGGCAGCATACAGTTGGCTCTTGGTTTTTAATCCACCCAGCCTTTCTGTGTCTTTTGATCGGTGAATTCAGTCCATTTACATTTAGGGTGATTATTGACAGATGACGATTTGGTACTGCTATTTTATCTTTCGTTTTCTGGTTGCTCTATATCTTCATTATTTCTTTTTCCGTGTATTTCTGCCTGCCATTTTGCTTTGGTGTTTTTTTATGATGTTTTTCTCACTTTCCTCTTTTTTAATGTTTTGTGTCTTTGCTCTAGATTTATTTTTTGTGGTTACCATGGGGTTTGTATGAAACATGTCATAGATAAAGTAGTCCTTTTTCTGCTTATAGCATCTTATCTCTATGTACCTATATGAGTTCCACCCTTTTCCTCTCCCCCTTTTGTATTTTTCTTGCCTCAAATTATCCCTTTTTATGTTGTGAGTTTGTTACCAAATTGAAGTAGCTATAATTACTTTTTCTACTCATCTTTGCCCTTTAACCTTTATGCTGTAAAGTGTTTAAAAAACCTATTCTGATAAAGAGTTGCAGTTTAAAGATTCTGTCTGCTTATCACTTTACTCAAAGATTTGTGTACTTTGCTCTTTTCTGTTTGTTTGTTTCTGGTAAAGAGCTCCTTTCAACATTTCTTGTAAATGCAGGTCTAGTGTTGATGAACTTCCTCAGCTTTTGTTTGTCTGGGAAAGTCCTTATTTATCATTCATATCTGAATGATAACTTTGCTGGATAGAGTATTCTTGGGTGATGGTTTTTATCTTTCAGTATTTTGAGAATGTCATTCCACTTTCTTCTGGACTGTAGAGTTTCTGCTGAGAAATCTGTTAATAGCCTAATGGAGGTTCCTTTGTAGGTTACCCTTCCTTTTTCCCCTGGCTGCCTTAATTCTTTGTCATTGACTTTTAACAATTTTAATATAATATGTCTTGAAGAAGGTCTTTTTAAAATACATTTATTTATTTATTTATTTATTTTTGGCTGCGTTGGGTCTTCATTGCTGCGTACGGGCTTTTTCTAGTTGTGGCGAGCGGGGCCTACTCTTGATTGCAGTGCTCTGGCTTCTCATTGTGATGGCTTCTGTTGTTGCAGAGCACAGGCTCTAGGTGGGTGGGCTACAGTAGTTGTGGCATGTGGGCTCAGTAGTTGTGGCTCATGGGCTCTAGAGTGCAGGACCAGTAGTTGTGGCACACGGGCTTTGTTGCTCCGCGGCATGTGGGATCTTCCTGGACCAGGGCATGAACCCATGTCCCTTGCATTGGCAGATGGATTCTTAACCACTGCACCAGCAGGGAAGTCCCTTGAAGAAGGTATTTTTGTATTGAGATAATTAGGTGTTCTCTTAGCTTCATGGGCTTGTATATCCAGTTCCTTCTCCAGTTTGGGAAGCTCTCAGCTATTACTTCTTTAAATAAACTCTCTGCTCCCCTCTCCCTTTCTTCTCCTTCTGGGAAACCCATTACCCTAATGTTGTCTTTCCTAAGGAGTTGGATAGTTCTCATAGAATTTTTTCAAATATCTTATTTCTTTCTTCTTCTGCTTGTGTCATTTCTAGAGTTCTATCTTCAAGCTCACTAATTCTCTCTCCCATGTGATCTGCTCTATTTTCAGTGCTTTCTAATGTTTTCTTCAACTCATTTATTGAATTCTTTAGTTCTAGAATTTGTTTTTCTTTTTTAGAGTTTTAATCTCTTTTGTAAAGTATTCCTCTGTTCATTAATTTCGTTCCTGAGTTCATTGAACTGCCTGAGTTTTCTTGTAGTTCCTTGACTTTCTTCATGACAGCTATTTTGAATTCTCTGTCAGTTAGATCACAGTATTCTGTGACTTTAAGTTTGGTTTCTGGAGAATTGTCATTTTCCTTTTGTGGTACAGTGTCCCTATGGTTCTTCACAGCGTTTGATGAAGTTGTTCCTCTGACACACATTTAAAGTAGCAAGCACCTTTCTGCTTCATTCTAATGATCCAACAGGTTAGAAATTAGAGGCCTTTCTTTTGTTTTCCAGTAGGTGGCGCTATAGCACAAGTTTTGGGTTTCTCTTACGTCAGCTGCCTCTGGTTATATTTGAGAGTCTGCACTTTGTGCCCTCTACCATCTCCATCTGTGGTGTGGCCCGATGCCTGCATTATCACTTCCTGTACCTGCAGGGTCGCCTTACTTCTGCCAGTGTTGCTAGCATTGCCACCTGGTGCACCAGGATGGTGGGCTCCCTCCTGTCCAGGAGCCCTTGAGTGGCAAGTTCCACTGCTATTGGGGAGGAAGGGGCAGGGGCAATAGCTAGGATTGCTCAGGTGGCCCTGCCCTGTCCAGTGTTGTAAGATTCATGGGCTTGCTACTTCGAGTGGGGGGCTGGGGGCTGGGGTCATGTGCACTGCTTCCCCTGCTACCGTCAGCTTCTCTGGGGCTGGAGGGCTGGGACAGCAGACACCGCCTCCACTGTTTCCCTGGTTCTGCCTCTTCTATGTGTTCCAGTCCATCACCTTTAGTTGTATAGATATGTGGAGAATTCTCTGGTTTCTTGGTATGTCGGACACAAGAACCTTTGTTGTGTTGTGGATGTTTTACTGGTTGCAGGTTAAGGGGAGAGACAAAGGTAGCTTTTCACTCCACCACGTTGCTGACTCTCAGAATGGTTCTTTTAAACAAAAATTGGATTATGTGGCTCTCCTCCTTGAAGCCCCTTACACTGGACTCAAAATAAAATCCAGATTCTTAAGCTGTTCCCTTATGGCCTGGCCCTATCATCTCATTCTCACTCCTCACTGCCACCTTTGTGCATTGTAGGCCTTTTTTGAGTTCCTTGAACTCACCTAGTTCCTTCCTGTGTCGAGTCATTTTCCATGTTTCCTTTGTCAGAAATGCAGGCTCCTTCACCCTCCATTCCTGACACCTTCCCTGCACGTTTGTGTACATATGGGCCACAAGCACATGCTCACTAAACTTGTCTCATCTTTCAGCTCTCTGCTTAACTGTCGCTTCTCATACAGCCCTTCTCTGATCCTTAAAAAAAAAAAAAAAAAAAAACCCAAACCTGCCAATCTCTCTAATGGCTCTTTGATCTTTTCCTTTATAGCAAGCACTTAGCACAGTTTATAAGCATAGATTTATTTATGTGTTTGTCTAAGTTCTGTCTCCTTTACTGGACCATGAGTTCCACAGGAGTGCAGGCCGGGCTCATCATGTCTGTTTGTTCCTCATTCACATTCAGTGCCTAGTATGCAGTGTGCCCTGGGTAATTACTTACTGCGTGAGCAAATGAAGGAATGTTGGAGCTAATTTTATGGCTTCTCCTTTTCGTGAGCTATTTATTCAACAAATATTCAGAAAACAACTCTGTATTGGGGGTAATGAGATTATATTCTTTAATATTTTTATGTTTTGGTATGAAACATTTTCACGAATGGTTTCTCCTGTATGCAGGCAGAGTGCTAAGAGCGGTCAGAGCCCACATTGTTTCTCTGTGTTTGAGTAGGTTGGATCCCAGAGACTGTGGAGGAATGGAAGCTTCTCCTACACCTGGTACAGAACAAGAGCACAAAGCCAGCCCCCCAGAAGTCACCAAATGGGAACTTCAGCGATGGGCCTTCCCCTATCAACGTGGAGAATGTGGCACTCCTGTTAGCTAAGGTCATGGGCCCAGACCGGGCCTGGTCACTGCTACAAGAATGTGGTTTGACCCTTGAGCTGTCAGAGAAGTTTACCAGAACCTGTGATATCCTGAGGATTGCTGAGAAAAGGCAGAGGTAATGTATGTCTGTCCTGCCCTATCCACAGGCACCTGGGGAATGTAGAATTGCACAGATTTTCAGAGGTGGACGGGACTATAGAGATCACATAGTCTCAACCCCTCATTCATAGATGAGGGAACAGAGACTCCTCTGTTGATGAAGGTGATTAAGAGAAGAGGTTAAAGAGGTTAAATATTTTGTTCACAGTCATCACCAAAACACTGTTTAGGTTAATGTAAATACCCAAATCTGATGTGTACTCAATTCTTTAAGACTATTATTGGTACCGCATACCTAATTGTCTCAGTCAGGGTTTTGTTTTGTTTTGTTTTTTTTAAACTGTGGTAAAATACAGATAACATAAAATTTCCTGCCAACCGTTTTTAACCACTTGGTTCAGTAGTGTTAAGTATATTCATATCAGTGTGCAGGCAGTTTCCAGAACTTTTTCAACTTACAAAACTGAAACTCTATACCCATTAAACAACAGCTCCCCCTTTCCCCTCCACCTAAGCCCTGGTAACCACCATTCTACTTTCTGTCTCTGACTTTGACTACTCTAAGTACCTGATATAAGTGGGATCATACAGTGTTTGTCTTTTTGTGACTGGCTTGTTTCACTTAGCATAATGTGAGTAATGCTGCTATGAACATGAGTTTACAGATATCTCTGAGACCCTGCTTTCAGTTCTTTTGGGTGTATACCCAGGTGTGGAATTGCTGGATCAGATGGTACTTCTATTTTTAATTTTTTGAGGAACCTCCATACTGTTTTCCATGGAGCCTGCACCATTTTACATTCCCACCAATTATAGCACATCCCCACCAACACTAGTTATTTTCTGGTTTTTTTCTGTTTTGATTTTTGTTTTGTTTTTTTGGATAGTAGCTATCCTAATGGGCATGAGGTGATATCTCATTGTGGTTTTATTTGCATTTCCCTAGTGATTATTGATGTTGAACATCTTTTCATATGCTCGTTGGCCATTTGAATGTCATCTTTGGAGAAATACCTGTTCAAGTCTTTTGCCCATTTTTAAATTGCATTATTTGTTTTTTGTCATATGAGTTCTTTACATATTCTCAATATTAACCTCTCAGATATGTGATTTGCAAATATTTTCTCTTATTGTATAGGACAGGATGCCATATTCACAGGATGCCTTTTCAGTCTGTTGATTGTGTCTTTTGATGCACAGAGTCAGTCAGCTTTTTTAATCCTTTCTTCTGAAAAGAATGAACAATGACAGCTAAATTTGCCTGTTTCTTTTCTTTGGGATTTCAGAGCCTTGATACAAAGCATGCTTGAAAAATGTGATCGGTTTCTCTGGTCTCAGCAGGCCTAATTGAAGAAGATTCAGCAAGGTGTCATGACATTTTGAGAAAAACTGAATCGTGCTCCGGAACCTTCTGAATGCATTTGTTATTGAAGGAAAGGCCCCATCTGAGATCCCTGCCACCTTATTGGGAGCACTTTTGTCCGTGTCTGTAACCTCTGCATTTGTGGCTCTATCTGTACCTCAGTGTTTTTCAACTGAAGTTGAATTTTGAAAGGAATCAGTCCTTGTTTGCTGAAATGAAGTGCTCTGGAAGGAATCAGAATGTGAATATCCCCAGCTATGCAGTCCTTATTCTGAACAACAGTGTTATTTGTTCCTTGCTGGTGGACTGGGGGAATTCTTTTCCTGTCGTGACTGCCATGTAGGGAGCAGAAGTTTCTCATCCTGGTCACATGAAGACATACAATGTAATTGACAGAAATTGAATTCCTTTTTTATCTTCTCTGGGACACTTGAGAAATTGCCAAAGTAAGATCTGGTATAATGGAATTAACACATAAAATGAGTGAAACACTGAAGATTCAAATCAGATGTTTAAATGAAATGGCCCCATATTTAAATTGAGCTAATTTAAAATGTATTTTTTTTCCAGTGCTTGACATTTTCTAATCTGAACCTATATACAACTAATTCATTACTGGAAATGTTTTACTCCAGTCTTTCCTAAACAGTAGCCTAAAGGAATCATGTACTTTTAAAATTTGTTTTTTAAAAGCCATAATAAAGGAAGGCTGAGTACTGATAAAGATCACAGCAAGTGCTTGTATTATTTAAGCCAAGTACTAGATTGCCATTTTCAGGCTCCTGTATACTTACACAGCATGTTACATTAATAATAAATGTAAAATCTAATTTAAAAATTATTTGAGTGGAATGTAGACATGAGGTTTATAGTGAGCAATTTTCAGGAAGGTGTGGTGTAAACTCGGTGTGGAATAAGCAAAGTGTTGGGCACATTGAATGATTCACTTCTTTCTTTCATTTATAACACAGCCAGAGAACTATAAACACAAATTGCTGTCGTACTTCCATGTGACATTTGGATATGACATAACCAGATTAGTTGAAGAGATGATCAGAGAAGGGAGGCTTCACAAAGCTTCTTAGCATTTTGGGAAGTGTGGAAAACCTAACAATTTTGGTCACCAGCGTGTGGCAGAGTGTGTGTGTGGTGTCTCCCCACACCACGCAATTCTCCAACACCAGCTGGGTGTCCTACAACTCAACTCAATTGAACGTATCTCCCTGGAGATAGCATCCGATTTCACAGGTTAGGGGCTCAGAACCACAAAACTGCCCCCACTTAAGATGCCAGTCACAAATCCAGGTTGTTAACCGTACAGGCGTACCTCTTTTTTTTTTTTTTTCAGGCATACCTCTTTTTATTGTACTTTGCTTTATTGTGCTTCACAGGTACTGTTTTTTTTCTTTCTTTTTTGTTTTCTTTAACAAATTGAAAGTTTGTGGCAACCCTGTGTTCAGTAAGTCTATCAGTACAATTTTTCCAACAGCATTTCCTTACTTTGTGTCTCTGTCACATTTCCCTGATTCTTGGAATACTTCAATCTTTTTCACTCTCATTATTTGTCAGGGTGATCTGTGATCAGTGATCTTTGATGTTACTATTGTAATTGTTTTGTGGCACCACTGCACCCATGTGTGATGGTGAACTTAATGTGTGTTGTGACTGCTCCAACTGGCCGTTCCCCATCTCTCTCCCTCTCCTCAGGCTTCCCTATTCCCTGACACACAGCAATATTGGAATTAAGCCAATTAGTAACCCTATAATGGCCTCTTAAGTATTCAAGTGAAAGGAAGAGTTACACATCTCTCACTTTAAATCAAAAGCTAGAAATGATTAAGCTAAGTGAGAAAGGCATGTTGAAAGCTGAGATAGGCTGAAAGGTAGGCCTCTTGCATCAAATAGCCAAATTGTGAATGTAAAGGAAAAGTACATGAAAGAAATTGAAAGTGCTACTCCAGTGAATATAAGAATGAGAAAAAAGTGAAAGAGCCTTATTGCTGATATGGAGAAAGTTTTAGTAGTCTGGATAGAAGATCAAACCAGTCACAACATTCCCATAAGCCAGAGCCTAATCCAGAGCAAGGCCCTAACTCTTCAATTCTGTGAAGGCTGAGAGAGGTGAGGAAGCTACAGAAGAAAAGTTTGAAGCTGGCAGAGGTTGGTTCATGAGGTTTAAGGAAAGAAGCTGTCATCATAACATAAAAGTGAAGCAGCAAGTGCTGATGTAGAAGCTGCAGCAAGTTATCCAGAAGATCTAGCTAAGATCATTAATGAAGGTGGCTACACTAAACAACAGATTTTCAGTGTAGACAAAACGGCCTTATATTGGAAAAGGAGGCCATCTAGTACTTTTCACAGCTAGAGAGGAGAAGTCAATGCCTGGCTTCAAAGCTTCAAAGGACAGGCTTCCTCTCCTGTTAGGGGCTAATGCAGGTAGTGACTTTCAGTTGAAGCCAATGCTTATCTACCATGGTGAAAATCCTAGGACCCTTAAGAATTATGCTAAGTTTACTCTTCCTGTGCTCTATAAATGGAACAACAAAGCCTGGATGGCAGCACAAGTGTTTACAACATGGTTTAATGAATATTTTAAGCTCCCTGCTGAGACCTACTGCTCAGAAAAAGAGATTCCTTTCAAAATATTACTGCTCACTGACAGTGCACCTGGTTGCCCAAGAGCTCTGATGGAGTTGTACATCAAGTTTAATGTTGTTTACATGCCTGCTAATACAACGTTCATTCCGCAGCCCATGGATCAAGGAGTAATTTCAACTATCAAGTCTTATTTTTTAAGAAATACATTTTGTAAGACTATAGCTACCATAGATAATGATTCCTCTGATGATTTGGGCAAAGTAAATTGGAAACCTTCTGGAAAGGATTCACCATTCTAGATGCCATTAAGAACATTCATGATTCGTGGGAAGAGGTCAACATATTAACATTAATAGAAGTTTGGAAGAAATTGATTCTAACCCTCATGGATGACTTTGAGGGGTTCAGGAGTTCAGTGGAGGAAGTAATTGCACGTGTGGAAATAGCAAGAGAACTAGAATTAGAAGTGGAGCTTGAAAATATGACTGAATTGCTGCAATCTCATGGTAAAACTTGAACGGATGAGGAGTTGCTTATGGGTGAGCAAAGGAAGTGGTTTTTGAGGTGGAATCTACTCCTGGTGAAGATTGCTGTGAAGATTGTTGAAATGAAGACAAATGATGTAAAATATTACATAAACTTAGTTAATAAAGCAGTGGCAGGGTTGAGAGAAAAATGACTCTAATTTTGAAAGAAGTTCTACTGTGGGTAAAATGCTCTCAAACAGTATTGCCTGCTACAGAGAAATCATTTGTGAAAGGAAGAGAAGGAAGAGTCGGTGATCTGCCAAACTTCATTGTTGTCTTATTTTAAGAAATTGCCACAGCTGCCCCAACTTCATCAAACACCACGCTGATCAGTGAGCTGCCATCAACATGGAGGCAGGACCCTCCACCAGCAGCAAGATTACAATTTGCTGAAGGCTCAGAAGATGCTTAGCATTTTTTTTATCAATAAAGCAGTTTTAAATTAAGGTATATACATTTTTTTAAGACAATGCTATTGCACGCTTCATAGACTATAGTATAGTGTAAACATAACTTTTATATGCACTGGGAAACCAAAAAATTCATGAGACTCGCTTTATTGCTGTGGTCTGGGGACCGAACCCACAATATCTCCAAGGTATGCCTGTACTTCTGACCAACTGGCTATAAATCAGAGGTTCCCGTGACCCGCTCCTTGGGTTCAATTAATTTGCTAGAGTGGCTCACAGAACTCAGAGAAACATTTTACTTACTTAGATTATCAGTTTATTATAAAAGGCTCAGGAACAGCTGGCTGGAAGGGTAAGGTATGGGGAAGGGGCAAGGAGCTTCCATGCCCTCTCCTAGTGCCACTCTAGACCAATCTCCACATGTTTACCAACTGGAAGCTCTAGATAAAGCAGCGGCAGCATTGAGAGTGGAGATAGGCTGGACGTTGAGTTCAGTTGCCAATGGCCAGTGTCAAGAGTGGGACTGAAAGTTCCAACACTCTAATCACATGGTTGGCTCCACTGGCAGCCAGCCCCCATCCTTAGGTGTGGTCCAAAACTCACCTCATTAACAACGAAAGACACTTTTCTGCCTCTCATCGCCTTGGAAATTCCAAGGGTTTTAGGAACTCTGTGCCAGGAAAGGAGATGAAGACCAAATATAAATTTCTTATCACAATATCAAACCTTCCCACTAGTTCAGCTGGATTGTGGCTGTATTGGATTAAGTTGACTGTGAGTCTATAAGGTAAAGGGTGAGAGCCTTCCTGTCACTTTCAGCTTTTGTCATTACACAGTGACTGTCCAGAAGAGGGTGTGGAGGAAATCTCAGGAGGAGGGGACACCCTGAACTGGCACAATTGTGCAATTATTTCCCGACAGATCGTTCTAGGGCACGTTATAGCAATCCTCATTTACCTAAAGGCTAACAGAATTTTCTAGCATTAAAACAAACCCCCCCCCAGAAACCCCACATCATCTGAATTTATTTTCTAAGGAAAACAAACAAAAATCCCATTCAGTTAAACATTTAAATTTGAACAGTCTACTTGGATATTAGGCAGTGTTTTCAAATACAACTTGTAATCTTTCACTTGCCTAAAAATGATAGATTGATTCATGGTTGCCTCACTTTTATTTTTGCATCCAGACTTGACTGGTGTTTAACAGGGCTTCAGGGTATCATAATGGCGGAGGGCTTGGGTTTGTCGACTGAAAAAAGAAGCACAATGTGAGAATTGTGAGGTTTTTTTGTTTGTTTTTTTGCAGTACACGGGCCTCTCACTGTTGTGGCCTCTCCCGTTGTGGAGCACAGGCTCCGGACGCGCAAGCTCAGCGGCCATGGCTCACGGGCCCAGCCGCTCCGCGGCATGTGGGATCTTCGCAGACCAGGGCACGAACCCGTGTCTCCTGCATTGGTAGGGGGACTCTCAACCACTGCGCCGCCAGGGAAGCCCATGAGTTAAGTTTTATTTGGGGCAAAATGAGGACTACTGCCCGGAGACTGCATTTCAGATAGCTCTGAGAAACTGCTCCAAAGAGGTTGGGGGAAGGTCAGTGTTGTAAATGATTATAGTGAAGGGGGGTGGTGCGTGCAGCCAAGCATGCAGTTGGACAGAGGCTTGTTGCTAGTCAGGAGGAGCAGATGTCACAGTTTATAATTTTAGTTCTTTTCTAGATGTGAGTAGATGCAAGAATTGGAGCTCATAAGATCTTCTCCTGAAAATATCTAACTATATGAAGACCTGTTCCAGTTTTTCCCAGATCACAGAGTGCCGCATTCCTGATCTCCACCCTGACCTCCTTTCAGGGGGTGTTGAAGGTCAGCAGCCACAGTGGTTCATGATTCAATCCTTGTAGAGGTAGATGGCAATGCCAAATTTTAGTTGGCAGGTTCTGAGGCAGACTGGCTTTGAATGTCTGCTCTTCATCTAGATGACCTTAGGTGAGTTCCTTTGTTTCTCCAAGTTTCAGCTTCCTCATCTGTCAAATATGGATAATAGTAGCAGTCCCCTTGGGGGTAGTTTGAGGATTAAATGAGATAATGAATGTGAACCAGAGCTACCTCATAGTGACAATTAAATGAGACTAAAATGCAGAGCGTAGTGCCTGTGGCATAGTGTCTGGGTAATAAATATTAGTTGTCGTTTGAAAGATTTGGAATATCGTTTCACCCAGTAGTGATCAGACCCATGTACACTGGTTTTCATGAATGAAAGACAGTGGGAAGACCAAAATTGAAATAATTTCCTTGCATGTATTTAATTTGTCACTGCCCTGGCCAAGGCTCAAAACCTTGTCGTCATCCTTGCCCCCTTCCTCAACCCTCACTTCCAATTACTAGGTAAATTCCCTCAATTCTACATTGGTGGTGTTTTCCGTTAGTCGTTTATTTTTCCATTCTCTATTGCCACCATCCCACATTCTCATTACTTCTTGCCAAGACAATTACATCAGTCTTACGGGAACTTTCTTCACTTCTGTTAAAAAAACAAAATTCAACAGTACATTTGAAGGTCTAGTTGGCTTTATTCAACAACTCATGAATCAAACAGCATCACACCTAGCAACTAGAAGAGTGCTCTGAGTGGGTGTACGAAACGGAGAGCTTTTATAGGAAGAAGGGTGGGACAAGACAAAAGAAAAAAGATTATTTCTAGGTCAGGATATCTTCTTTTTGGGGGAAAAGGATCATCAAAACTTTTATCATGCATGTTACCTCTTCTGGGGGTGGGGCGTGGATGGAGAGGGCCCACATGCAGATTACCTCTTCGGTGCTGACCAGAAAATTCCACTGGTTAAGATTACATTTCTGGGGAGGGTTGAAACTGCAACTAAGTCAAGTATTAAGTCTAGGCTTGGTATCACGGGAGCACAAGTGGCACCATTTTGGGCCTTTGGTTTTCTCGTTAACACTTCTAAAGACTGCCTTCCCCACCACCACTGAGTCTCAGCACATCACAATGGAACCAGCATTAGGTACCACCCAGTCAGGTGATTCACGAACTTGCCATGCATCAGAATCATCACAGGAGCTCGTTAAAAATACAGACGCTGGGATCCTGCCCCAGACCTGGAACTTGTAGATCTAAGGACTAATTTAACCTCCTTCAGCTTGTCTCCTACCCCCACGTTATTCCTAAATTTAGATGTAGAGTTATCCTAGTTTGTAGATAAACCTAGACCCCTGAGAAAGAGTGCTTCCCTGGGTCTCATGGGAAGTTAATTGGAGATATATTGTCAGAATCCTTGTCCTCTGAGGCATAGCCTTAAGCCACTTCCAATCAGAAACTTTCGGTGGCTCTCCTCTGCTTTCAAAATAAAGCCCAAATCCTTGAGATTGACATTTAAACTGATGAAACAAAATTATTTTAAGGCAGGACAAGAAAAAAATGTAACGTAAAATTTTCTCTGCTTTTTGAACCACTATCCCCCCCCCCCTTTAGTGTACATTGTGCATCTGTACTACACATTAACTAGGTTCCCTTAAAAGACACAGGAATGCCTACTTGCCAAAAAGAAAAAAAAAAAGAGCAATTTCCTCCTGGCATCAGCAGGGTAACTTTTTTTAAAAATTATTTTTATTTATTTATTTTTTGTGTGTGGTACGCGGGCCTCTCACTGTTGTGACCTCTCCCGTTGCGGAGCACAGGCTCCGGACGCGCAGGCTCAGTGGCCATGGCTCACGGGCCCAGCCGCTCCGTGGCATGTGGGATCTTCCCGGACCGGAGCACGAACCCGCGTCCCCTGCATCGGCAGGCGGACTCTCAACCACTGCGCCACCAGGGAAGCCCCCAGGGAAGCCCCCAGCAAGGTAACTCTTTAGGAATTAACATTTCCTTTTAATCCTGTAAGGAGTCACAATTACCCACTGCTTGCCTGTTGGACTACATAGTCAATATGTCACTTCGATGTATAACCCTTTGCCTCAAAAACTTATATAACTGCTTTGACCTCTAATGGGTGGAACGGCTTGCAGGATCTTAGTTCCCTGACCAGGGATCGAACCCGCGTCCTCGGCTGTGAAAGAGCAGAGTCCTAACCACTGGACCACCAGGGAATTCCCCTCAGAGCTTTTTTTTACATTTTTTTTCTGTTTTCACATCTTTTTTTTTTTTAACATCTTTATTGGCATATAATTGCTTTACAGTGGTGTGTTAGTTTCTGCTTTCTAACAAAGTGAATCAGTTATACATATGTTCCCATATCTCTTCCCTCTTGCATCTCCCTCCCTCCCACCCTCCCTATCCCACCCCTCCAGGCGGTCACAAAGCACGGAGCTGATCTCCCTGTGCTATGAGGCTGCTTCCCACTAGCTCTACCTTACGTTTGGTAGTGTATATATGTCCATGCCTCTCTCTCACTTTGTCACAGCTTACCCTTCCCCCTCCCCATATCCTCAAGTCCTTTCTCTAGTAGGTCTGTGTCTTTATTCCTGTCTTACCCCTAGGTTCTTCATGACATTTTTTTTTCTTAAATTCCATATATATGTGTTAGCATACGATATTTGTCTTTCTATTTCTGACTTACTTCACTCTGTATGACAGACTTTAGGTCTATCCACCTCATTACAAATAACTCAATTTCGTTTCTTTTTATGGCTGAGTAATATTCCATTGTATACATGTGTCACATCTTCTTTATCCATTCATCCGATGATGGACACTTCGGTTGTTTCCATCTCCTGGCTATTATAAATAGAGCTGCAATGAACATTTTGGTACATGACTCTTCTTGAAATATGGTTTTCTCAGGGTATATGCCCAGTAGTGGGATTGCTGGGTCATATGGTAGTTCTATTTGTAGTTTTTAAAGGAACCTCCATACTGTTCTCCACAGTGGCTGTATCAATTTACATTCCCACCAGCAGTGCAAGAGGGTTCCCTTTTCTCCACACCCTCTCCAGCATTTATTGTTTCTAGAGTTTTTGATGATGGCCATTCTGACCAGTGTGAGATGATATCTCATTGTAGTTTTGATTTGAATTTCTCTAATGATTAATGATGTTGAGCATTCTTTCATGTGTTTGTTGGCAGTCTGTATATCTTCTTTGGAGAAATGTCTCTTTAGGTCTTCTGCCCATTTTTGGATTGGGTTGTTTGGGTTTTTGTTATTGAGCTGCATGAGCTGCTTATAAAATTTGGAGATTAATCCTTTGTCAGTTGCTTCATTTGCAAATATTTTCTCCCATTCTGAGGGTTGTCTTTTGGTCTTGTTTATGGTTTCCTTTGCTGTGCAAAAGCTTTTAAGTTTCATTAGGACCCATTTGTTTACTTTTGTTTTTATTTCCATTTCTCTAGGAGGTGGGTCAAAAAGGATCTTGCTGTGATTTATATCATAGAGTGTTCTGCCTATGTTTTCCTCTAAGAGTTTGATAGTTTCTGGCCTTACATTTAGGTCTTTAATCCATTTTGAGCTTATTTTTGTGTATGGTGTAAGGGAGTGATCTAATCTCATACTTTTACATGTACCTGTCCAGTTTTCCCAGCACCACTTATTGAAGAGTCTGTCCTTTCTCCACTGTACATTCCTGCCTCCTTTATCTAAGATAAGGTGACCGTATGTGCGAGGGTTTATCTCTGGGCTTTCTATCCTGTTCCGTTGATCTATCTTTCTGTTTTTGTGCCAGTACCATACTGTCTTGATTACTGTAGCTTTATAGTATAGTCTGAAGTCACGGCGCCTGATTCCTCCAGCTCCATTTTTCGTTCTCAAGATTGCTTTGGCTATTCGGGGTCTTTTGTGTTTCCATACAAATTGTGAAATTTTTTGTTCTAGTTCTGTGAAAAATGCCAGTGGTAGTTTGAGAGGGATTGCATTGAATCTGTAGATTGCTTTGGGTAGTAGAGTCATTTGCACAATGTTGATTCTTCCAATCCAAGAACATGGTATATCTCTCCATCTATTTGTATCATCTTTAATTTCTTTCATCAGTGTCTTATAATTATCTGCATACAGGTCTTCTGTCTCCTTAGGTAAGTTTATTCCTAGATATTTTATTCTTTTTGTTGCAGTGGTAAATGGGAGTGTTTTCTTGATTTCACTTTCAGATTTTTCATCATCAGTGTATAGGAATGCCAGAGATTTCTGTGCATTAATTTTGTATCCTGCTACTTTACCAAATTCATTGATTAGCTCTAGTAGTTTTCTGGTAGCATCTTTAGGATTCTCTATGTATAGTATCATGTCATCTGCAAGCAGTGACAGCTTTACTTCTTCTTTTCCGATTTGGATTCCTTTTATTTCCTTTTCTTCTCTGATTGCTGTGGATAAAACTTCCAAAACTATGTTGAATAAGAGTGGTGAGAGTGGGCAACCTTGTCTTGTTCCTGATCTTATTGGAAATGCTTTCAGTTTTTCACCATTGAGGACGATGTTGGCTGTGGGTTTGTCATATATGGCCTTTATTATGTTGAGGGAAGTTCCCTCTATGCCTACTTTCTGCAGGGTTTTTATCATAAATGGGTGTTGAATTTTGTCAAAAGCTTTCTCTGCATCTATTGAGATGATCATATGGTTTTTCTCCTTCAATTTGTTAATATGGTGCATCACGTTGATTGATTTGCGTACATTGAAGAATTCTTGCATTCCTGAATAAACGCCACTTGATCATGGTGTATGATCTGTTTAATGTGGTGTTGGATTCTGTTTGCTAGTATTTTGTTGAGGATTTTTGCATCTATGTTCATCAGTGACATTGGCCTGTAGTTTTCTTTCTTTGTGACATCCTTGTCTGGTTTTGGTATCAGGGTGATGGTGGCCTCGTAGAAGGAGTTTGGGAGTGTTCCTCCCTCTGCTATATTTTGGAAAAGTTTGAGAAGGATAGCTGTTAACTCTTCTCTAAATTTTTGATAGAATTCGCCTGTAAAGCCATGTCGTCCTGGGCTTTTGTTTGTTGGAATATTTTTAATCACAGTTTCAATTTCAGTGCTTGTGATTGGTCTGTTCATATTTTCTATTTCTTCCTGATTCAGTCTTGGCAGGTTGTGCATTTCTAAGAATTTGTCCACTTCTTCCAGGTTGTCCATTTTATTGGCATAGAGTTGCTTGTAGTGATCTCTCATGATCTTTTGTATTTCTGCAGTGTCAGTTGTTACTTCTCCTTTTTCATTTCTAATTCTATTGATTTGAGTCTTCTCCCTTTTTTTCTTGATGAGTCTGGCTAATGGTTTATCAGTTTTGTTTATCTTCCCAAAGAACCAGCTTTTAGTTTTATTGATCTTTGCTATCGTTTCCTTCATTTCTTTTTCATTTATTTCTGATCTGATTTTTATGATTTCTTTCCTTCTGCTAACTCTGGGGTTTTTTTGTTCTTCTTTCTCTAATTGCTTTAGGTGCAAGGTTAGGTTGTTTATTCAAGGTGTTTCCTGTTTCTTAAGGTAGGATTGTATTGCTATAAACTTCCCTCTTAGAACTGCTTTTGTTGCATCCCATAGATTTTGGGTCGTCGTGTCTCCATTGTCATTTGTTTCTAGGTATTTTTTAATTTCCTCTTTGATTTCTTCAGTGATCACTTCGTTATTAAGTAGTGTATTGTTTAGCCTCCATGTGTTTGTATTTTTTACAGATTTTTTTCCTGTAATTGATATCTAGTCTCATAGCGTTGTGGTCGGAAAAGATACTTGATACAATTTCAATTTTCTTAAATTTACCAAGGCTTGATTTGTGACCCAAGATATGATCTATCCTCGAGAATGTTCCATGAGCACTAGAGAAAAATGTGTATTCTGTTGTTTTTGGATGGAATGTCCTATAAATATCAATTAAGTCCATCTTGTTTAATGTATCATTTAAAGCTTGTGTCTCCTTATTAATTTCATTTTGGATGATCTGTCCATTGGTGAAAGTGGGGTGTTAAAGTCCCCTACTATGAATGTGTTACTGTTGATTTCCCCTTTATGGCTGTTAGTATTTGCCTTATGTATTGAGGTGCTCCTATGTTGGGTGCATAAATATTTACAATTGTTATATCTTCTTCTTGGATTGATCCCTTGATCATTATGTAGTGTCCTTGTCTCTCCTAATAGTCTTCATTTTAAAGTCTGTTTTGTCTGATATGAGAATTGCTACTCCAGCTTTCTTTGGGTTTCCATTTGCATGGAATATCTTTTTCCATCCCCTCACTTTCAGTCTGTATGTGTCTCTAGGTCTGAAGTGGGTGTCTTGTAGACAGGAAATATATGGGTCTTGTTTTTGTATCCATTCAGCCAATCTGCGTCTTTTGGTGGGAGCATTTAGTCCATTTACATTTAAGGTAATTATCGATATGTATGTTCCTATTCCCATTTTCTTAATTGTTTTGGGTTCGTTGTTGTAGGTCTTTTCCTTCTCTTGTGTTTCTTGCCTAGCGAAGTTCCTCTAGCATTTGTTGTAAAGCTGGTTTGGTGGTGCTGAACTCTCTCAGCTTTTGCTTGTCTGTAAAGGTTTAAATTTCTCCATCAAATCTGAATGAGATCTTTGCTGGGTAGAGTAATCTTGGTGGTAGATTTTTCTCCTTCATCACTTTAAATATGTCCTGCCACTCCCTTCTGGCTTGCAGAGTTTCTGCTGAGAGATCAGCTGTTAACCTTATGGGGATTCCCTTGTGTGTTATTTGTTGTTTTTCCCTTGCTGCTTTTAATATGTTTTCTTTGTATTTAATTTTTGACAGTTTGATTAATATGCGTCTTGGCGTGTTTCTCCTTGGATTTATCCTGTATGGGACTCTCTCTGCTTCCTGGACTTGATTAACTATTTCCTTTCCCATATTAGGGAAGTTTTCAACTATAATCTCTTCAAATATTTTCTCAGTCCCTTTCTTTTTCTCTTCTTCTTCTGGAACCCCTATAATTCGAATGTTGGTGCATTTGATGTTGTCCCAGAGGTCTCTGAGACTGTCCTCAGTTCTTTTCATTCTTTTTTCTTTATTCTGCTCTGCAGTAGTTATTTCCACTATTTTATCTTCCAGGTCACTTATCCGTTTTTCTGCCTCAGTTATTCTGCAATTGATCCCATCTAGAGTATTTTTAATTTCATTTATTGTGTTGTTCATCGTTGTTTGTTTCATCTTTAGTTCTTCTAGGTCCTTGTTAAATGTTTCTTGCATTTTGTCTATTCTATTTCCAAGATTTTGGATCACCTTTACTATCATTATTCTGAATTCCTTTTCAGGTAGACTGCCTATTTCCTCTTCATTTGTTAGGTCTGGTGGGTTTTTATCTTGCTCCTTCATCTGCTGTGTGTTTTTCTGTCTTCTCATTTTGCTTATCTTACTGTGTTTGGGGTCTCCTTTTTGCAGGCTGAAGGTTCGTAGTTCCCATTGTTTTTGGTGTCTGTCCCCAGTGGCTAAGGTTGGATCAGTGGGTTGTGTAGGCTTCCTGGTGGAGGGGACTAGTGCCTGTGTTCTGGTGGATGAGGCTGGATCTTGTCTTTCTGGTGGGCAGGTCCACATCTGGTGGTGTGTTTTGGGGTGTCTGTGGACTTGTTATGATTTTAGGCAGCCTCTCTGCTAATGGGTGGGGTTGTGTTCCTGTCTTGCTAGTTGTTTGGCATAGGATGTCCAGCACTGTAGCTTGCTGGTCGTTGAGTGAAGCTGGGTGCTGGTGTTGAGATGGAGATCTCTGGGAGATTTTCGCCGTTTGATATTATGTGGAGCTGGGAGGTCTCTTGTGGACCAGTGTCCCGAAGTTGGCTCTCCCTCCTCAGAGGCACAGCACTGACTCCTGGCTGCTGCACTAAGAGCCTTTCATTCACACGGCTCAGAATAAAAGGGAGAAAAAGTAGAAAGAAAGAATTAGTAGAAGTAGAAAGAGAGAAAGAAAGAAAGGAGGGAGGGAGGGAGGAAGGAAGGAAGGAGGAAAGGAAGGAAAAAAAGAAAGGAGATAAAGTAAAATAAAATAAAGTAAGATAAAATATAATAAAGTTATTAAAATAAAAAAATAATTATTAAGAGAAAAAAAGAAAAAACTTAAAAAAACATCAGAAAAACGGACGGATAGAACCCTAGGACAAACTGTGGAAGCAAAGCTATACAGACAAGATCTCACACAGAAGCATACACATACACAATCACAAAAAGAGGAAAAGGGGAAAAAATAATAAATCTTGCTCTCAAGTCCACCTCCTTAATTTGGGATGAGTCGTTGTCTATTCATGTATTCCACAGATGCAGGTACATCAAGTTGATTGTAGAGCTTTAATCCGCTGTTTCTGAGGCTGCTGGGAAAGATATCCCTTTCTCTTCTTTGTTCTCACAGCTCCCAGGGGCTCAGCTTTGGATTTGGCCCCGCCTCTGCGTGTAGGTCGCCGGAGGGCGTCTGTTCTTCGCTCAGACAGGACGGGGTTAAAGGAGCTGCTGATTCAGGGGCTCTGGCTCACTCAGGCCGGGGGGGAGGGAGGGGCACGGAGTGCGGGGCGAGCCTGCGGCGGCAGAGGCCGGCGTGACGTTGCTGCAGCCTGAGGCGCGCCGTGCGTTCTCCCGGAGGAGTTGCCCCTGGATCCCGGCACCCTTGCAGTGGCGGGCTGCACAGGCTCTCCGGAAGGGGGTGTGGATAGTGACCTCTGCTCGCACACAGGCTTCTTGGTGGCGGCAGCAGCAGCCTCAGCATCTCATGCCCGTCTCTGGGGTCCGTGCTTTTAGCCGTGGCTCGCGCCCGTCTCTGGAGCTCCTTTAAGCAACGATGTTTTTTTTTTGTTTTTGTTTTTGTTTTTTTTTTTTTGCTGTACGTGGGCCTCTCACTGTTGTGGCCTCCCCCGTTGCGGAGCACAGGCTCCGGACGCGCAGGCCCAGCGGCCATGGCTCACGGGCCCAGCCGCTCCGCGGCATGTGGAATCTTCCCGGAACGGGGCACGAGCCCGTGTCCCCTGCATCGGCAGGCGGACTCTCAACCACTGCGCCACCAGGGAAGCCCTAAGCAGCGCTCTTAATCCCCTCTCCTTGTGCACCAGGAAACAAAGAGGTAAGAAAGTCTCTTGCCTCTTAGGCAGGTCCAGACTTTTCCCCGGACTCCCTCCCAGATAGCCGTGGCGCACTAATCCCCTGGCAGGTTGTGTTCACGCCGCCAACCCCAGTCCTCTCCCTGCGCTCCGACCGAAGCCCGAGCCTTAACTCCCAGCCCCGCCCGCCCCGGCGGGTGAACAGACAAGTCTCTCGGGCTGGTGAGTGCTGGTCGGTACCGTTCCTCTGTGCGGGAATCTCGCCGCTTTGCCCTCCGCACCCTTGTGGCTGCGCTCTCCTCCGCGGCTCCGAAGCTTTCCCCCTACGCCTCCCGCAGTCTCCGCCCGCGAAGGGTCTTACTAGTGTGTGGAAACCTTTCCTCCTTCACAGCTCCCTCCCACTGGTGCGGGTCCCGTCCCTATTCTTTTGTCTCTGTTTATTCTTTTTTCTTTTGCTCTACCCAGGTACGTGGGGGTTTCTTGCCTTTTGGGAGGTCTGAGGTCTTCTGCCAGCGTTCAGTAGGTGTTCTGTAGGAGTTGTTCCACGTGTAGATGTATTTCTGGTGTATCTGTGGGGAGGAAGGTGATCTCCGCGTCTTACTCTTCCGTCATCCTCCCAGAAGCCTCCCCCTCAGAGCTTTCTGAAAGACTGTCTCCTGAGTTATAATCTTCATATCGGCTGGAATAAAATTCTCTATTTCTTTCTTAGATTGACTACTGATTAAAATTTTTTTGTCGACAAGGCCCTCTGTGACTTGTTCCCGGACTCTTGTTTTCAGTTTCAGAGCCCAAGTTTGTCTCTCATCCTGGGCTCTCTGTTCTTGGACACGCTCTGCACTTGCCCTCCGGTTGTGCCTCTGCTCAATCAACCCTGAGCTGCCCTTTGCCCCAGAGCCCACCTGCTGAAATTCCACCAAGTTTCTGTTTCTTCAGGTTCCACATGTCAAGTTCGTTTTTTTAATTGTAAACTACAGATACCATAAAATTTACCATCTTAACCATTTTGGGGCACAACAAGGGGCTGAAATCATCCCTTGCACCAGGAACAGTAACTTTAGAGTAAGGTCAGAGCAAAACCCAGCTTTTCCCTCTCCTTCCTTCATTTAGAAGAAATCTGGATGCCATGAAACTTCTTGAGTAACAGTACAGAATTACTACACAATGCTGCCGTGCAGAGTTGACCAGCCTGGAGTTTCCAGTCAACCCTGGTTTAGTGGATCAAATACAAACCACAAGAGAGGCCTGGAAAATTCCTGCTTGGCATTTCTTCCCAGAGGGTTCAGAAAAATACTAACTGGCACCGCCGTGTCCTAAATACAGAGAATGTTTTCCCAGATTGTGGTTTTCCCATCTTCCCCAGGTAATAATACATTATTCCAGATGGACGACTCTGAATCAATCTGAATATTCGAGTTGATATATTCTTCTAGCAATCTAAGCATGATTTTATCTGATACTAATAGGCAAAGCCTGGGTTTAGTGACTTTGTATCAGAGTTTTTAATCCCCTGGCTGTCTGTGTAGCTTTTCCTAGGAAACTGCCCATCTTTGTGGCATGAGGCTTGTGCAGCTGTGCAGAGCCCCATGCTTAGCACGGCCCAGTGCTTGGTTAATGCCCTGCTTTCACCATCTTAGAATTTTTAATAATTTCTGAACAAGGTCCGCACATTTTTATTTGGTACTGGTACCACACATTATGTAACTGGTCCTGGCTGCCATAGTAGATCTGAGGTAGAACTCGAGATTTTGCATTTCTGGGAGGATCCCAGGTGACAGTCTCACAGCTTGTTCTGTTCTCAGTTTATTTAGGCTTAAATAAACTTTCTGTGCCTGGGAACTTGACTCCAGCTGGATCAAACACAAGCTCAGGCTCTCTGGTCCCTCTCTTCCAGTGATTCTGGGTGCTGATTAGAATGGTCTTTATTATTATTATTATTTTAATTGAGATATAATTAATACATTACATTAGTTTCAGTTATACAACGTAATGTTTTGATACTGGTACATATTGTGAAATGATCACCCCAATAAGTTTAATTAACATCACTTACCATACACAGTGATGAAATTTTTTTCTTGTGATGAGAACTTTTACATACTTACATGTGGAATCTAAAAAATAAAACAAACTTGAATATAACAACAACAAAAAAAACCCCAACAGACTCACGATATAGAGAACAAATTAGTGGTTACTAGTAGAGAGAGGGAAGGGCATGATAGGGGTAAAGGATTGAGAAGTATAAACTACTATGTATAAAACTACAAGGATGCACAGTGAATAATAGCTAATACTTTATAATAACTATAAATGCAGTATAACCTTTAAAAATTGTGAATCACTGTGTTGTACACCTGAAACGTACATAATATACATCAACTGTACCTCAATTAAAAAATTTTTTAGAAGATACATGCACCCCTATGTTAACTGCAGCATTATTTACAACAGCCAATATATGGAAGAAACCTAAGTACTTAAATGTCCATCAATGGATAAATAGGTAAAGAAAATGTGGTATCTGTGTATAATGGAAATACGTTTTATAAGAAAGGTAATGCATTTCTCTTACCTTGCAAAAATTCCCTTCTTACTAGTAAGTTAAAAAATAAATTCTCTCAATCGTTATGTGTTCAATAAGTGTTTGTTGAAGTCCTGTTATGTGCCAGATACTTCACTTGGTGCTAGATAAATGAGACAGAAATTGTTACAATCTAGGGTGTAAGACCAAGAAAACAATCAAAACCAACAAACCACCCAAGTAACAGAAAAAGTAAACCGAGAAATGAACAAAATCATCCCACATATTGATAATTGCTAAGAAAGAAAGAATAGTCATGGTAGGTCACTCAGAGTAGTCAGAGAAGGCCTTTCCGAAGAGAGATTTCAAGTGAGAGGCACAGGAAAAAAGGAAGCACCCATGTGAAGGAGAGGTGGGAAGCGTGTTCTAGGCAAAGGCAATATCATGTGTAGACACCCTGGTAAATTAGAGCTTGACTTGTTGGTAGGACTGAGGGAAGAACAGTGTGGCTGGAGAGCAGTGAGCTGGGAGGGTGTGGCATGAGATGATGCTGGAAGGTGACCAGGGACCAGATCTGCTAAAGGGTTTTAAGCAGAAGGGACACATGATCAGATTATGGTTTGCAAAGATCAGTCTGAATGCTAGACAGACAGGCCTATTTTGCCCAGAACAGTTCCAATTTATTCCTGTCATCCAGGTATAATTATCAATAATGTCCCTTTCACAATGGAAAGTGACTTGGCTTAGATGATAAACTATACAGTCACACTTAAGCAGAGGCGGAAGCCATGAAGATGGGGAGACTACTGAGACAGCTGTTGCAGGAACCCAGGTGAGAACAGGTGTGGCCAGGAGCGTGGAGGTGCACGTGAGACCAAGCTGATGGGCTAGAGATGAATTTTGGAAGTAGAATCACAGGGCTTGCTAGTGGATTGGATGTGGAGGTAAAGGCAAGGGAAGCATCGAGCACATTCCCCAATATCTGGGGTGAGCCACAGAGGGAAGAGTCTTGTCATTTGCTGAATTGGAGTGGCCTGGGGGTGAAGAGTTCTGGACGGAGATGAGCGTTTCCTTTGGACAAGCAGAGTGTGAGATCTCTGGAAGCCATCCAATCAGAGGCTTCAGGAGGCCAATCAGATAAACAAGCATGGAGCTTGGAAACCAGGTTCTGAGGGGGAGATATAAGTTTCAGAGGCGGCAGCATGTACATACTATTAGCTGCGCTTGTTGGGGAGAATACAGAGAAATAAAAAGTGCGAGCCCAGAACCAAGTCTGAGGGACACTTAGAGTTTGGGGAGATGAAAAGACCCAGCTAAGGAGATAAAGGAAAACTGAAGGGAAGCAAAAGGAGAGTGTGGTACTATGAAGCCAAGAGAGAACCTTCCAGGAAGGAGGGAGAGGACAACTGTGCTGAGCATGGCTCAGAGGCCTCCTGATAGGAGGAGAGAAACATGTCAGTGGTTTTGGCAACATGGAGGTCAGTGGTGACCAGAGCTGTTTTGCTGAGTGGTGGGGACAGAGGACAGGCTGGTGTGGGTTCAAGTGTGAGTCAGAAGCGAGGAATCAGAAAGTGCAGATGGGCAGGTTTTCAACAAGTCTGACTATAAAGAGGAAGAGGAAAACGTGCAAGAGTGAAGAGTGATGTGGATTGAACTCAGGGTTTTCAATGTGGTGCTTTATTGGGAAAGCTGTTACTGACTGTCTGGACTCTGCAAGGTTTTGCCCATGTGAGGAACAAGCACATTTTCCTCCCTGGCGTGAGTGTCACTGGGTGTCCTGTGCAAGAGAAGAGCGCCACAGGAGCTGGGCAGAAGGAAAGCACAAACCAGGAAGTGTTTGTGTCCTACAACGTCCCTCCTGCGCCCTGAAAGGACAGAGATTAACACCGTGCCCAGCTGGCACAGGAGAAATGTTTACCAGTTCCAGTATCACAAGCGGGGCAAAGAAGGGTGGACGTGGAGTTCAGAGTAAATAAACTGATAACCGGCACACACTTCTACTCTGAAAGTGGGATTCAGGAGCACTCCTAAGGGGAGACGATTCATGATGAAACGATCCCTGTAGGGGAAAGACAAGTTTAACTTCCTTGTCAAGGAGGAAGAAAAAGTGTGTCTGTAAGGTAGTTAGTCACAGGAGAACTTTCTCATACAGTTCCCATCAGAAGGCACTGTCAGAGGTGTACGTAGAGGCTGTGTCTCAGAAAAGTGAGTCTGACAAAATAAAGCAGGAGCAGGGTAACCGGGATTAGGGAGAGTGTGGTGGCAGATTGGCTGGCAAGAACAGGCTCAAAGCACTGCTGAGTTTAGGGCTCTAGTGGTAAAGTCTCAACAGACCCCAGGTTGTAAGGAGACTCCTGTTATGAGAATGTTCACTATTAGATTTCTATCCCAGGTACTGAAGGTATAGAATTTGCAAAATGAGGGGAAAGAAAGGAGAAGTAGGAGAAAGGATGACTTGAAAGTTTAGATAAAGCAAGTTCTCCAAATTATTGTAAATAGGAAAAATTTAATAATCAGCCTTTTTATTACTTGAAATAAAAGTTGGATACAGAAGTCTATTCACCATTCTTTTTTTTTTTTTTTTTTTTGGGCTGCATTGGGTCTTCGTTGTTGCACGCGGGCTTTCTCTAGTTGCGGCGAGCGGGGGCTACTCTTCGTTGCGGTGCGTGGGCTTCTCATTGCGGTGGCTTCTCTTGCTGCGGAGCACGGGCTCTAGGCGCGCGGGCTTCTGTAGTTGTGGCGTGTGGGATCAGTAGTTGTGGCTCGCGGGCTCTAGAGCGCAGGCTCGGTAGTTGTGGTGCACAGGCTTAGTTGCTTTGCGGCATGTGGGATCTTCCCGGACTAGGGCTCGAACCCGTGTCCCCTGCATTGGCAGGTGGATTCTTAACCACTGTGCCACCACAGAAGCCCCTGTTCCCCACTCTTTAAAGTGTTAGATCATTTTACTTCTTGGAATCTGTAATCTGAAAAAACCAAACACCAAAACCAAATTTTTATCCAAGGAAGAAGGTTATTGGTTTCTCTAGGAATTTGTGATTTATAGAGTCACTCATAATTCCTGTGCTCTAACAGGCCCAAACCCCTTTTATTAGACACTGTTTTCCTCAGTAAGAAGTAACATGCTGGGACTTCCGTGGCAATCCAGTGGTTAAGACTTGGAGCTCTCACTGCCGTGGGCCTGGGTTCAATCCCTGGGGGGAGAACTAAGATCCCACAAGCCATGCGGCATGACTGGAAAAAGAGTAACATGCTGCTGGCTTTCCTCTGTTGGGAAGGGTCCAGGGAGGGAAAGTGACTTCTTCTCAAGGACCTGATACATATCCAATGCAATACAAAACCTCCTGATACTTAATCTTGATGGCGTCCCTATGCCTCCGTTTCTGGACATGTTTATTCCTGGACACTTGCATCAGGCAAGGAATATAGAGTGAAGGGAGACAGCGTTGGAGGCACTTCTGGATGGCACAGACAGAAATTGGTTCATAGATGGATTTGTAGGTGTTGCTGAGAGATGAACAGAAGATCAAGGTGCAGCTGCTGGAGCAGGATTCCACGATCCAGTCGTCCCGAGGCTGTGTCCCCTGCCCGCACACAGACACCACTGAGGACGCACTAAGGGCACTAGACCCCAGGGCAGAGAAGCTGGCAGGACCCAACTGCCAGGGAGTGAAGAGGCCTGAATACAGAAGGGCCTAGAAAGAGCACCACAGTAACCAGAGGGGCCTGGAGGGGAGCGGGTCTGATTAGGGGAAGGGGTGGAGCAGGGTGTCTGCCCTGTATGATGCTGAGATTGTGGCCCCGACACCCAAGACACAGGCACAGACTCGGCCTTCACGTGGGTGTCCAGCCATCACCCCTTGGGAACAAACAGGCTGTCCTTATATCAAAGAATAATACACGGTTTTCAACATTCAATCTCTTAAGCATTTATTAGATCTGCTGGCTTCCGTGGACAGAGAACTCACTAGCTCAGCGTCCCTGCCCTTGGGGGCTCACAGCCCCGTCGTCTCCTGAGTAGAGTGAGAGGCAGCTCAGTACTTCTTTGGCAGTCCAGGAGGTCGGAAGTAATTGGGGTCTTTGCCGCTCCGGCCCCATCTATTGGCAAACTGGTCGGCCTCCGAGTCCTCCCGTCCGTGGCCACTGTCTCCATGCTTAAAAAGGTCTGTGACTCTCTGAATATCCTCCCTGGCATCGCTGGAATGGAGGAGGGCAGGTAGGGGATTACTCCAGGGCTGACGAGCAACAGCCCACCCTCCCCATCTCTCCTCTTTCCAAGGAATCGAGGACTCTGACAGGAGCTAGGAAAGAGGGAATGAAGCCTGAGGCTGCCCGGGCTCAGCCCACCTCAGCCCTGCGGGTCCCCTTATGCTGGGTGAACAGCACCCATGGGGGAGGCTTGGGAATCGTCTGTCCCACCAGCCTTGCTCTGCTCTTCAGCCACTCAGACCCCACACAGGACACAGAGGGTGAGGGTGGATAAGAGGAGGAGAGGCCAGGGCGTCCCTGGTGGTGCGGTGGTTGAGAGTCCGCCTGCCGATGCAGGGGACATGGGTTCGTGCCCCGGTCCGGGAAGATCCCACATGCCGCGGAGCGGCTGGGCCCGTGAGCCGTGGCCGCTGAGCCTGCGCGTCCGGAGCCTGTGCTCCGCAACGGGAGAGGCCACGACAGTGAGAGGCCCGCGTTCCGGAAAAAAAAAAAAAAAATTACACAAAGAGGAGGAGAGGCCACAGCCCTACAGGACGTTCTCCAGGGCTTGGCCCCTCCTGGCTGTCCGAGGCTCTCACACCCATCCCTGCATCCTCAGGGCCCCTGGTACCTGATCACTTCAGCAGCCCAGACGCCCCCAGGTCCCCTTTGGGCAGCGTCATAGTTGCCCCGGGCGTGGAAGTACTTATCGGAATTTTTGAAATTGGCTTCTCTCATGTCAGAGTAGGCTCGCCACATGTCTTTAGCCCCTGGGAGGAAAGCACATAGAGAAAGGATTATCAGGTGGACAGAAAACTGTGACACACCTTAGGGAAGAATCAAGGAATGAAAAATCTTCCACTGACTCAGTTTCATCCTGTGGCTATAGCACCGTGAGTGCCATAGATTGAGCAGAGCATTCTTGTGTCTAGTTTCCTGCTCCTGGTAACTCGAATGAGAGTCGTTATGGGGGGAGGGGCACAGCTGCGTTGGACCTGGTTGTCGGGCCCCTACGATGCCGTCTCTGGACTGCATCTCACTTAGGGCTCTATGTGATACGTTTAAGGAGAGAAGGGAGCTATCTTTATAGGGCAGGATTCCTCAGCTTCATACTATTGACATTTTAAGCCAGATAATTCTTTGCTGTTCAGGGCTGTCCTGGGTATTGTAACACGTTTAACAGCATCCCTCACTTTTACCCACTAACGGGCAACCTATTCCCCAAGTGGGACAACCAAAAGTGTTTCCAAACATTGCCAGATATCTCCAGGACACAAAATTGCCCTTGGCCCCGAACCACTGTTATAAAAGGAAGCCGCATAGGATGAGATCCAGGGGATTGGGGTGAGTGGGGAGGTGACATGGAGGACAGATTCTGAGAAAGGGGCAGACATGCAGCACCTCTGCCCTGACGCCTAAGAAATGTATTCCTGCTGCGCGAATGCGCTCAATGTGACTTGATTCCCCTGCCTGTTAGGCACGTGAATGGCATCCTGAGGACTTTCTAGTGGACGGTATTGATGACGTGGGCTGCCTGAGGAAG
The DNA here is from genome assembly GCF_011762595.2 of Tursiops truncatus. NCBI lineage: Eukaryota > Metazoa > Chordata > Mammalia > Artiodactyla > Delphinidae > Tursiops > Tursiops truncatus. Next base: position 70,776,223 of record NC_047041.1, on the reverse strand, counting down.
CAAGCCCTCGAGCAGTGGGTCTTGCCTCAGCCTGGTTACACCTTCCAATCAGCTGGGGAGGTACTGAAAGTCCCATGAGACCTACCTCACAGCCCAGGCCAGTTACCTCACACTCTCTGGGGTGGGTCTCAGGCATCAATAGTTTTCACTGCTCCCCAGGTGAATCCAACATGCAGCTGAGATTGATAAGCCCCCAGCTTGAGGGAGTGGCACTGGGACAAGTCTGCCCAGCAAGAGCTGTGGCCTCGTGCACAGCTGGGTTCAAACTTCTGTCCTGCCACCTGCTGACTGGCACTTAGTCCCTGGGCAGCAGACTCAGCTGCTCTCAGCCTCGGTTTTCTCCCCTTCAGATGGGGGCGATGCCTCCCTCACGGAGGTATTCTGCAGGTAAGTAGGTGACCAACTGTCCCAGCCTAACCAGAACTGCACCTGTTTTCCAGGAAGTGCCCCAGTTAGCATTGAAAGTGTCCTGGAAAAGTCCTCAGACCTGGGCAAAGCAGGAGAGTTGCTCACCCTGAAGTGCATGTAAGGACCGAGTTCCTACCGGAAGCTTGAGATATGTTATTAGGTTCCCCACCCCGGTCGCACACGGGTTTTTTTGTCAGTTAAAAGGCTATAAAAGGGTAGGAAACAGACTGAACCAGGGACAGTGTCACTGAGTATAGGAAGCAGGAGGAAGAGCTAAGCTGAAGGTCCCTGAATTATCCAATTAGGAAATGGAAGGTAAGAAGGAAGAGAAGAAGAAGAGAGCAAGGAAGGAAAGAAGAGGGAAAGGGAGGGAGGAAGGGAGAAATGAGTGGAGGGAGAGAAGAAGAGAGGGGAAATAGATGGATAGCTTCCATCCTCCTTCATGCAATTGGTCTGAGGGAAATGCTGTACCATTTCAAGACTTATTTTATGTCTTCCATTCAAACTTCCATTTCAGCTGGGAATGATGACTGTTCTTTCTCTAGTGACTGATTGACATAAATCCTGTGGTTTTCAATCTGTCTGAAAAAAAGCTCCCCAAACACCTGGCACATTCTACCACATAGGGCAGCACCGCCTAAGACAGTAGCTCCAACCCTTACGAGCGCTCATGGTGAATCCCAGAGGCCCATGGGTGTCATCCCCCCTCCACCAGCCTTACCGTCATAAGCCTCGCCAAGGAAGGAAAACCATCGGCTGTGGACTCCCAGCACCAAGGAGCAGAGAATGAGGCCTGTGAAAAGCTTCATTGTGCTGAAATGAAAGGAGAGGGTCAGGGAGACACGGACAAGCCTTGTACACCCACTTGGGGATTTGTATGTCGAGGAGAGCCCGGCTGTTCTTTCCACTTGTTCTCAGTAGACTCTCAGTGGTCCACCTAGGCAATATTGCAGTAGGACCTCACCAGGAGCCACTAGCCCTCAGCTCTGAACCCACCAACCCTGAACCCAAGCCTGTCTAAGAGGTCACCAAGGTGTCTATGGTGGAAGGAGAGAGCAGCTGGGACGTAGCTGTGTCTTGCTAAAGCAGCCTGTAATTAATCAAAAAGCATTTCCCATGCACCACGCTGCCAGCACTGACCTCATTCAGGACAAATACAGAAGAGAAGATTTAAAGTAAGTGTTTTCAAAGAAATCACTCCGTGGAGAACTTTCTCACCTGAACCCGGTGGAGCAGACCTGCTGGGGACAGGTGGCTGCATTTATACTGAGCCATCCCTGCTGGGGTCATGGGGTGAGAAGGAAAGCTGGACTGGCGCCTGGGGGAGAGTCCCTGCAGGTCATTTCTCCTACAAAATTGCAAAGGGTAACTTACTGGAGACCAGTGGCTGTCCTCATCCACAGGTCATATTCCGCATTGTGCAACCCTGAGAAAACAGCAAGGCCTGTTCTGCCTGGTGGCCACTGTCAGGGGTGGAGGGGCTGAGGCCTGGGCCACCTGGGCTGTGGAGAAGAGGGTGTGGAGCTCCAGGAAGGAGGCCCCCAGGCTGCTGGCAGGTGTGTGGTTAGAGGATACTCCTCCAGCCTGGACCTTGCTTTCCTGGTCGTTTCCTCAGGACGGTCCCTTCTGGACCAGACAGCCGATGTGTCAGAAATTAAATCCTTTGAACTCACGTGTAAAGCCCTTGAGCTTCAAAACTGACAGGCCACCCCACCGAATGTCGTGGGTGCCCCGAGCACTTTCCACCACGCTGTGTACCTGTGCTGAGCTCTCAGCTCCAGGGCAGAGAAAGCCCTCTCAGCCTCTCAGCCATGCCTTTCATATGGGTCAGCACCTATCATGACAACAAAAAAGGGAGGTATTATAAAATAATGAGAGGCTTTTTGACTTGATAAAGGTTAAATACCAATAATCTATAGCAGCAGTTCTCACAGTATGTTCTAGGGAAACCTGAGGGTCTCTTAAGACCCTTTCAGGGGAGTCTGTGGGATCAAAACTATTTTCACAGTAGCACTAAGATATTCTTTTCCTTTTTCATTCTCATTTTTTTCATGAGTGTACTGGGTATGAAATGTTCATTGATATGGGTTGAGATTTCTACATTGCAACTGACCTTTAAGAAACTACCACTTGTCAAGTTTTGGTATCGTATCAAAGAATTGCCTGAATTATCTTAAAATACTATTAAAATGCTCTCCTGTTTTCTACCTATATGTTATATCTGTGTGATGTTGAATTTTTTTCTATACTTCAACCCAAATAATGTATTGTGACAGACTGAGTGCAGGATCAGACATGAGAATCCAGCTATCTTCTATTAAGCTAGATATTTAAAACTTTTCAAAAATGTAAAGCTACTATTTTTCTTATTAATATTTTTGTTTTGGAAAAAGATTATTTTCATTAAAATATATTATTTATGTTAACATAATGGATTTATTATTGTGTTTTTATTTATTCATTTATTTATTTGACCATTTTTTAGACACTCTGCAAAGGGCTTTTCATAGATTAACTCAAACCTCATAAAACTTCATAACAGCACAGTATATTATTGTGTTTTTAAATGCTTAAACATTTTTTCTTTCCAGTGTGTTAAATCCTGATAGAGTCAGGATAAATTAAATTTCTTTGAGGTCCTCAATAATTTTTCAGAGTATAATGGGACCCTGAGACGAAGAAGCTTGAGAATCATTGCTCTACAGCAAATCTTATGTGTAAAGAAGACACTTGAGGTGCATTCTCAAGAAGTCCAAGAAGGAGACATGGGTGTCCTCTTCTGATCCCCTCAGTTTCACATTCTCCAGGAGGACCTGCCCGTTGCTAAGACAAGAAACATGAGGAGGATAAGAAATGGAAGAGAAGAAATGAAACTATCATTATTTCTAAATGATGCAAGCTTTTACGTAGAAAACCCATCAGAATCAAATGGCACACTAATGAAGCCATTAAGAGAAATCAGTGAGATTGCCATGTTTCACATAAAAATTCAATTGTGTTTCTCTACACCAATTCTTTTTGTGTTGTATTTTGGCTGCGTTCGGTCTTCGTTGCTGCCCGCGGGCTTTCTCTAGTTGCAGCGAGCTGAGGCTACTCTTCAATGCGGTGCGCAGGCTTCTCACTGCGGTGGCTTCTCTTGTTGTGGAGCACAGGCTCTAGGTGTGCAGGCTTCAGTAGCTGTGGCTCGCGGGCTCAGTAGTTATAGCTCGCGGGCTCTAGAGCACAGGCTCAGTAGTTGTGGCACATGGGCTTAGTTGCTCCACAGCCTGTGGGATCTTCCCGGACCAGGGCTCAAACCCGTGTCTCCTGCATTGGCAGGTGGATTACTGACCACTGCGCCACCAGGGAAGTCCCAACACCAATTCTTAACAGTTAAAAAAATACAATACAAAATAGTACCAAAAGCATTAACTATCTAGGGAAAACTTTAAAAATACACAAATATTTACAGAGAAAATTTAAGTTTGTTAAAGGATAAAAAGTGGGGGATGTATGTCATGTTCATGGAGAGGATGTTTTGACTTAGTAAAGATATCAGTTCTCCTTGGATTAATTTATAAATTCAGTGCAATGCTAATCAAAAATTCCCCGTGGAATTCTTTTAGGGACACAACAGATTTATGTTTTATGGATGAATAAAGGTCCATGAATAAGTAAGTTAAAAAAAATAAGGGCCTAGGGGAGACATACGCTGGTCTCTAAGATGCGTGATCTTGGGATTTACCCCAAGGGGGGAGACAACTGTGATGGGAAGGCCAACAGATCGGGAGACAACTGCCATGAAAAAGAAGTTTGTTACTCACAGATCCCCAAAGAAGGGGGCACATCACACCAAGGGGTGGCCACACGAGGAAGCACTCAGGGTGGGCCAGGGGACAGAGAGAGGGGCAGAAAACGTGACAAACGCCTTTATTGTGGTTTCTGTGGGAGGACCAGTGAGGCACAGTGAGCGGGTTAAGGACTGGCTCATGTGAATACTTTCAGCTCTCGCTCGGCATAGGGGCTGGTTCCTAGTTGTCTGGTACCTGGCTCTGCTGTGATCAGGGCAGGTGGACAGTGGCCCAGAGCGTGAGGGCGCAATGAAGGAGGAGGTTGAAGTGTGAGCTCTGGATTGGTTGGTTTGTATTTGAAAGGCTCACTCACAGGTTACTTTACTATCACAGGTTAGTTTACTAATCTGTAAGAATTGGCTACCTCTGGGAGAAGCAGTCCCTCCAGGGGCAGGGAGGCCCCAGGATGTGAAAGCATCAAAAACACAGATACAGAATGGAAAACCATGTTTAACACAACTTCCGAGGCATCCTTGGAGGGGCTCGGGCATCTCGCTGCTGTCAGATGAGCCAGGCTGTATGAAGCTCTTGTCAGTGGATGTTGGATCCTTGCCTGGCTTGCTTTATCTTGTTGTAAATCCCTGTAATCTCTACTCTTCTACCTAAATGTCTCCGGTCTCAATCCACACCCAGCGGTCCACTCTTCCTCCTCTGCAGAATGGTCAAGGACCTAGTGAACTCCTCAACGGCAGGTTCAACTATGTTCTAGAGTTCTTGTCAGTCAGAGTGCAAGTGCCTCCTCTTCTCGGCTTTTACACATTTTTGTCCCCAGCCTGCCACTCCACAATCACAACCCAAAAAGTGCACTCTCTCTGTCCTCCGCCACCTGCCTGCATCCATCCCACGGAAGCTTCCGTTCCTACATCCCCAGTGTGTTCCATCCACTGTTCACACTCTTCTTTCCCCGGTCTGCACCACACCTCAAGGAACAATCCGGTCACCTTGATGCCGCAGAGCACTGGCTGCACTACTTGTGCCTGTGCAGGGAGGATGAGATCGGGCGCCCACTGGGTCCTCACCATCTCTGCCACGTCTCTCATGACCGTTCCCGGGTGCAGTCCAACACCATTTTAACATTGCCTGTAGGATGGTGAGACGGAGGATGGTACACACACTTCTCCATGGGTACCCATTGCTTGATGTGAAATTGTTTCATCCACGTCTGGGTTAAGGACGATCTTCAAAGCTGTGTGGCTCTACTTCTCTGGTGCCTATTCTGGACATAACTGGTGCTGCAAACATCTCTCAGTTCTCTTGGTCCCTGGGGATGCCCTCTGGCCCAAAGACAGAGACAGCAGTCACAGTTGTCTCCCCCCTTGGGCTAAATCCCAAGATCACGCATCTTAGAGACCAGCGCATGTCTCCTCTTGGTCCTTATTTTTTTAAATTTACTTATTCATGGACTTTTATTCATCTATATAACACAAATCTGTTGTGTCCCTAAAAGAATTCCACGGGGAATTTTGATTAGCATTGCACTGAATTTATAAATTAATCCAAGGAGAACTGATATCTTTACTAAGTCAAAACATCCTCTCCATGAACATGACATACATCCCCCACTTTTTATCCTTTAACAAACTTAAATTTTCTCTGTAAATATTTGTGTATTTTTAAAGTTTTCCGTAGATAGTTAATGTTTTTGGTACTATTTTGTATTGTATTTTTTTAACTGTTAAGAATTGGTGTTGGGACTTCCCTGGTGGCGCAGTGGTCAGTAATCCGCCTGCCAATGCAGGAGACACGGGTTTGAGCCCTGGTCCGGGAAGATCCCACATGCTGTGGAGCAACTAAGCCCGTGTGCCACAACTACTGAGCCTGTGCTCTAGAGCCCGCGAGCTATAGCTACTGAGCCCGCGAGCCACAGCTACTGAAGCCTGCACACCTAGAGCCTGTGCTCTGCAACAAGAGAAGCCACCGCAGTGAGAAGCCTGTTCACCGCATTGAAGAGTAGCCTCAGCTCGCTGCAACTAGAGAAAGCCCGCGGGCAGCAACAAAGACCCAACGCAGCCAAAAACACGACAAAAAAAGAATTGGTGTAGAGAAACACAATTGATTTTTTATGTGAAACAAGGTAATGTTTCACATAAAACCCGGTGGAGCAGACCTGCTGGGGACACGTGGCTGTAATTGTACTGAGCCATCCCTGCTGGGGTCATTGGGTGAGAAGGAAAGCTGGACTGGTGCCTGGGGGAGAGTCCCTGCAGGTCATTTCTCCTACAAAATTGCAAAGGGTAACTTACTGGAGACCAGTGGCTGTCCTCATCCACAGGTCATATTCCGCATTGTGCAACCCTGAGAAAACAGCAAGGCCTGTTCTGCCTGGTGGCCACTGTCAGGGGTGGAGGGGCTGAGGCCTGGGCCACCTGGGCTGTGGAGAAGAGGGTGTGGAGCTCCAGGAAGGAGGCCCCCAGGCTGCTGGCAGGTGTGTGGTTAGAGGATACTCCTCCAGCCTGGACCTTGCTTTCCTGGTCGTTTCCTCAGGATGGTCCCTTCTGGACCAGACAGCCGATGTGTCAGAAAGTAAATCCTTTGAACTCACGTGTAAAGCCCTTGAGCTTCAAAACTGACAGGCCACCCCAATGAATGTCGTGGGTGCCCCGGGCACTTTCCACCACTCTGTGTACCTGTGCTGAGCTCTCCGCTCCAGGGCAGAGAAAGCCCTCTCAGCCTCTCAGCCATGCATTTCATATGGGTCAGCACCTATCATGACAACAAAAAAGAGAGGTATTATAAAATAATGAGAGGCTTTTTGACTTGATAAAGGTTAAATACCAATAATCTATAGCAGCAGTTCTCACAGCGTGTTCTAGGGAAACCTGAGGGTCTCTTAAGACCCTTTCAGGGGAGTCTGTGGGATCAAAACGATTTTCACAGTAGCACTAAGATATTCTTTTCCTTTTTCATTCTCATTTTTTTCATGAGTGTACTGGGTATGAAATGTTCATTGATATGGGTTGAGATTTCTACATTGCAACTGACCTTTAAGAAACTACCACTTGTCAAGTTTTGGTATCATATCAAAGAATTGCCTGAATTATCTTAAAATGCTATTAAAATGCTCTCCTGTTTTCTACCTATATGTTATATCTGTGTGATGTTGAATTTTTTTCTATACTTCAACCCAAATAATGTATTGTGACAGACTGAGTGCAGGATCAGACATGAGAATCCAGCTATCTTCTATTAAGCTAGATATTTAAAATTTTTCAAAAATGTAAGGCTACTATTTTTGTTATTAATCATTTTGTTTTGGAAAAAGATTATTTTCATTAAAATATATTATTTATGTTAAGATAATGGATTTATTATTGTGTTTTTATTTATTCATTTGACCACTTTTTAGATACTCTGCAAAGGGTTTTTCATATATTAACTCAAACCTCATAAAACTTCATAACAGCACAATATATTATTGTGTTTTTCAATGCTTAAACATTTTTTCTTTCCAGTGTGTTAAATCCTGATAGAGTCAGGATAAATTAAATTTCTTTGAGGTCCTCAATAATTTTTCAGAGTATAATGGGACCCTGAGACGAAGAAGCTTGAGAATCATTGCTCTACAGCAAATCTTATGTGTAAAGAAGACACTTTAGGTGCATTCTCAAGAAGGCCAAGAGGGAGACATGGATGTCCTCTTCTGATCCCCTCAGTTTCACATTCTCCTGGAGGACCTGCCCGTTGCTAAGACAAGAAACATGAGGAGGATAAGAAATGGAAGAGAAGAAATGAAACTATCATTATTTCTAAATGATGCAAGCTTTTACGTAGAAAACCCATCAGAATCAAATGGCACACTAATGAAGCCATTAAGAGAATTCAGTGAGATTGCCATGTTTCACATAAAAATTCAATTGTGTTTCTCTACACCAATTCTTTTTGTGTTGTTTTTTTGGCTGCGTTGGGTCTTCGTTGCTGCCCGCGGGCTTTCTCTAGTTGCAGCGAGCTGAGGCTACTCTTCAATGCGGTGCATAGGCTTCTCACTGCGGTGGCTTCTCTTGTTGTGGAGCACAGGCTCTAGGTGTGCAGGCTTCAGTAGCTGTGGCTCACGGGCTCAGTAGTTGTGGCTCACGGGCTCTAGAGCACAGGCTCAGTAGTTGTGGCACATGGGCTTAGCTGCTCCACAGCCTTTGGGATCTTCCCGGACCAGGGCTCAAACCCGTGTCTCCTGCATTGGCAGGCGGATTACTGACCACTGCGCCACCAGGGAAGTCCCAACACCAATTCTTAACAGTTAAAAAAATACAATACAAAATAGTACCAAAAACATTAACTATCTAGGGAAAACTTTAATAATACACAAATATTTACAGAGAAAATTTAAGTTTGTTAAAGGATAAAAAGTGGGGGATGTATGTCATGTTCATGGAGAGGATGTTTTGACTTAGTAAAGATATCAGTTCTCCTTGGATTAATTTATAAATTCAGTGCAATGCTAATCAAAATTCCCCGCGGAATTCTTTTAGGGACACAACAGATTTATGTTTTATGGATGAATAAAGGTCCATCAATAAGTAAGTTAAAAAAAATAAGGGCCTAGGGGAGACATACGCTGGTCTCTAAGATGCGTGATCTTGGGATTTACCCCAAGGGGGGAGACAACTGTGATGGGAAGGCCAACAGATCGGGAGACAACTGCCATGAAAAAGAAGTTTGTTACTCACAGATCCCCAAAGAAGGGGGCACATCACACCAAGGGGTGGCCACACGAGGAAGCACCCAGGGTGGGCCAGGGGACAGAGAGAGGGGCAGAAAACGTGACAAACGCCTTTATTGTGGTTTCTGTGGGAGGACCAGTGAGGCACAGTGAGCGGGTTAAGGACTGGCTCATGTGAATACTTTCAGCTCTCGCTCGGCATAGGGGCTGGTTCCTAGTTGTCTGGTGCCTGGCTCTGCTGTGATCAGGGCAGGTGGACAGTGGCCCAGAGCGTGAGGGCGCAATGAAGGAGGAGGTTGAAGTGTGAGCTCTGGGTTGGTTGGTTTGTATTTGAAAGGCTCACTCACAGGTTACTTTACTATCACAGGTTAGTTTACTAATCTGTAAGAATTGGCTACCTCTGGGAGAAGCAGTCCCTCCAGGGGCAGGGAGGCCCCAGGATGTGAAAGCATCAAAAACACAGATACAGAATAGAAAACCATGTTTAACACAACTTCCGAGGCATCCTTGGAGGGGCTCGGGCATCTCGCTGCTGTCAGATGAGCCAGGCTGTATGAAGCTCTTGTCAGTGGATGTTGGATCCTTGCCTGGCTTGCTTTATCTTGTTGTAAATCCCTGTAATCTCTACTCTTCTACCTAAATGTCTCCGGTCTCAATCCACACCCAGCGGTCCACTCTTCCTCCTCTGCAGAATGGTCAAGGACCTAGTGAACTCCTCAACGGCAGGTTCAACTATGTTCTAGAGTTCTTGTCAGTCAGAGTGCAAGTGCCTCCTCTTCTCGGCTTTTACACATTTTTGTCCCCAACCTGCCACTCCACAATCACAACCCAAAAAGTGCACTCTCTCTGTCCTCTGCCACCTGCCTGCATCCATCCCACGGAAGCTTCCGTTCCTACATCCCCAGTGTGTTCCATCCACTGTTCACACTCTTCTTTCCCCGGTCTGCACCACACCTCAAGGAACAATCCGGTCACCTTGATGCCGCAGAGCACTGGCTGCACTACTTGTGCCTGTGCAGGGAGGATGAGATCGGGCGCCCACTGGGTCCTCACCATCTCTGCCACGTCTCTCATGACCGTTCCCGGGTGCAGTCCAACACCATTTTAACATTGCCTGTAGGATGGTGAGACGGAGGATGGTACACACACTTCTCCATGGGTACCCATTGCTTGATGTGAAATTGTTTCATCCACGTCTGGGTTAAGGACGATCTTCAAAGCTGTGTGGCTCTACTTCTCTGGTGCCTATTCTGGACATAACTGGTGCTGCAAACATCTCTCAGTTCTCTTGGTCCCTGGGGATGCCCTCTGGCCCAAAGACAGAGACAGCAGTCACAGTTGTCTCCCCTCTTGGGGTAAATCCCAAGATCACGCATCTTAGAGACCAGTGCATGTCTCCTCTTGGTCCTTATTTTTCTTAATTTACTTATTCATGGACTTTTATTCATCTATAGAAAACAAATCTGGTGTGTCCCTAAAAGAATTCCACGGGGAATTTTGATTAGCATTGCACTGAATTTATAAATTAATCCAAGGAGAACTGATACCTTTACTAAGTCAAAACATCCTCTCCATCAACATGACATACATCCCCCACTTTTTATCCTTTAACAAACTTAAATTTTCTCTGTAAATATTTGTGTATTATTAAAGTTTTCCCTAGATAGTTAATGTTTTTGGTACTATTTTGTATTGTATTTTTTTAACTGTTAAGAATTGGTGTTGGGACTTCCCTGGTGGCACAGTGGTCAGTAATCCGCCTGCCAGTGCAGGAGACACGGGTTTGAGCCCTGGTCCGGGAAGATCCCACATGCTGTGGAGCAACTAAGCCCGTGTGCCACAACTACTGAGCCTGTGCTCTAGAGCCCGCGAGCTACAACTACTGAGCCCGCAAGCCACAGCTACTGAAGCCTGCACACCTAGAGCCTGTGCTCTGCAACAAGAGAAGCCACCGCAGTGAGAAGCCTGTGCACCGCGTTGAAGAGTATCCCCCGTTCGCTGCAACTAGAGGAAGCCCGCGGGCAGCAACGAAGACCCAACGCAGCCAAAAACACGACAAAAAAAGAATTGGTGTAGAGAAACACAATTGATTTTTTATGTGAAACATGGCAATCTCACTGAATTCTCTTAATGGCTTCATTAGTGTGCCATTTGATTCTGATGGGTTCTCTACGTAAAAGCTTGCATCACTTAGAAATAATGATAGTTTCATTTCTTCTCTTCCATTTCTTATTGTCCTCATGTTTCTTGTCTTAGCAACGGGCAGGTCCTCCAGGAGAATGTGAAACTGAGGTGATCAGAAGAGGACATCCATGTCTCCCTCTTGGCCTTCTTGAGAATGCACCTAAAGTGTCTTCTTTACACATAAGATTTGATGTAGAGCAATGATTCTCAAGCTTTTGTGTCTCAGGGTCCCATTATACTCTGAAAAATTATTGAGGACCTCAAAGAAATTTAATTTATCCTGACTCTATCAGGATTTAACACACTGGAAAGAAAAAATGTTTGAGCATTTAAAAACACAATAATATATTGTGCTGTTATGAAGTTTTATGAGGATTGAGTTAATTTATGAAAAACCCTTTGCAGAGTATCTAAAAAGTGGTCAAATAAATAAATGAATAAATAAAAACACAATAATAAATCCATTATGTTAACATAAACAATATATTTTAATGAAAATAATCTTTTTCCAAAACAAAAAGATTAATAAGAAAAATAGTAGCTTTACATTTTTGAAAAATTTTAAATATCTAGCTTAATAGAAGATAGCTGGATTCTCATGTCTGATCCTGCACTCAATCTGTCACAATACATTATTTGGGTTGAAGTATACAAAAAAATTCAAAATCACACAGATATAACATATAGGTAGAAAACAGGAGAGCATTTTAATAGCATTTTATGATAATTCAGGCAATTCTTTGATACGATACCAAAACTTGACAAGTGGTAGTTTCTTAAAGGTCAGTTGCAATGTAGAAATCTCAACCCATATCAATGAACATTTCATACCCAGTACACTCATGAAAAAAATGAGAATGAAAAAGGAAAAGAATATCTTAGTGCTACTGTGAAAATAGTTTTGATCCCACAGACTCCCCTGAAAGGGTCTTAAGAGACCCTCAGGTTTCCCTAGAACACACTGTGAGAACTGCTGCTATAGATTATTGGTATTTAACCTTTATCAAGTCAAAAGCCTCTCATTATTTTATAATACCTCTCTTTTTTGTTGTCATGATAGGTGCTGACCCATATGAAATGCATGGCTGAGAGGCTGAGAGGGCTTTCTCTGCCCTGGAGCTGAGAGCTCAGCACAGGTACACAGAGTGGTGGAAAGTGCTCGGGGCACCCACGACATTCGGTGGGGTGGCCTGTCAATTTTGAAGCTCAAGGGCTTTACACGTGCGTTCAAAGGATTTAATTTCTGACACATCGGCTGTCTGGTCCAGAAGGGACCATCCTGAGGAAACGACCAGGAAAGCAAGGTCCAGGCTGGAGGAGTATCCTCTAACCACACACCTGCCAGCAGCCTGGGGGCCTCCTTCCTGGAGCTCCACACCCTCTTCTCCACAGCCCAGGTGGCCCAGGCCTCAGCCCCTCCACCCCTGACAGTGGCCACCAGGCAGAACAGGCCTTGCTGTTTTCTCAGGGTTGCACAATGCGGAATATGACCTGTGGATGAGGACAGCCACTGGTCTCCAGTAAGTTACCCTTTGCAGTTTTGTAGGAGAAATGACCTGCAGGGACTCTCCCCCAGGCACCAGTCCAGCTTTCCTTCTCACCCCATGACCCCAGCAGGGATGGCTCAGTATAAATGCAGCCACCTGTCCCCAGCAGGTCTGCTCCACCGGGTTCAGGTGAGAAAGTTCTCCAAGGAGTGATTTCTTTGAAAACACTTACTTTAATTCTTCTCTTTTGTATTTGTCCTGAATGAGGTCAGTGCTGGCAGCGTGGTGCATGGGAAATGCTTTTTGATTAATTACAGGCTGCTTTAGCAAGACACAGCTACGTCCCAGCTGCTCTCTCCTTCCACCATAGACACCTTGGTGACCTCTTAGACAGGCTTGGGTTCAGGGTTGGTGGGTTCAGAGCTGAGGGCTAGTGGCTCCTGGTGAGGTCCTACTGCAATATTGCCTAGGTGGACCACTGAGAGTCTACTGAGAACAAGTGGAAAGAACAGCCGGGCTCTCCTCGACATACAAATCCCCAAGTGGGTGTACAAGGCTTGTCCATGTCTCCCTGACCCTCTCCTTTCATTTCAGCACAATGAAGCTTTTCACAGGCCTCATTCTCTGCTCCTTGGTGCTGGGAGTCCACAGCCAATGGTTTTCCTTCCTTGGTGAGGCTTATGAAGGTAAGGCTGGTGGAGGGGGGATGACACCCATGGGCCTCTGGGATTCACCATGAGCGCTCTTAAGGGTTGGAGCTACTGTCTTAGGCGGTGCTGCCCTATGTGGTAGAATGTGCCAGGTGTTTGGGGAGCTTTTTTTCAGACAGATTGAAAACCACAGGATTTATGTCAATCAGTCACTAGAGAAAGAACAGTCATCATTCCCAGCTGAAATGGAAGTTTGAATGGAAGACATAAAATAAGTCTTGAAATGGTACAGCATTTCCCTCAGACCAATTGCATGAAGGAGGATGGAAGCTATCCATCTATTTCCCCTCTCTTCTTCTCTCCCTCCACTCATTTCTCCCTTCCTCCCTCCCTTTCCCTCTTCCTTCCTTCCTTGCTCTCTTCTTCTTCTCTTCCTTCTTACCTTCCATTTCCTAATTGGATAATTCAGGGACCTTCAGCTTAGCTCTTGCTCCTGCTTCCTATACTCAGTGACACTGTCCCTGGTTCAGTCTGTTTCCTACCCTTTTATAGCCTTTTAACTGACAAAGAAACCCGTGTGCGACCGGGGTGGGGAACCTAATAACATATCTCAAGCTTCCGGTAGGAACTCGGCCCTTACATGCACTTCAGGGTGACCAACTCTCCTGCTTTGCCCAGGTCTGAGGACTTTTCCAGGACACTTTCAATGCTAACTGGGGCAGTTCCAGGAAAACAGGTGCAGTTCTGGTTAGGCTGGGACAGTTGGTCACCTACTTACCTGCAGAATACCTCCGTGAGGGAGGCATCTCCCCCCATGTGAAGGGGAGAAAACCGAGGCTGAGAGCAGCCGAGTCTGCTGCCCAGGGACTAAGTGCCAGTCAGCAGGTGGCAGGACAGAAGTTTGAACCCAGCTGTGCACGAGGCCACAGCTCTTGCTGGGCAGACTTGTCCCAGTGCCACTCCCTCAAGCTGGGGGCTTATCAATCTCAGCTGCATGTTGGATTCACCTGGGGAGCAGTGAAAACTATTGATGCCTGAGACCCACCCCAGAGAGTGTGAGTAACTGGCCTGGGCTGTGAGGTAGGTCTCATGGGACTTTCAGTACCTCCCCAGCTGATTGGAAGGTGTAACCAGGCTGAGGCAAAGACCCACTGCTCGAGGGCTTGCTTCCTCAGGCAGCCCACGTCATCAATACCGTCCACTAGAAAGTCCTCAGGATGCCATTCACGTGCCTAACAGGCAGGGGAATCAAGTCACATTGAGCGCATTCGCGCAGCAGGAATACATTTCTTAGGCGTCAGGGCAGAGGTGCTGCATGTCTGCCCCTTTCTCAGAATCTGTCCTCCATGTCACCTCCTCACTCACCCCAATCCCCTGGATCTCATCCTATGCGGCTTCCTTTTATAACAGTGGTTCGGGGCCAAGGGCAATTTTGTGTCCTGGAGATATCTGGCAATGTTTGGAAACACTTTTGGTTGTCCCACTTGGGGAATAGGTTGCCCGTTAGTGGGTAAAAGTGAGGGATGCTGTTAAACGTGTTACAATACCCAGGACAGCCCTGAACAGCAAAGAATCATCTGGCTTAAAATGTCAATAGTATGAAGCTGAGGAATCCTGCCCTATAAAGATAGCTCCCTTCTCCCCTTTAAACATATCACATGGAGCCCTAAGTGAGATGCAGTCCAGAGACAGCATCGTAGGGGCCCGACAACCAGGTCCAACGCAGCTGTGCCCCTCCCCCCATAACGACTCTCATTCGAGTTACCAGGAGCAGGAAACTAGACACAAGAATGCTCTGCTCAATCTATGGCACTCACGGTGCTATAGCCACAGGATGAAACTGAGTCAGTGGAAGATTTTTCATTCCTTGATTCTTCCCTAAGGTGTGTCACAGTTTTCTGTCCACCTGATAATCCTTTCTCTATGTGCTTTCCTCCCAGGGGCTAAAGACATGTGGCGAGCCTACTCTGACATGAAAGAAGCCGGGTACAAAGGTGCAGACAAGTACTTCCACGCCCGGGGCAACTATGACGCTGCCCAAAGGGGACCTGGGGGCGTCTGGGCTGCTGAAGTGATCAGGTACCAGGGGCCCTGAGGATGCAGGGATGGGTGTGAGAGCCTCGGACAGCCAGGAGGGGCCAAGCCCTGGAGAACTTCCTGTAAGGCTGTGGCCTCTCCTCCTCTTATCCACCCTCACCCTCTGTGTCCTGTGTGGGGTCTGAGTGGCTGAAGAGCAGAGCAAGGCTGGTGGGACAGACGATTCCCAAGCCTCCCCCATGGGTGCTGTTCACCCAGCATAAGGGGACCCGCAGGGCTGAGGTGGGCTGAGCCCGGGCAGCCTCAGGCTTCATTCCCTCTTTCCTAGCTCCTGTCAGAGTCCTCGATTCCTTGGAAAGAGGAGAGATGGGGAGGGTGGGCTGTTGCTCGTCAGCCCTGGAGTAATCCCCTACCTGCCCTCCTCCATTCCAGCGATGCCAGGGAGGATATTCAGAGAGTCACAGACCTTTTTAAGCCTGGAGACAGTGGCCACGGACGGGAGGACTCGGAGGCCGACCAGTTTGCCAATAGATGGGGCCGGAGCGGCAAAGACCCCAATTACTTCCGACCTCCTGGCCTGCCCGACAAGTACTGAGCTGCCTCTCACTCTGCTCAGGAGACGACGGGGCTGTGAGCCCCCAGGGGCAGGGACGCTGAGCTAGTGAGTTCTCTGTCTACAGAAGCCAGCAGATCTAATAAATGCTTAAGAGATTGAATGTTGAAAACCGTGTATTATTCTTTGATATAAGGACAGCCTGTTTGTTCCCAAGGGGTGATGGCTGGACACCCACGTGAAGGCCGAGTCTGTGCCTGTGTCTTGGGTGTCGGGGCCACAATCTCAGCATCATACAGGGCAGACACCCTGCTCCACCCCTTCCCCTAATCAGACCCGCTCCCCTCCAGGCCCCTCTGGTTACTGTGGTGCTCTTTCTAGGCCCTTCTGTATTCAGGCCTCTTCACTCCCTGGCAGTTGGGTCCTGCCAGCTTCTCTGCCCTGGGGTCTAGTGCCCTTAGTGCGTCCTCAGTGGTGTCTGTGTGCGGGCAGGGGACACAGCCTCGGGACGACTGGATCGTGGAATCCTGCTCCAGCAGCTGCACCTTGATCTTCTGTTCATCTCTCAGCAACACCTACAAATCCATCTATGAACCAATTTCTGTCTGTGCCATCCAGAAGTGCCTCCAACGCTGTCTCCCTTCACTCTATATTCCTTGCCTGATGCAAGTGTCCAGGAATAAACATGTCCAGAAACGGAGGCATAGGGACGCCATCAAGATTAAGTATCAGGAGGTTTTGTATTGCATTGGATATGTATCAGGTCCTTGAGAAGAAGTCACTTTCCCTCCCTGGACCCTTCCCAACAGAGGAAAGCCAGCAGCATGTTACTCTTTTTCCAGTCATGCCGCATGGCTTGTGGGATCTTAGTTCTCCCCCCAGGGATTGAACCCAGGCCCACGGCAGTGAGAGCTCCAAGTCTTAACCACTGGACTGCCACGGAAGTCCCAGCATGTTACTTCTTACTGAGGAAAACAGTGTCTAATAAAAGGGGATTGGGCCTGTTAGAGCACAGGTATTATGAGTGACTCTATAAATCACAAATTCCTAGATAAACCAATAGCCTTCTTCCTTGGATAAAAATTTGGTTTTGGTGTTTGGTTTTTTCAGATTACAGATTCCAAGAAGTAAAATGATCTAACACTTTAAAGAGTGGGGAGCAGGGGCTTCTGTGGTGGCACAGTGGTTAAGAATCCACCTGCCAATGCAGGGGACACGGGTTCGAGCCCTAGTCCGGGAAGATCCCACATGCCGCAAAGCAACTAAGCCTGTGCACCACAACTACCGAGCCTGCGCTCTAGAGCCCGCGAGCCACAACTACTGATCCCACACGCCACAACTACAGAAGCCCGCGCGCCTAGAGCCCGTGCTCCGCAGCAAGAGAAGCCACCGCAATGAGAAGCCCACGCACCGCTACGAAGAGTAGCCCCCGCTCGCCGCAACTAGAGAAAGCCCGCGTGCAACAACGAAGACCCAATGCAGCCCAAAAAAAAAAAAAGAACGGTGAATAGACTTCTGTATCCAACTTTTATTTCAAGTAATAAAAAGGCTGATTATTAAATTTTTCCTATTTACAATAATTTGGAGAAGTTGCTTTATCTAAACTTTCAAGTCATCCTTTCTCCTACTTCTCCTTTCTTTCCCCTCATTTTGCAAATTCTATACCTTCAGTACCTGGGATAGAAATCTAATAGTGAACATTCTCATAACAGGAGTCTCCTTACAACCTGGGGTCTGTTGAGACTTTACCACTAGAGCCCTAAACTCAGCAGTGCTTTGAGCCTGTTCTTGCCAGCCAATCTGCCACCACACTCTCCCTAATCCCGGTTACCCTGCTCCTGCTTTATTTTGTCAGACTCACTTTTCTGAGACACAGCCTCTACGTACACCTCTGACAGTGCCTTCTGATGGGAACTGTATGAGAAAGTTCTCCTGTGACTAACTACCTTACAGACACACTTTTTCTTCCTCCTTGACAAGGAAGTTAAACTTGTCTTTCCCCTACAGGGATCATTTCATCATGAATCGTCTCCCCTTAGGAGTGCTCCTGAATCCCACTTTCAGAGTAGAAGTGTGTGCCGGTTATCAGTTTATTTACTCTGAGCTCCACGTCCACCCTTCTTTGCCCCGCTTGTGATACTGGAACTGGTAAACATTTCTCCTGTGCCAGCTGGGCACGGTGTTAATCTCTGTCCTTTCAGGGCGCAGGAGGGACGTTGTAGGACACAAACACTTCCTGGTTTGTGCTTTCCTTCTGCCCAGCTCCTGTGGCGCTCTTCTCTTGCACAGGACACCCAGTGACACTCACGCCAGGGAGGAAAATGTGCTTGTTCCTCACATGGGCAAAACCTTGCAGAGTCCAGACAGTCAGTAACAGCTTTCCCAATAAAGCACCACATTGAAAACCCTGAGTTCAATCCACATCACTCTTCACTCTTGCACGTTTTCCTCTTCCTCTTTATAGTCAGACTTGTTGAAAACCTGCCCATCTGCACTTTCTGATTCCTCGCTTCTGACTCACACTTGAACCCACACCAGCCTGTCCTCTGTCCCCACCACTCAGCAAAACAGCTCTGGTCACCACTGACCTCCATGTTGCCAAAACCACTGACATGTTTCTCTCCTCCTATCAGGAGGCCTCTGAGCCATGCTCAGCACAGTTGTCCTCTCCCTCCTTCCTGGAAGGTTCTCTCTTGGCTTCATAGTACCACACTCTCCTTTTGCTTCCCTTCAGTTTTCCTTTATCTCCTTAGCTGGGTCTTTTCATCTCCCCAAACTCTAAGTGTCCCTCAGACTTGGTTCTGGGCTCGCACTTTTTATTTCTCTGTATTCTCCCCAACAAGCGCAGCTAATAGTATGTACATGCTGCCGCCTCTGAAACTTATATCTCCCCCTCAGAACCTGGTTTCCAAGCTCCATGCTTGTTTATCTGATTGGCCTCCTGAAACCTCTGATTGGATGGCTTCCAGAGATCTCACACTCTGCTTGTCCAAAGGAAACGCTCATCTCCGTCCAGAACTCTTCACCCCCAGGCCACTCCAATTCAGCAAATGACAAGACTCTTCCCTCTGTGGCTCACCCCAGATATTGGGGAATGTGCTCGATGCTTCCCTTGCCTTTACCTCCACATCCAATCCACTAGCAAGCCCTGTGATTCTACTTCCAAAATTCATCTCTAGCCCATCAGCTTGGTCTCACGTGCACCTCCACGCTCCTGGCCACACCTGTTCTCACCTGGGTTCGTGCAACAGCTGTCTCAGTAGTCTCCCCATCTTCATGGCTTCCGCCTCTGCTTAAGTGTGACTGTATAGTTTATCATCTAAGCCAAGTCACTTTCCATTGTGAAAGGGACATTACTGATAATTATACCTGGGTGACAGGAATAAGCTGGAACTGTCTGGGCAAAAGAGAGCATGTAGTTACCCTACCTCTCAGTCTAACATACAAACTATACTCAGATCATGTCTCTCCCCTGCTTAAAATCCTTCAATGGATTCCCATGTCCCTTAAAATATAATCCAGGTGCTTATCATGGCTTACAAAGCCCAGTGTGATCTGTCCCTGGCCACCCTGCAGCAGCATCTCCTGCCACCCCTTCCCAAGCTCCCCACTCTCCAGTATCACCAACAAACCAAGATTTTCTTTGGCACAGGACGTTCGCAGGTGACATTTTCTCTGCCCACATACTCCTCTGCTCGCTTTTCACAAGGATGGGAATGTCTCACCTGTGGGGCTCTCCCGAATTCACTCTTTCTTGAGAGAGGCCTTCCTGGTCATCCTGGCTGACTCACTCTGGTTATTCTTTACAGTTTACCAATTTTTAATATGTGGGATTCTTTTACTCAATTTTTGGTTTATTCTTCTAATTTTTGCTTGGGTTTTCTTTTGGTCCATCTTCCTCCCTTGTATTATAAAATCAGTGAGAGAAGTGACCATTTCTCTCTTGTTCACCCCTAATATCCAGTACCTGGCATATAATGGCATCTCAACAAATGCTTATTGAAAATGAATAATTGACCTAATCTTTTATTTCACTAATACAAGACAGGTTTTCTTTCAAAGAAGGTCAGACTAGTTATAAGGAACAGGAAGGCGCTAAGGAAGAGGGAGATAAGAAAGGTAAAGAAGAAGGAATAAGAGCAGAGTCAAGGGGAAGCAAGAGGCAGAGGGATCAAACCCACAAAGGATGGTTAACCCCAAGGGGAGCAGAAACTTCTCTGGCTCTGAGAAAGGAACGAGGGTGAAGAGAGTGGGGTCAGGGGATGCAGCACATTTGAGATGGACGACAGGGACCTGAGGGAATCTGGTTGTACCTGCTCTTGCTGTAGGTGAGTGTCCCCAGGACTCGTCACACTCCAGTGCGTTCGCCCGTTTTCTTGTCTGTCTTTAGAGCCGGTAGGTAGGGAACCCAAGGGCAAAGGCCTGTCTCTTTTATTGTGTGTTGTCATTGTATCCACAGTGCCTGTCATAGGGCCTCACAAATAGTAGCTGCTTTATACATATTTGTTGAAATGAATGAATAAGGTCTGAGAAGAGTATTGTTCAGAAGTGGACAGAACTGGGGGGAGGGTTTGGGAGTTGTAGAAAGTATGGATGTGGTTTGGATCTGCAGAATGTGGTAATGAGTCACTTTGAGGTGACTACTAAATCTGTACAAATATCATACTCACACCAGCCAAAATGATATAATTTTACTTCATCATAGAAAATATTCAGTTTTCTCCAACGATACTGTGCACACTCCCTCATAGAAATGAAAATGAGGAACGCCATGTGCAAATAAACTGTTAGTCGTTGTGGTAGCTGATGAGAAGCCTTGGGAGAAATAAATGAATATTTTGAATTTCCAAAGTACTGTGCTGATTATCAGAGGGGCAAGTTAGCAGAGAACACTCTGTGAGACTAGAGGAGGGGAAAAAGGACACACTGTATTTCTCTGAGTCTAAGACCCCTAGACTGAAAGATGTGTTACTATTTATACACCACCAAGAAAAAAGATGCTACCATTTAGATTCAGACATAATGTTTTCTTATCACTCTGAATTTTTACTTTACACGTACTGAGAGAGTTCTTTTAAACTTAGACATAGATTTTAATCTTACATCACTCTTGTGTATAAACAAAAAGGAAAGCATACACAAAATTAATCCTAAAGCAATGACAACAATTTCATGAGTGCTGCCTGGTCATTAGTGAATGTAAGACACATCCTAAGTTCAGAAATGTATAATCAAGAAATGTGTGTCCTAGAAATGATGAAATATGAGATATAAATGTAAACCTATGCAAGTTCTCTCTCTCTCACTATATTTACTGAGAAGAAATAATAATAAGCTTTGAGCTATTATTAATCATCAGGTGTGATGGGGGTGCTCCTGAGGTGAGGTTCAGCTTCATACCAGCCCCTCAGCTATGGAGGACCTCCCCAGAGAGGAGCAGGTTATCCACAACTGGTCCTGATGATGGTCCATGTTCCAAGCTCCCTCCTTAGCTGAGGTGTCACCTCACCTGGCGCAGCACTGCCTTTATTCTAACCCCAGAATGACTGAGGGCCTCTTCTCTTCCTGCAGAGATGGCAGATGGGAAAGAGCTCACCCCATCTCCTTCCTAGTCACACTCCACCACTGCCTCTTTAAGCTCTGCTGGCATGGGTGCTCCAACCTTTTAGGAATCCCCAGAACAGTCACCGGCTCCTACACATGTCAACTCTCTCAAGAACTCCCTCACCGTACTCCCTTCTGCTTTGATAGGGGCACCAGAATGAGCTGGGAGTGTTTGCAGTGAGCATGCACCCAGCTGAGAACTGAACAGGCATTCTTCTATTCTTCTTGGCACCCTGAACCAATGTGAGGAAATCACCTATCTCCACAAATACTGCACTCCCCACAAGACTGACGACACTGCCGTCTCTCCCTCCCTTTCCTCTGGCGTTTCCTAAGTGGACCAGAGGTGGAATGGGTTGGAGAGGTGTTGATTGCAGAGGCCGGCACTGCTGCCTCTTTGTCAGCCTTGGGAGTTTACTGAGGTCTGGCCCTGCTTCCTGGATGCCCTCTCTAGGATGTGGGGTTCTTGGAGCCGCTGTGTCCTCAGCTGTGGGTGATAGAAAAGAAGCATCACTCAACAGCCTGTTTTTCACTCTCGGGTGCATAGGGAGCCCTTTCACCATTCTCTAGTTTCCCAGGTTTGCTTTTTGAAATCTGTAATTATGGGAAAGAAGACCCAGGTCCTCTCTGAGGATAGTGTGCTTTGTTTATACACACAGTTATTACCTGTGGAGTCCTGTCAAACCACTCTGTTTAAACCATAGTTGCAAAATCGCCCGTCAATGACCCACTGATACGTTTCCTGAAAGAGTTGGACAAATGGGCAATAACTCAGGCTGGCCAGCGTGCCTAGTTCCTGGACGATCTGACCTGGGAGGGAGCCAGTGCACTGAGATCATCCTTTATTCTCTGCAGGGTGGACTTGGGACTGTCCAAAATAGTCTAACAAAGAGTCTCTAAAAACCTCAATTTATCCTTCCAGTAAAGATGCCTACAGAACTCATTCGTCCTTTTATTCACTATTCAACACCTGTTTAATGATCCCCCCAGAATGTGGCAGGAACTGTTCTGGGCGCTGGGAATCTGAGATAGACAAGATCAGTGCTCTCATGCGGGTAACATTCCACTGGAGAGGTATTATTAAGCTAATCAGTATTTAATGAAATTGAATTAAAATATATTGTCCAGTTACTTGTTTATATGCTAATAACGGCTGCCAAGTTCAGGTGTCAACTCTATAACCTACGGCTAAGAATCCAAACGCCCAGGCTTCACAGGCTGGATTTGAATTTCGGCTTTGCCACTGACTGTGGTAGGTAAGGGTAGTAACATGCAAAAATGATTATGATAAGCTGTGGAGTGAAAAAGCAGAACATAAAACGATAGTGTTATATCACCCTGTTTTTGTTTATGGGTTCATATGTCTACATGCACTGAGACAATAGATTGGAAACATGACGTTTCTACAGAGGTTCTTCCTGCACACCGGTCCCCCACCCCCACCACCGCGCCCGCCCCGTCTAGGCTGATGAAATTCGTATTGCTTTTATTTTCATTTTTATACTTATTTTAAATTTTTCGATTTTCTTCAGTGGACATGTTTGTCCAATAAGATTCATTAAGTCTGCCTGTGTCTAGGCATTTTCCTAGGTACTGAGTATGATGATGAAGAAAACCAACAACCCAGTTCCTGTCCTGATCGGGATTCCAAGGATGAGATAAGGAAAAACAGCAAATGTCCATTTATCATATAGTTGACTTGCATGTGCCTCTCTCTCCTTACACACCACCTCCCCACAACAACACTAAATGTGCAAACACATACGTACACATAAATAACGCACCGAAACGAACAACGATTATAAAATAAGAATCGATAAACCTGTCAGAGTCACATAAAAAATTTATAATGGAAGATAAGAGGAAAAAAGATGTCCCTAATCTTTTTTCTGCTGCGGCCTCTCCCGTTGCCGAGCACAGGCTCCCGACGCGCATGCTCAGCAGCCATGGCTCACGGGCCCAGCCGCTCCGCGGCATGTGGGATCCTCCCTGACCAGGGCACGAACCCGCGTCCCCTGCATCGGCAGGCGGACTCTCAACCACTAGCGCCACCAGGGAAGCCCAGATGTCCCTAATCTTTATGTGCCATATTCCATCTGTTAATAATCCTATTCTGACCTTTTCTTTTCCATATGATTTCTTTTTCTCTCAGGACTGCATCTCTTTCAGTGTTAAACAATGTGTTTCCGGCACTTGACCTTGAAAACTATAGGCCCTACTCGTCTCTGGCAAAAGAAGTCTCCTCAAGATAAGAAATAGAAAATGTTCCCTCTCTCCTGGAGCTGCAAGAATAGCACATAGGATCACAAAAACTGTATCCAGAAAAGTTATTTCTAACAGAGGAGTTTTTTAAAACAACAACAACAACAAAAGAGACATCAGAGATTGTCACTGTGTCCTGTGAGAGCAACCCTGTAATACTTTATTTATTATTTAGACACTAATCTGTGTATTTGAAGCAAAATTCTTTTTTGATGGAAGCTTTTAGACTGGAAAAGTGGATAGCTGGGTCATGCCAAGGCAACGGCACTGAGCTATAGAAACCCTCAAAACTGTTGGAGGGCATATGGGCGGGCTGCCCTCCTGGACAGCAGAGTGACACTTCACAGTGAAAACAAGGATGTGCACGCCAGCAATATCACTCTTTTGATATACATGGCACATTGCGGATGTCATCTTTTTTCTGGTCTAATGCATGTAACGTCTGCTTGTTTCATTTGCATTTTTCTGGTTACTAATGATTTGTGCATCCCTCTGTGAGCTTATTACTTCTAGTGTATTGTCTGTAAACTATTTTTTGTGTACCTTTCACCCATTTTTCTATTGGGGTTGCCGTCTTTTTCTTAATGATTCACAGAAGTTCCTTGTATATTTGAAATATTAATCCCTTGCTGTAATTTAGACGTTGTCTTTTCCCATTCTCTATCTGAAAATAAATTCTTAATTTTCATGTAATGAAATACCATTTTATGTCTTGTGTTTTGTGCTTTTGAAGTTTTATTTTTTTCTTTTCTTTTTTTTTTTTTTTTTTGGTACGCGGGCCTCTCACTGTTGTGGCCTCTCCCGTTGCGGAGCACAGGCTCCAGACGCGCAGGCTCAGCGGCCATGGCTCACGGGCCCAGCCGCTCCGTGGCATGTGGGATCTTCCCGGACCGGGGCACGAACCCGCGTCCCCTGCATCGGCAGGCGGACTCTCAACCACTGCGCCACCAGGGAAGCCCGCTTTTGAAGTTTTGTTTAAGAATTTTTTCCTCATCTCTACATCACAAATATATTATTTGATATTCTTTTCTATTAACGTTATAGTTTTACCTTCATGTTTATGTATTTAATACTTCTGGAGTGAACATTTGTATACGTATTAGGTAAGGATCCAGTTTTATTTTTCTCTTTCCAAAACTATTAAGTAACCCATCCTGTCTTCAATGATTTGTGATGTCTCCTTGATCGTATACTAATGTCCTATATGTGTGACCCTAGCTCTGTACTCTCTATCCTATTCCATTGGTCAATATATCTTTTGTTGAGCAAATACTACTGTTTTTTACTGTGCTCTTCTGTACATCTTAACACCTCATACGGTAAGTGCCTCTTCTTAATATTCTCCTTTTTTAGGATTGACTTTTGTATGCATGAACCTTTACTTCTTGATATGAATTTTGGAGTAATTTTCTTCAGTTCTGGGAAAATTCAACTGGAATTTTCATTAGAATTGCATTAAATTTGTGGATTAATTTGTGGTAGAATCAACATGTCTACAATATTAAGTCATCCCATCAGTGAGCCAGGAACTTCTCTCCATTTGTTTGAATCATCTTTTAAGGTGTTTGTTAGAGGTTTGAAATCTCCATGTGGTGCTGTGTATTACTGGTGAAACCAGTCCTTAGGAATTTTATAGTTATGTTGTTACCATGAATTGTTTCTTATTACTAATCATATTTTCCATTTTGTTATTTCTGCTATGGAGAAATGATTTGGCTTTTGGATCAAGTGTTGGGCAACCTTATTAAATTCCCTTAGTAATTCTATAGTTTGTTGATTTTGTGTGCTTTTTGAGGTTGAAGATTATACTAACTGCAAATATGACGGTTTCATCTCTGCCTTTCCAATCCTTGTATCTCTTACTTTCGAAATTTTCTGTGGCATTGGCCAGGGCTTCCAGAGCTGTGTTACACAACAGTGGTGATCGTAGCATTCCTTTTCTCATTCCAGATCCTGAACGGCAATGAATTAAAGGTTTTTCCATTAAATAAAATATGTGCTGTAGCTTTTTGGCAAATAACCTTATAAAATTAAGAAATTTCACTTTGATACGTAGTTTTCTAAAGGATTTTTAAAAAGCAACCATAAATATGCCTTCAGCTTTATCAAATGCTTTTTAAAAATCAGTTGAGATAATATTATTTTCTCCTTTAAGCTATCATTGTGGTGAATTACATTGATTCTGTAATGTTGGCATTCCAAGAATAAACCGCACTCAATTATGAGGCACCTTTAATACTCATATTTGGTTTGGCAACACTATGCTGTGTTTTGAATTTTTTGCACCTTTGGAATTGAAATGGGACTATTGTTTTCTTGTACTGTCCACTCTTGTTTTAGAACCAAGTTACTCTAGCTTCTTTAAAATGGCTGTCCAACTTCATTCTTTATCGGTTTTCTACAACAATCTGTGTAACTTAGAATTAACTGTCCCCTGAGATTTTAGCAGACTGTCTTGAAAAACCATCTGGCTTTAGTGGAGGATACTGGGAGGAGAGATCTTTGACAACCACTTCTACTTATCTAATACTTATTTGTTTTCCTAAAGATGTCTATGTCTCTTTGCATCAAAAGGATGCTTACTTAAACAAATAACCTTGAGGGTGTTAGTTCATCTAAATTAACAAATGGTGTGTCACCAGTAAGTTGATTATATGAATATCTGAGAACAGTGACTCTGTATTAAGCCCAAATTTGAACAAGGAAAGGGGAACTCAGATTAATCTCATTTGGGTCTATATAGGGAATCTCTGTCTCTGTGAACTGGTTCTAACCAGCTCAGAATAATGCTGCTGAAGAGCTTTTATGCTGAGAAATGCTATAGTCGTTTAAAGGTAGGATAATTATTGGGTTTGGTTGTGTTGCAGTTATTGTTGTTGGTTTTTTTTTGCCGCGCCATGTGGCATGTAGGATCCCAATTCCCCCACCAGGGATCAAACCCACATCCCCCGCATTGGAAAAATGGAGTCTTAACCACCGGACCACCAGGGAAGTCCAGTCATTGTTGTTGTTGAATGCTGTCTTGTGGCTTCTGCCAGAAGAATGCAGGTGCAGTCTTACGTGTGAGCCACCAGTGGTTGACTGAGAGGAGAAACACGGTAGATCTGTTCTCTTAAATGGCTGTTTCTAGGTTTGATAGTGAGTTGTGTTAGACTTGTGTGTGATTCTAGGAAGTCGGTCATTTCTTTATGACACTTGCAGTCCAGTGGAGGGTGTCTTCCCGCACTCTTGGAGCATGGGAAGAGTGAGAAGCCCCCCAGAGCAGAAACCACCCACCTCCTAGCAGGTTGCCTCGCCTCAGTATTAGGGAGCTGCTGCCCTCTACCAGATAAACATATAGGCAAGTGTAGGTCCTGGTCTCAGGAAGCTCAGAGCAGCTGTGTAAAAAATGTTTCCTTTTCTGATGTATGCATTTGCCCCCCATGTTTGTTTTCTTGGGGAGAAAATGCAGTCATATAATCAAGAGTGTACACAAGAATTTACTATTTCTTAAGTTGTTTGAATGTAATATCTCTTTTAATCTCCCTGAGTGAACTGAAGGATAGGGAATGGGGAATCCAGCCTTTCTGGTTCTGAAGCTGTGTATTTGCAGAAGCTGCCCTTGCCTCAAGGATTGGTTTGTCAGTGCCTAGAAGAACAAAGGAAAGGACCTGTGGAACTTGGAATTAGAAGTAGTCCCAGGCATGTGCTGGGAATTAAGAGATGGCTCTCTGGAAGAAAAAACAAAAACACTGACTTGGGCTTCCCTAGTGGCGCAGTGGTTGAGAGTCCGCCTGCCGATTCAGGGGACACGGGTTCGTGCCTCGGTCCGGGAAGATCCCACATGCCGCGGAGCGGCTAGGCCCGTGAGCCATGGCCGCTGAGCCTGCGCGTCCGGAGCCTGTGCTCCGCGACAGGAGAGGCCACAACAGTGAGAGGCCCGCGTACCGCAAAACAAAAAAACAAAACAAAAAAACCCCTGACTTAAGTGTTTGTCAATTTCCATGGTGTAAATACTGCCACCACGGCTAATTTCAAAAGACGAAGACTTAACAGTTGGCTTGCAAAATCCCTGAAAATGTAACAGCTAGCTCTCCTGAGCTAGTATGAGCTGATTCCAGCGCACCAGAAGGTAATCCACTTCCAAAGGGTAGAGACTACCAGCTATACCTTTGAAACTAAGTTGAAAGTTTCAAAGATTTCCCAGGTGAAAATAAGTAGCAAACCAAACTCTTTTAAAAAGCACTGGCTTTGGACTTCCCTGGCAGTCCAGTGGTTAAGATTCTCAGCTCCCAATGCAGGGGGCACGGGTCTGATCCCTGGTTGGGGAACTAGCATCCTGCATGACGCACAGCATGGCCTAAAAATAAATAAATAAATAAAAAATAAAAAGTACTGGCTTTTTAAGAAAACTCTCTTGAGAGAAAAATTAAAGTTTACTTCCCACAGTGCTTGCAAAGATAACTACGTCATAGGTTATATATATTCTGTACCTTGAGCAAATACATTAATAAGTTATAGAAGTTGGTTGTCAGAGAATGAATAAGATAATTTTCCACTTTAAAAGATGGTTCTTAATTGAAAAAAAGCTACAACAAAGGTAAGCATTAGTGTTCATCAAAAGATACCATAAAGAAACTTTTTAAAAAAGCAAATTTATTAGACAACTTTGCAGTTGCTGGGATTAAACTTATTACTCTAAACATTGATAAATAAAGGGAAAGAAAGCATTTTAAAAGAATTAGTGCAGGCTGCACATTATAATTTTGTTGAATCGTAAGTTTGTTAAATATAAAACCAAATACATTACTCCCATGAAAATGACTGAAAACATGAAAATAAAAGCCACAAGCTGGGGGAAGATATTTGTAACATACATAATCAAAAAGGCTTTATATGAAGTATATAAAGAGCTCCTACTAATCAATAAAAAAGGAAAAGGAAATAAATATAAATTTCACAGAAGAAAGAGTACAAATGGCTCATCAATATGTAAAAATGGGCAATCTCATCGACAATCAGGAAAACACAAATTTAAACTACAATGTGATACTATTTATCACTCACCAACTTGACATAAAAAACAAATATGGCCTAGGATGTGGAGCAAGGGGGCCATGTATCCACTACTTGTGGGAATATAAATATATAAAATATAGAAATATGTATTGTAAATATATATATATAACCATTTTGGAAAGATAATTTGGTATTACCAACTAAGGTTCAACATAATCATATTCTATTTCACTTCTAGGTCTCTACCATTTGAACTCTTGTACTGGAATATTTGCACAAGATTACCAGAAGCAACTCTGTAATAGCGAAACAGAAAAAACCCAAATGTTGAAATAAGCTGTGTTACATTCATGCTTGGGAATAGTCTTCAGCATTGAAAATGGAAGAACTACTGCAACAGTCATCAACATGCCTATGTCTAAAGAACATATTGTTGACCAAAATAAGCAAATGACTAGTGAATCCATACAATAGAAATCTATTTACAGAAACTTCAAAAACTGGAAAAACCTTAAAAATATATTGTTTATGGGTATGCATATGTGATTAAAAAAAACAATTTTAAAAAAAGCAAGGGAATGATAACACAAAGTTTGAGAAGGAGTTTACCTTTGGAGAAAGGGCAGGGAGAAGCATGCAGCAGAGAGTGGGACACAAGGGGCTTCTGCGGTATTAGTAATATCCTGTTTCCTGGGTTGCTTGCGGGGGGCTTCCAGAGGGGGGATACTTTAAAAGTTTTAGATGGTAAAGTCATATATTAAGTTTAATTATTCTGCCACTGATCCTTCAAATGAACAAAATTCATAAATTCTAAAACTGCTCAACAAAAGATATGGTCATAGCACACATTGTTTCTTTTTTAAAAATTTTTATTGAAGTATAGTTGATTTACAATGTGGTGTTAGTTTCAGGTGTACAGCAAAGTGAATTGGTTATACACACATTGTTTCCTAAATCATTCTAGTAATTTCCAAATAATTTGTTGATTTTTTAGTTGGTGTGTGTATTGTCTGACACAGCTGAGACTAGTCAAGTGATGCCCTTTCTGTGCCATGATTTGATATGGGGTAGCAGTGTACTCTTCAATACTCACCCATCAAATTGAAGTTGTTGTATGATGTGTAGTCTCAATAAGTGGAGAAAGAAAGGGTCCATGGTGCCGAATCCTTTCTGTACCCTGTAAGGTAACATGTTCAATTAATTAATGCTGGGATATAATTGACATAGAACATTATATTAGTTTCATGTGTACAACATAATGATTCGATATTTGTATATAGAGTCGGCCCTCCATATCCATGAGTTTCATATCAGAGGACTTAACCAAACTTGGATCTAAAATATTTGAAAACCAAAATTTCCAGAAAATTCCAAAAAGCAGAACTTGAATTTGTTGTTCTCTGGCAACTATTTACATAGCATTTACATTGTATTAGATATTATAAGCAAACTAGAGATGATTTAAAGTACATGGGAGGAAGTGCTTAGGTTGTGTGCGAATACTATGCCATTTTATATAAGGGACTTCAGCGTCTGAGCATTTTGGTATCCACAGGGGTCTTGGAATGGATCCTCTGCAGATACTGTGGGACAACTGTATTGTGAAATGATCACCACAAGAAGTATAGATAACATCCATCACCACACATAGTTACAATTTTTTTCTTGTGGTGAGAACTTTTAAGATTTATTCTCTTAGCAACTTTCAAATACACAATACAGTATTATTAACTCTAGTCGCCATGTTGTACATTACATCCCCAGGACTTAATTATTTTATAACTGGAAGTCTGTACCTTTTGACGCCCTTCACTCCTTTTACTCATCTCCCACTCCCTGCCTCTGGCAACCATTAATCTGTTCTCTGTATCCATGAGTTCAGCTTTTGATTTTTTTTAGATTCAGCATATAAGTGAGATCATGTGGTATTTGTTTTTTCAATTTTCTTAAATTTACTGAGGCTTGGTTTGTGACCCAAGATGTGATCTATCCTGGAGAATGTTCCATGTGCACTTGAGAAGAAAGTGTAATCTGCTGTTTTGGGATGGAATGTCCTATAAATATCAATTAAATCTATCTGGTCTATTGTGTCATTTAAAGCTTCTGTTTCCTTATTTATTTTCAGTTTGGATGATCTGTCCATTGGTGTAAGTGAGGTGTTAAAGTCCCCAACTATATTGTGTTACTGTTGATTTCCTCTTTTACAGCTGTCAGCAGTTGCCTTATGTATTGACGTGCTCCTATGTTGGGTGCATATATATTTATAATTGTTATATCTTCTTCTTGGATTGATCCCTTGATCATTATGTAGTGTCCTTCCTTGTCTCTTGTCACATTCTTTAATTTAAAGTCTATTTTATCTGATATGAGTATTGCTACTCCAGCTTTGTTTTGATTTCCATTTGCATGGAATATCTTTTTCCATCCCCTCACTTTCAGTCTGTATGTGTCCCTAGGTCTGAAGTGGGTCTCTTGTAGACGGCATATATATGGGTCTTGTTTTTGTATCCATTCAGCAAGCCTGTGTCTTTTGGTGGGAGCATTTAATCCATTCACGTTTAAGGTAATTATGGATATGTGTGTTCCTATGACCATTTTATTAATTGTTTTGGGTTTGTTTCTGTAGATCCTTTTCTTCTCTTGTCTTTCCCACTTAGAGAAGTTCCTTTAGCATTTGTTGTAGAGCTGGTTTGGTGGTGCTGAATTCTCTTAGCTTTTGCTTGTCTGTAAAGCTTTTGATTTCTCCATCCAATCTGAATGAGATCCTTGCTGGGTAGAGTAATCTTGGTTGTAGGTTCTTCCCTTTCACCACTTTAAGTATATCATGCCACTCCCTTCTGGCTTGTAGAATTTCTGCTGAGAAATCAGCTGTTAACCTTATGGGAGTTCCCTTGTATGTTATTTGTCGTTTTTCCCTTGCTGCTTTCAATAATTTTTCTTTGTCTTTAATTTTGCCAATTTGATTACTGTGTGTCTCGGCGTGTTTCTCCTTGGGTTTATCCTGTATGGGACTCACTGCGCTTCCTGGACTTAGGTGGCTATTTCCTTTCCCATGTTAGGGAAGTTTTTGACTATAATCTCTTCAAATATTTTCTCAGGTCCTTTCTCTCTCTCTTCTCCTTCTGGGACCCCTATAAGGCAAATGTTGTTGTGTTCAATGTTGTCCCAGAGGTCTCTTAGGCTGCCTTCATTTCTTTTCATTCTTTTTTCTTTATTCTGTTTTGCAGCAGTGAATTCCACCATTCTGTCTTCCAGGTCACTTATCTGTTCTTCTGCCTCAGTTATTCTGCTATTGATTCCTTCTAGTGTAGTTTTCATTTCAGTTATTATATTGTTCATCTCTGTTTCTTTGTTCTTTAATTCTTCTAGGTCTTTGTTAAACATTTTTTGCATCTTCTCAATCTTTGCCTCCATTCTTTTTCTGAGGTCCTGGATCATCTTCACTATCATTATTCTGCATTCTTTTTTTGGAAAGTTGCCTGTCTCCACTTCATTTAGTTGTTTTTCTGGGGTTTTATCTTGTTCCTTCATCTGGTACATAGCCCTCTGCCTTTTCATCTTGTCTATATTTCTGTGAATGTGGTTTTTGTTCCACAGGCTACAGGATTGTAGTTCTTCTTGCTTCTGCTGTCTGCCCTCTGGTAGATGAGGCTATCTCTGGGGTTAATTTTTAATGCTCTTGTCCTGAAGGGTTTGCTGCCATCTTCCTATTTTCTGTTTCAACTATGTTCCGTGGCAAGTGGTCTGCACTTTACAATCACCACGAAGCTAGAGAGCCCGGGACCGCCTTGCCTTCTGGTCGCGTTCTCCAAGGGGCCGTGACCACTTAAAGACCGGCAAGCCGAGCTCGATGCGCGTTCTACCACCTTCCCGCCCCCGATGTGCTTCTGCCTCCTGATGACTTACACCCGCAGGTTTCCTGGGTTTCTATCTCCTTCCTTTCTGACTCCTGTACCCTGGGGTCCCAGCTTCATCCTGAGCTGTCCCTTGCAATGGCCCCGTACTGCTCTTCCTTTTGCCCTGTATCCTCACATTCTTTAGGCAATCAACTCTCTTTTTCTAATATTGATTACCCTTCATAGCAAATGTCACTACATTATTGTGTGGGGAAAAACACCCTTCCCCACCAGGAGTGATACTGGAAACAGACAGAAGCAGCCCAACTTGCTACACTCTTGAAACCTGCCAGATTGCACAATCCAGGAGAATTAGATGTGTGTGAAGAATAACGCTGCTGTTTTGAAATGCTGTCAAGAGGAATTTCCCAAATCTCTTTCTTTCCTGTTTGGTTTTTTTTCTTTTGGTTCAAACCTGTCTTCTCATTTGCTCCTCTAGCCAAGTGTCAATATATAAAGCACCAGCTCCATCTCCCAGGCAGGCAGCACAGGCAGCTCAGCTTTGCCAGGAGCCTCAGCAGGCAGGCACAGCCAAAGGTGAGGTGCTAGAACTTTCCAAACTTTTCCTCTTTGGAGATTCTCTCTCTTCACCAGCATTCTTGTGCTGCAGCCCAGCCCTCTGCTTCCTTCCTGAATCCACTATTCTGACAATCAGAATTCACCAGCTGTGAATACTTTGGGGGGGGTAGGGGTTCCATATGCTGCTTCTGTGTGAAGTCAGTGATAGGCAGAGCAAGCATTTGTAAATGCTCGTGCCTTGTTTACCTCATCTCATATTACAGAGAGGTATAGTGCCCAGACTCCTCATGCCTTTGGGAAACTTGCTGTGCAGCTGGGTTTCAGGGCTGATAGGGGATGACCGGACTGGAAATGGTTTATACTAAAAGCCCGTTGCAATCCCTCACACAGGAAATCATTGGGATTCCAATGAGACACACGGAAATGAGAACTGGATCCTCTGTAATGCTATCTGTCTATCGGCTATATATTGAGATAAAATTCAGTGGAGTTTATTTTTGGAATGCAAGGGTGTATCCACATTACAAAACAAGAACAAGAACAAAAACCCAGACCTGTCATCCTTGTTTGTGTCTGCTCATCTCCCTGCAGCAGGATGAAGCTTTCCACGGGCATCATTTTCTGCTTCCTGATCCTGGGCGTCAGCAGCCAGAGATGGGGTACATTCCTCAAGGAAGCTGGTCAAGGTAAGGATCAAAGGATGGGTCAGGGGAAGGATGCATCTGCAGCTCCCAGGATTCACTGGAGCAGAGGTCACATCCCCACAGGGCAAAGACCATAAGAGGGAAAAAAAGGAGCTTGGTTTCCGTGGTAGCACTTCCCCAGGTTTTTCTGACCAGCTTTGCACCCTTGGGATTCCCAAGCCCGAGGTCACATAGAGTTTGGGCCCCAACTTTCAGCAGGAGTGAGGAAGAGATCTGGATTCAGGAGGTGCATGTTCCCTAAATACAAGTGGGGCTCTGCTGCCCCCTCGTGGGCAACTAGGGATGGCTCATTTCCAAGTCTCAGGTACCATGAAATGGGTGCATTAAATGGGTGGGGAATGTTCACCCTCCCCATCCACTTAATAATTATAACTAAAATACCTGAGCTTTTAATACCTGCTAGGCACTGTTCTAAGAGCTTCGCATGCATGAGTGAACTCCTTGTCATCCTCAGGTTTTAATCCTTTAGTCCTGCAATGTTGGTACCATTATCCCTTACCAGAGAAACTGAGGCACCAAGAAATTAAGACACCTAACAAAGTCCTCCAGCAGAGCGGGATTTAACCCAAGACACTGAGCTCCCCCAGACCTTGCTATTAACCGAGGTATTATATGCCTCCCAGACAAGAGTACACGTGGGAGAGTGAGGGATTTGTGAACACATGTCCTGCTCTGTATCTGAGCAAATGGCAAATAGTGGGGATGTGGTGCCTCTAGAAGGCAACTTGATAGAGCTCCTCTCCCCACCATAAATGGCACAATGAGTTACCTTGACAATGGTTCTACTGAGGCTGAGACCTGGCCAGAAACTGATAACAAGAGATATGTACCTCACTAGCCAGAGTGAAGTAGCAAAAATTTGTTTATTTCACAAAATTATTTTGTGTTATTATTTTTCTGTGATAGTTACTGAATAATTGTTTTAAGAGTTTGCTGGCCATTCTATCTAAATTCTCACAGACCCAGCTAAAAATATTTTTTCATCCCTTAGGTCAGGGTTTTTCAAAGGGCTGTTCTAGGGCCACGTGCATGAGAATCACCCGTGGTCTGGGGTGCTTTGTGGAATGCAGGTGCCTGGGGCCACACACAACCCTTCCCTTGAATCACAATCCCAGGGGTTGAGACTGGAAATCTGGCCTTTATTAAGCACCCCAGTTGATTTTTATGCACACTGAAGTGTGCACAGTACCTCTGGTTTTGCTGACCTTAGGTGAGAAGATATGCCAGGCATTTTGGAAATACTTTTTAAGAAAGTCTGGACTTCAAGGATCTATTTAAATCAGTAACTCAGTGGGAATAAGTATAGTAGGAATGTCATAACTCTCAACAAAACTATCTTTCCAAATGCCAAACATGACAAATATATAATATGAAGATAAGTTTTCTCATAGAGTCATCGTATAAACCCTGATTATAACTCTACATTGGATTTTTCTCTTTGTCCTGATAAGTTTTTTTTTAACTTTGCCATTTAATTCTAGCTGATCAGAGTCCTTCTGTCCATAACTCCCTGCTCCGCATCTTCATTCTTTTTCTTTTTTTTGTCCCACTCTTCCTAAGGAGTAGAGAGGGCATAGTATACTGAGCACCTACAAAGTTTTAGCCGTTAAACCTGTATTTCCTCAGTTCTTCTGTGTAACCACTCTGAGGGAGGCAATACTCCTCTATTTTATTGGAGAGGACACTGAACTTTATTTAGAGCTGGTGTGTCAGTTGCCCTTTTTCTGCATCTGATTACCCTGTTTCTTCAAAGCTGTCTTAAGGAACTCACGTTTATCACCTGCTGATTGAATTTTGGCAGTTGGCCAAATATGCCCCGGACTTTCAGATGTACTCAGGACCGAGTTGTCCTCACTTTGTCCACAGGGATGGATTTCTCCCCTTGACTAGGTTGGGAGCATCCTATGTCTGCAACCTCCCTCAGAATCGCCTTTGTTCTCAACCTCTGGTCAGAGGGTTTCCTGTATCTTTCCAGGTAGAGGTCCATTGTACAACCAAACATCCCTTAAAGAGCATCCGACCTCCTCTTCACACACAACCAAAAACGAAGTACCAACAGACTTAGGATGGAATCAAACAGAGTAAAACTTGCACCACGTATGATTCTCATAACATTAACCCAGGGAAGTGAAAAGTAAAGGAATATTCATTTCAAGCCAATATAATAATCTCCAAGGGCTTAGTCAAAGGCTGAAATCTGGACCCAGTGGGAGGAAAATGTTTTCTTTCTCTATTTTGCTGAGACGTGATCATGTTCATATCATCACTTTCTTTTCCTGCCAGGGGCTAAAGACATGTGGCGAGCCTACTCTGACATGAGAGAAGCCAATTACAAAAATTCCGACAAGTACTTCCACGCCCGGGGCAACTATGACGCTGCCCAAAGGGGACCTGGGGGCGCCTGGGCTGCTAAAGTGATCAGGTACCAGGGGCCCTGAGGATGCAGGGATGGGTGTGAGAGCCTCGGAGAGCCAGGAGGGGCCAAGCCCTGGAGAACGTCCTGTAGGGCTGTGGCCTCTCCTCCTCTTATCCACCCTCACCCTCTGTGTCCTGTGTGGGGTCTGAGTGGCTGAAGAGCAGAGCAAGGCTGGTGGGACAGACGATTCCCAAGCCTCCCCCATGGGTGCTGTTCACCCAGCATAAGGGGACCCGCAGGGCTGAGGTGGGCTGAGC
Organism: Tursiops truncatus; assembly: GCF_011762595.2. Lineage (NCBI taxonomy): Eukaryota > Metazoa > Chordata > Mammalia > Artiodactyla > Delphinidae > Tursiops > Tursiops truncatus. Next base: position 70,739,761 of record NC_047041.1, on the reverse strand, counting down.
CCGGGCAGCCTCAGGTTTCATTCCCTCTTTCCTAGCTCCTGTCAGAGTCCTTGATTCCTTGGAAAGAGGAGAGATGGGGAGGGTGGGCTGTTGCTCGTCAGCCCTGGAGTAATCCCCTACCTGCCCTTTTCCATTCCAGCAATGCCAGAGAGAGTATTCCGAGACTTACAGACCTTTTCAAGCATGGAGACAGTGGTCACGGACTGGAGGACTCGAAGGCCGACCAGTTTGCCAATGAATGGGGCCGGAGCGGCAAAGACCCCAATTACTTCCGACCTGCTGGCCTGCCCGACAAGTACTGAGCTGCCTCTCACTCTGCTCAGGAGACAGGGCTCAAGCGAGTGGAGACAGTGCTGAGCTAGGTTGCTGTATTCTGTATCTGTAGTTCTTGATAGTTGATAAAGAGCACATAAAAATGTTGAACAAATGCTTGTGAAATCCAATTTGTCCTTGGCATTTGGAAACAGCATATGACAGTCTTCTTGGGAACATGAGCCTATTTAATACCATGGGGATGATCAATAAACATCATAGTTTTTAAAAAGGAGATAACGCACTAATAAACAATAGTAATAATTTGGGGTAAAACTTCACAGTCATCCACTGGTATCTGCAGGGGATTGGTTTCAGGACGCCTGCAGATACCAAAATCCGCAAGTACTAAGTGCCTCATATAAAATGCCATAGTATAGTTGACCCTCCACATCCGCTGAGTGGAACCGACCCATGTGGAGAGCAGGCCAGCTGTATGTCCAGAACACAAACTATACTGTATAAACCATATATGGACTATTATATGGACCAATTATCAGTCCATAACTCCCTGTTCCAAATCATGGAAAAGATAATAAGAATACCATGAACAACTTTGGCAATAAAGCTTAAAACTTGATAAAAATCAACAAATTCTTAGAAAAATACAACTTACAAAAACTGACTCAAGAAGAAATGAAAACTTGGATTATTCTATAATTATTGTAAAAGATCAAATCTTCCCCCAGAGAAAACAACAGTCCCAGATGGTTCTATAGACAATTTAACCCTTCAAGAAAAGAAATGATTGTTTTTTTATACAAACAATTCTGCCCAGTAGAAAATATCCCCATCCTTTCTGTGAGGGTAGGAAAATTTGACACCATGAAAATCGAAGGAAAATTCAAGCAGTCAGAACTTTACAAGACTTGCCTGGTGGTACAGTGGTTAAGAATCTGCCTGCCAATGCAGGGGACACGGGTTCAAGCCCTGGTCTGGGAAGATCTCACATGCCCTGGAGCAACTAAGCCCATGTGCCACAACTACTGAGCCGTGCTCTGGAGCCTGTGAGCCACAACTACTGAGCCCACACGCCAGAACTACTGAAGCCCGCACGCCTAGAGCCCATGCTCTGCAACAAGAGAAGCCACTGCAATGAGAAGCCCACGCACTGCAACAAAGAGTAGCCCCCACTCACCACAACTAGAGAAAGCCCATGCACAGCAACGAAGACCCAACACAGCCAAAAATAAATAAATAAATAAATTTTAAAAACTAGGTAGCTAAAAAAAATAATAACTTTACAGAATATTACCAATAACAAGTTGTGAAGCTGAAAGAAACTTTCAGCCACCGATAATTTCCTAAACTACCAATTATAATTTTTTAAAATTTAAACTATGCTAAAGACAGAATTACTTATTTTTTGTTACAGAAAATGTTCTTACAAGGTCACTGTTATATAAAAAAATGATCAAAGAAACGTCAGCAAAAAGTATATTAAAAAAGGGTTGTAAATAGGCAGAGCACAGAGGATTTTTTAGGGCAGTGAAACTAACTACTCTGTATGATACTATAATGGTAGATATCTGCCATTATAAATTTCCAGAGCCATAGAATGTACAACACCAAGAGTAACCCTAATGTAAACTATGGACTCTGGGTGATAATGATGCACCAATGTAGGTTTGTGAGTTGCATCAAATGTTGTACATTGTATCTGGTGGGGAATGTTGATAATGGTAGAGGCTATGTATGAATGGGGGCAAGGGTTCTAAGGGAAATCTCTGTACCTTCTGCTTAATACTGCTGTGGCTAAAACTGCTCCAAAAATAAAGTCTACTAAAAAAAGAAAAAGGATTGTAGAAGTGTGTCAGGCTACTTACTAATAAAAGTAAGTTGCATATTTTCTGGATTTCATTTTAAGGTATTTGTTGGTTTCTTAAAATTGGTGATTTACTGTGATTTCTTTTTTCCCATTCTAAATAAATATTTCCTATTGTAACAAATTTAATATTTGTAATTTTGTACTGTTTCCCCTAAAAGGGGCTTCTGAAATTGCATAATTCAGGCCCCACAAAACCTGGGTCTGCCCCTGCACAAATGGTGAAAAAATGTTTATAATTATTTGAGCCTAGGGTCTAGTTGTATTCTATGTGTTAACACACAGTATTTTTTGTCCTGTTTTAATATACCTTAAAAATTTCCATAAGTGCAATTGCTGTGTCAATTGGAACTTTATTTTGTTAGAAATTTTACCATCATCTGTTCATGATTTTGAGAAGCAAGGTCCCTGAGGAACCACACCTATGTCGTTCTGCATTTGTAAATGTGGGGCTCACAGTAATTTGATGTGTATATGCCAAAATCGGAGATCTTTGTTATATCTTCTAGTACAGTTGTGCCGGAGCATTTAAAACATTAAAATACATATTTTATTTTTCCTTTCTGTAAGGGAATCATATTGGTATTATCGGAATTACATGTTAAGGTAAGTTATATCATCTATAAATTTCATTTCATTAAAGTGGTGTTCTAAAATTTTTGCTGTGGGGTTTGGTGGAGCGTTGGGTCTGATGTTGAGTGTCATCAAACTAAATAGAAGCAGGAACTGAAAACACAGGAACTGAAAACACAGTAATACTGACGTTCTTCCTGGTGACTTTCGTCTTTTCCAGGATTCCGACTACACCTGGGAGAGAAATGATGCCTTTAAGAATGGCAAGTGTGCCCAGAGGTCAGAGGTCCGATAGCTTCACGTCTGTACTAGAGACATTGTCCTGTTCCATGCCCGCACCCCCCGTCCCTTCCAATCAGACTAAGGGCTCTTGGAGAGATGGAATATCTGGTCCAGTGAGGGTGACAAATAACAATTATGAATATAACCGCGCTGCGGTCCTGGGTAGAGCGTTGGGTAAGTCAAGACAACTGGGCTCCCTAGTCTGATGGGCAAATTGCTCGGGCGCTCGGGCTGGCAGGGCTCCGGGCAGCAGGGGGCGCTGTGGCGGGAGCCGCGCCGTGCCCTCTTGGCGCCTGGAGGCCTCTCTCCTCCTCCGGCGGCTTCCGGAGCTGCTCTCGCGCGCCGGAGGAGGCCAAGTCATGGACCGCAATCCCTCTCCGCCGCTGCGGAGTCGGGAGGAGGAGGAGGAGGAGGCGGCGGCCGTGGGGGACTGCATAGGCAGCACGGTCTACAGCAAGCACTGGCTCTTCGGCGTCCTCACCGGGCTCATGCAGGTGCGGAAACTCGTGCCTCGCGTGGGCTCCCTGTACGTTCCCCCAGACCCCCACCCCGCCTCTGGCAGCCCTCTACTGCCGGGGGAGCCGCCGTCCCCACGGCGACCCCCTCCCCAGGCCCCAGCGGCCGGGTCTTACCCTTTGCGTCCTTGCTGTCTCCCGGACCCTAAAACTGCCGTGCGCCGCTCCCTGTGCCCCTCAACACAGAGGGAAGTGTAATGGCAGGGATGCTGGAATGCTTCTAATTAAAATGTTTTACTTTTGAAAATTTTCCAAAAATACGTGACCAGTTTCTGCCCCTCATTCCCACTTTCGTTTCTGAAGCCCAGGTCCTAATTGATCTGTTTCGAGGACTTTCGTTGTAGTAGAATAAATGGTGATTTTGCAGTCAAACAGCCCTGTTGTCAACAGCGCGGCTTGCCCAGCGTGACTTTGGGCAAATCGCCTAACCGATTTCTTTCTCAGTTTCTATAAAGTGGGATAATATTTATATTATTGTATATAGAGTTATTGCGTAGATTGTATAAGATTATAATAGCCATAGAGTGCTTACTATAGTGTTTGCCTCATAGGAGCCTCTCAGTAAATATGAACGTTCTTATGTTTCCCTAACTTTTTTCCTACTTCCAATCACTGTCCTCTCCACTCCACCTTCTACACAGCTGCGAGAATAATCTTAAAAAAAAAAAAAAAGCCGTCTATGGGAACTCCTCAGAGTTACCTTTGCCTACAGGAGAAAAATACATATTTCTTAGCTCGGAATCCAGGAATCTTTGCAACTTTTCCAGCTTCATCTGCCCATGACACGCTAAACTGCTTACCATTCCGCACACATGCTGGGCCCTTTCTTAACTCTGAACTCTTGTATTTTCTTCTGTATGCTCTTCTCCCTTCTTCACATGACAAACTTCGATTACTTCTCAAAGATTTAGCTTCAGTATCACCTCCTAAGAGAAGTTGGGGAAAACTTCTCCCAGATGTAGGTCATGGGTCCATCATTTTTGTTCTCCCGGCTCTTTGTCCACAATTCAGTTGGATCACTTAGCTTTTTCTGTTGTGATTATCAGTTTATATGTCTTTTCCCCACTGGATCCTAAACTACTTGGAAGTAAGGGATTAAATCTTGTTTATCTTTGTATTTCTACCCAGTGCCTAGCAGTAGTGTTTACCCAAGGTACCCAAGGTACTAATTTCCTTTTTTTTTTTTTTTTTTGGCGGCACCGGGTGACATGCGGGGTCTTAGTTCCCCGACCAGGGAATGAACCCGTGGCTGCTGCAGTGGAAACTCGGAGTCCTAACCACTGGACCTCCAGGGAATTCCCCCTTTTTTTTGTTGTGACCTCTAAATGATTATGGGGTAATATTACTTGAGGAGTACTGTGGACAGCCTTTATTCATCTCCTTCCTTTGTGTTTCTGAAGATTGTTAGCCCTGAAAACTCCAAATCCAGCTCAGATCATGAGGAGCAGCAGATGGAGCTTGATGAAGAAATGGAGAATGAAATTTGCAGAGTGTGGGATATGTCAATGGATGAGGTATGGGGTTGGAAATGGAAGTGAAAAGACTGTTGGGTAAGGAGGTAGTGAATGGATTTTTTTTTTTTTTTTTTTAGGTTCAGTCCTTAAGTCTCTGGGGAATAACTTTAATGTCTGTAGTCACTCCTATTTATGGTACAGGGATGAGGTCCCAGGAGCTGTAAATGCTCAACTTTTGTCTTTGAAGGCAGAAAATCTGAGTGTCATTAGATTTGGGCTATGTAGATAGTTCTTATGAATGCTGGAATGCTTGTAGCCCAGGAAAGTTCTGATACTTATCTACCTAAAAAGAACACTGGCCTTATATTTGAGAGCAGGTTAGGAGTTAGGAGACCACTGAGGTACCACAATTAAACTAGAAGAAAGGGACAAGAAGGAATTACATGTATATAATTGCAATAATATTTTAACATTTTGTGTTGTACTCTATAGCTTGAAAGCATTCTACCTGCTTTCACAGTAACCCTGTGATATAGGTAGTATCCTTATTTTACAGGTAAGAAAAGGGGCAAAAAAAGAGGTTGACTTATATAATTTCTCATTTTATTACTTGGACTTTTGCAGTAGATTTCTGATTAAAATCCTTGTGTTAGTCTCTTTCACCTCCCTCTGTCCTCCACATTGCTACCCAAGGTATCTTCTTCCTAAAACAGATTTACTCATATTAAAATTCTCTCTTAAAATTTGTCAATGGCTGCTCATTGTCTTCAACCATTTTTTAAAGCAGCTTTATGAGATATTATTGACACAAAAAATCCTGCATATATTTTGAGGTATAATTGAAGTATAAAAACTGCACATCTTTAAAGTGTACAATTAGAAAAATTTTAATGTATGTATTTGCGCATGAAACCATCACCATAATTAAGACAGAGAGCATGTCTGTCAGCCCCAAAAAGTTTCTTTATGCCCCTTAAGGGTAATCCCAGTATCTCACCCCTCCCTGCTTCTACCCTCTCCAGGCAACTACTGATGGGCTTTCTGTCACTTCAGAGTATTTGCATTTTCTAGAGTTTTGTATAAATGGGATTGCATTCTTTTTTCGGATGAGTCTGGCTCTTTCACTCAGCATCAGTATTTTAGATTCATCCATGTTGTTGTGTATATTTTAAGTTTATTACTTTTTATTGCTGAATGGTATTCCATTATATGTGTATACCATGATTGATTCTTTGATGGATATTTGAGTTGTTTACAGTTTATTACAAATAAAGCTTCTGTGAATGTCTGTGTATAAGTATGTATGGATAGATGTTTTCCTTTCTCTTGGGTGAGTACCTAGAGTAGTGTGGCTGGATTATATGGTAGGTGTATGTTTAACTTATAAAGAAAAGATCAAATTATTTTCCAAAGTGTTTTTTACACTTCACGTTGCCACCAGCGGTGTATGAGATACAGTCCAGTTCCAATTTCTTCTCATCCTTAGCAACACTTGGTATGGTTAGTCTTTTTAATTTCAGCCATTCTAATAAGAGTGTTGTGATTCTCACTGTAATTATGATTTAGATCTCCCTAATTACTAATAACAGTGACCATATTTTCCTGTGCTTATTTGCAATCTGTGTATTTTCTTTAGTGCAAGGGGCTGTTTAAATCTTTTGCCCACTTTTTAATTGTGTTGTGTTTTTTTTTTTCCTGTAAGTTTTATGATTTTAGGTTTTACTTATAGGTCTGTGATCCATTTTGACTTAATTTTTGTGTTTGATGCAAGATATGAACTGAATTTCACTTTTTTTTGCCTACGGATAACCAGTTCTAGTTAGTGTGTTTAAAAGACTATTCTTTCTCCACTGAATTACCTTTGCACCTTTGTCAAAAATCAGTTATCCGTACATATACACATGAGTCTATTTCTGGACTCTGTTCTGTTCCATTGATCTATTTGTATCTTTTTGCCAATACCACATTGTTTTGATTACTGTAGCTTTGTAATAAATCTTGAAATTAGGTAGTGTTAATCTCCAACTCTGTTCTTTTTCAAAGTTGTTTTGGTTGTCCTATGTCCTTTGTATTTCCAAATTAATTTTAGAATCAATTTGTCAATTTCTACAAAAAGCCTTCTAGGATTTTGACTGAGATTGAGTTCAGTTTATTGATCATTTAGGAAAAGAATTGATAAATTAACAATAATGAGTCTTTTGACCCATGAACAAGTTCTGTCGCTCCATTTGTTTAGGTCTTCTCTAATTTCTTCAGCAAAGTTACGTAGTTTTTAGTATTTAGGTCTTTCACCTCTTTTGTCAGTATTTCATATTTTGGGGAGCTATTGTAAATAGTATTTTTTAAAAATTTCAGTATATAGATATACATTGATAGTATATAGGTAGTATATAGTATACAATTGATTTTATAGACCTTGGTCTGTCTTGGTAAATGTTCCGCGTTCACTTAAAAAGAACGTGTGTGCTCCTGCTGCTGGTGGGAGTGTCCTGTAAATGTCAATTTGATCAAGTTGGTTGAGAGTATTGTTCATCTTCTCTATACTTTTTCTACAGTTATTAAGAAGTTGGGGTTTTAAAACATTTTTTAAAAGAAACAACCTGTTTTTCAAATGAAATCTTAGTGTGAAATCCTCAAATATCAAATAGGTAAACTAGAGCTGCTGTTTGAATGAGATTGTCCGTGGAGGCAGGGTCATGCTCTTGGCTTCCTCTTTGTCCTCTTATGGTAGCTCTTGAAGCACCTCTAGAGAACTGAGCTGCCCACTGATTCACTGGCATAAATTCCCTCCAATGAGACTACATCTCACACATCACCTGCCACTCAGTGCTTCAGCAGGACCAGAGACTTCCAGGTGCTTCCTGCATTTTCATGTACTCATGCTCTGTTCATGCCACTCTGCATGGAATGTCCTCCACCTGCAAGATCTTTCCCACCTTTTATGGCCCACCTCAAATGTCACCTCCCCTGTGATGCCTCCCCAGACACTCCAGGCAGGATTCCTCTCTTTTCTGTGCTCTCATGGAACCTGTTCATTCTATTACATAACACTTATCCTGTTATTCAGTGATTGTTTTGAGCCTGTGTCCTCTGATGGATTTAAGTTCCTCCTCTTAAAAGCTTAATGTCACGTCTTCAGAGATACTTTCTCTGATATATCTAGAGTAGCCCCCCTAGTCTTCATTTCTAGCACACACCATCTTGTTTATCTTCTTTGTAGCACTTAGGATTTATGTAGTTTAGTTGTTTATATGTTTGTTTGTTCATCCCTCTAGAATGAAAACTCCACTGAGACTTTACCTATCTTATTCACTGATGTGTCCCCAGAGCCTGAAACAGTGCTTATTACTCAGGTTTTTCAGTAAATGTTTTATGAAGAGGTAATCAATGGATGAATACCTGACAGTTACTATGGTGTGCTGGTTAAGAGTGTGGATTTGATCAGACTCATCTGGGTTCAAATTCTGGCTGTGTTCTCCTACTGATTGTACAGTCTTGGGCAGGTTGCTTAACCTTTTAAAACTGCAGTGTAATGGGGTTAATAATAATTACTTCATAGGGTTGTTTGAGAATTAAGTGAGATAGCATGCAAACCACTTCACTGGCCCTGGCATTTAATACTTGTTCAATAAATGTTAATTGCCATTATTGTTATTATTGGCATTGGTATTATTAGGCTACCTAATTATTGATATTATTCCTGCTACTCCAGGAATTATTAACTGTCATTAAATAAATAAATCGCTGCATGCTACAAAGAGTTGCCCACATGACAGACAGCTTGATCACTTAGAGTGGAGAGCACCTGCTGCTTTGACTTTTAATTTGGAGTATGTCTTTGAAATATTCTCTCTGACCATGATCTCTTAATAAGTGCAGTATATCTCTTCCAGTCAACAGTCATGCAGGTTACCCCAATTTCAGCTGCTCTGAAGGATTACTTCCTCTCTCTTTGAGAGCCCTTCGAAGGGCATTTTTCACGTGAGACATATAGCCTGTGTTCTAAGTTAAGGTATTGCGAATACACACCTCAACTTTGGTGAAAATACGAGGCAGTAGACAGCCAGAAACTTAATTTTATCTAGACATTTTACAATGCAAATCTCCACAGCTAATTGATTTAGTTTTGGAGCCCACATTTCTAGCGAGATTGGGCCACATGTCCACTCCAGGTTCATTCACCTGTGTGGTGTGTCCCTTTAGGCACTGGGGACCGGGCCAACTCTCTAGGAAGATGTGAAGCTGTCACAGTTACATTGTGATCAGAATTTTTTTCTGTTGAGGATTTTGAAAACAAAAGTTCTGGTTTTGGACATAACCCAATACGGGTTTTTAATCTGTTTTCTCTATCAAGTTTTAAGCTCTTAGAAGACAGAAATTATGACTTTTACTTTTTTCCCTTATCCTATCTTCTAGCATGATACCTGGTAATCAGCAAATGTGCTTGAATGAGTTAAAGAGAATTCCTGGTGGGTAGAAAGATCATTAAGATAAATACATACAAGGCAGTAAAAGGAGGACAGTCCTTTGGAATATCACAGTTAGTTCAGATTTGTTCATGGGATTGTTCCATTGCCTTGAGACCAGATACCACAGCACTAACATTACTTTTGTCTATTGACACAATTCCTAACCTTGTGGGATTTTTTTCCTTGTGCTTGAAAGGAGGTATATATGGAATTATTATTATTTTTTTATGGTTGCCTGAGCTATGGTGTTTAAGGAGGAATATTCAGCATCCAAGTTAATAATCATTTTTATTTTCAGGATGTGGCTTTGTTTCTCCACGAATTTAATGTTCCTGACATATTTATGGGAATATTGGCCAAATCCAAATGTCCTCGATTAAGAGTAAGTATGTGCATTTCTAAAGCTGCCTCTTTGGAGCAGTAACAGCAGATAGTGCTGGATAGTCTTTCATTTTTCTCACTTTAATGTTCTTGATGGCTACAAATGAGTCTGCAGATGTTTATTGAACATTACCAGGTACTAAGTAATATACTATTTAAAATTATTACAGTCATAGAATTTTAGATTTGGGCTGGACCAGGGAGATCAATACTTTAATTTAACAGCTATGGACACTAGATAGTCCTAATCATCATTATGCCACTAATATGTGGCTGAACAGGGAACAGTGCCCAGACCACCCATTTCTCAGTTTATTGCTTTTTTTTTTTTTAAAGTCATAAAATCCTCTATTGCTTAAGCTCAGCCTATTGCTCAAGACTCTCCACAATCTGAATCCAGTTCGTCTTTCTAGCATAAAATGTACCCTCCAGATAGTCTTCTAATTTAGCATGGCCTGTCTACTCCTCACCTCAGGAGCTTACTATGATCGTTGCCATCTCCGTGCCTTCCTTTGTATGCCTTCCATCCCCTCTCAATATTCACATCTATTTTCCCAAGATGGTACTTTACTTCCAAGCCTTCCTAAATAAGTAAGCTCTCAGTGGCCAGTGATGATAGTGAATGCACCAAAACAATTCTGTACTTCTCATTAAGTCTTCTATGCTTTAGTGCCATTTAGGTTGACATCTGCTAGGTATATTGTGAGTGATTACAATATACAAATAATAAATAGCAAATATTTATTAAGTAATTATAATCATGAATAACTGCTATTTACTTAGTATTTCATTTTACTACTCTATGAGGTAAGCATTTATCTCTACTTTGTAAGTAAACAAACTAAGTCTCAGGTTAAGAAATTGGTCCAGGGTCATACAACTAGGAAAGAATGGAGCTGGGATTTGAGCCTAGCCTGCCTTACTTCAGTGTAACCACTGTACTGTAGTGTCTCTCTTTGTTTGAAATTATGAAGTGAAGAATTCTGTAGTATATTTTTACAAATTGAATGTTGAATTAAAATTTTATTTAAGTACAATGCTCCACCTGAGTTGGGGCCTCATGAACCAATGAACCACTTTTTCCTTGAGTTGTTATGTTAATATAAAGATTTGACAGTTATATGATTTTCTCCTGGAGTTTTCTAACTTAGGTACACTGACTCACGATTAGTACTTAAAAAAAATAAGCTAATTTTAAGAAAATAAGAATTGCTCCTTTCAGGAGTTAGTCCTATTATTATATATGTCTGTGAACCATAGCCTGTCTGTGACAGCGATTCTCAGCTGTGGCCACAAGTTAGAATCACCTAGGATGTGGGCTTTCCAACTTCAGTATGTCCCAGAATCACTGATTACTGAGTCCACCCCCAGAGTTTCTGATGGGGTAGGATTGAGGAGTTCTAACAAGTTTGCAGTGATGTTATGGTTTTGACCATATGGTTTTGACCAGCACCAAGGCCCAAACTTTGAGAAGCTTTGAGAAGCTTTGCCCTAGGGAACTTTTATAAATCCCAAGTCAGGCCATTCTCAGATCGATTAAAATAGTCTCTCCAAGTGTGGGACTCCAGACAGCTTTTAAAGTCCCCCCAGGTTATTTCAGTGAGTAGCTGAGACTGAAAAACTTGATCTTTGATTGGAAGTTCAATTATTCCCTCTTTAGTTTTTAGGGGAAATGTATCTCTTCTGGCCATATCCTCTTTTACTCTTTTCCCAACATTTGACCACCCACATTTTACTGAAACTCTTTACTCCTATAGCTTTGGTGCCACCTCACTCTCCTGGTCTCTAACCTGTCCAGTCACTTCTCTGTTACTTTTTTTTTTGACTTTTTATTGATACTTTCTTCCTGTGCTGAGTGTGGACTCCTTTTAAGGTGTAGACTCAGATCCCTTGTCCTCTTTATATTCACTTCCTTGGTGAGTTCATCCACTCTTTACACCTTTGGGGGTAAATCTTCCCTGTGGGATCAAAGCTACGACCTCCTTTCTGATTTCAGGTGCTATATCTCTAACTTTCTTGAGGCATTCTTTATTTGCATGTTGCATTTTCCAATCCAAAAGTCCGTATGTCCTAACTCAGTGTTTGTCGCACTTATCCAATCATATAAATCATATGATGTGCTTGGTAAACAACTTCCCGGACTGTACCCTGGAGATTCTGATTCAGTAGCTCTGAGATGGGACTTGGAAATTGGTATTTTTAACACGCCCCCTGAGTGATATTTGTGTTTGAGCAAGTTTGGAAACACTATCCTAACTGAACTCATTGTGTTCTTTCCTATGCTTTCTTTTCCAATTTTTTTGTCAATGGAACCAATCTCTCCTACTGGAGAAATGAAACAACTGGAAACCTAGGAGTTATGTTCAACTGCTTTCTCCCTTTACTCCCATCAAATTATTCTGCTTTCACCTTGAGTCTTTCTCAGCGTCATTCCTTTCCATGCCTGCCATCACCACCCTCATCTTCCTTTACTTGATTTCAGAGATGCAGTGTGATATGGTGAAATGCTCAGGCTCTGGAGCTGTGTTATTTCCTAGTTGGAGATCTTCAGCAAGTTGTTTAACTTCTCTGTGATTTGGTTTCCTCATCTGAAAAATGGGGATAATAATGGTACATACCTCATAAATTATTGTATGAAATGTTATGTGGAAAGTGCTTAGGGTAGTGCCTGGGTGTAGTAAGTGCTAAATAAACATTAGCTGTTACTACTGAGGTTATGAACTTCTTTTAAAGTTTTTTCACTATCATTTTGCTTCCAGAATAATCTACCTAAAATAACATTGCAGTATGTTGGCCCCTTCCTTGAGGACCTTCATGTCTCCAAATAACCTACTAAATTAAGTAGGCATTTAGGGCCCTTAATCCTGATCCTTTTTACCTGCTGTCTTTATCTCATGCTCTCCTCCCACTGTGTGCTACTAATAACTGTGTACTGATACGGGCAGCTTTCTGTATTAGCCTTTGTCCACTCTACATTAGTCCCTTCCTGCCTTTGCTGATACTTTCCCCTGTGTTTGAATGTCTGTCTTCTTGTTTGTATATCTAAATCCTACCAATCATTTATGACTCAGTTCATCCGTAAGATTTCTTATTCTGTAACTCCTGCCTGCCTTGGATCTTTCTTTTTCTTATGTCTTTCATCTCCTCTCAAATACTACTGGAAACTTGTCAAATTAGGATGCAGACAGTATACTTCTGTATGCTGCCTCTCCTTCTTTTCTCTCCCCAAACTTGGCTCAGTGAAAGTTTTTTTTTCAAGTTGTTATTTTTGTATATGTGTCTTTTACCTCAGAGCGACTGTGACCTGTGAAATTTGATTTGGCAGGAAATCTGTGTGGGAATTTTAGGTAATATGGCCTGTTTCCAGGAGATATGTGTGTCCATCAGCAGTGATAAAAATCTTGGGTAAGTTTTATTACATAATAATTATGTTTTTAAAAAATAGGTTCATATTTTATATCCCTAAGGAAATCCTAATACATAGGACAGATAGGGAAACATTATGAAATGTAGTACTTCCTTTCTCCTGATGAGCAGTCTCCAGGAACGTCATTGTGTGTTGATGATGGCTGGGGACTTGCGTGCTATTTATGGACATGGTTCAGGATTTAGGCCTGTTTTCTGTATTGGTTGCCAAGGGGCCTGAATCGTCAGCAGGTGGTAAACCACATGGGATAAGAACCAGTGGGGCAGAGCTTGGAGATGGAGGCACCTGACCAGAGTCCAAAACAGTTTAGGCTCAGGGAATCCAAAGTCTCAGAGCTAGAGTCTGGAAAAACTAGACTTGTTGACCAGTGTCACCCTGACACTGGTCAACAAGTCAGTTCTGACTTAGATGGTGGTGATGGGGGACTTGCCAAGAGACTAGAGGGTACAGCGTGGCCCTTGTGATTCAAACGCTCTCATACTTCTGCTTGGAGGCCAGTTCTCTTCTACATGTAGGAAGTTTTGGGCAGAGGATTTCTAAGGTGGAAACCCCGGTGGTTATTTTAAGAGGTCTGAGAACACCCTGGAATTATATGCTACATTTTATGAGTATATTCATTTTCTAGGCAGAGGGTTTATGGCTGTTAATCAGAATCTCAAAGAAATTTGTGTCCACAATAGGTTAAGAAAACTCTTCTAGGCGGTTATTTTCAACAAGGGCTGTAGGGTTTAACACAGGATTCAAGTACCTGGGGCTCTAAAATAGAGGTTATTACCTCTTCTAGGTGTGGAAGGACTTTAAGATCCTAGTTTAAAGTATTTATTCTTCCGTAACGTATAATCGTTCATGCAATAAGTGACTCAGGATTATGTTTGGTCTCTAGTGATCCCTATTAAAAATCTGTGAATGAGTAATATTGACAAGTTTTATGAACTTAATTAAATGCATATCTTAAAATTAATATGAAACAGTATACATTGCTGATGAGATATAAATTTGCTCAACCACTTTGGAACAGTTGGGCATTACCTAGTCATATCAGAAGGTACACATATGCGGTGACCCAGTGATGTCACTCATAGGTATATGGTAAGAGAAACCGTGCACACATATATCAGTATACTCATATGAAAAGTATTATAAGACTATTGCTTGAAACCCCCAAATTGGAATCAACCCAAATGTTCATCAGTAGTAGGCTGGAAGAATAAATGGTGTTATATTCATACAATGAAATGTTCTGCAGCAATGAATCTGCAGCTACTGGAACAAGATGGGTAGATCTTAAAGACATGGTGTTGGGCCAAAGAACTCAGACTCAAAAGAATACATACAATATAATTTCTTTCATACAAAGTTAAAAACCAAGATATATAAAATGAACTATAGAGTAAGCCAAGAAAATGATTGCTGGATAAGTCTGGATAGTAGTCATTTCTAGGTGGGAAAGAGAATTGTGATTTGTAAGGGACACACAAGGGCTACGGAGATGCAGCTCTGTTCTTTTTCTTGCTTTATAATTATTCACTAAGTATAGATTTGTATCTTACAGGTTTTTATGTGTATATGCTATATTTCACAATTAAAATGTTTAAAAAGTTAAATAAAAACTTATTTAAGTTTTTATAAATAAAAGTTAAGGTTGAGGTCCAGATTTTTTGGCTTGGATATTTGAAATGAGAGAAGTGAGGCATATTGGGTTGACATTTTGTTTTTGTAGCCAGGTACTATTGTACTGTTTATGTGATTCAGACCCTCCTACTCTGCTGGAAACAAGCAGGTATGCTCTCTTCTTTTTATGGTTTCTATATACTTACCCCTAAGGGAAACTCGGAAAATAGAGTTGCTCTTTCACTCTTGAATTTCCTTTACTGTTTTAGAAAGATAGATACTAAGCTCACATTTATCACGTAGGTTGTTGCTTACTTGCCTTTCCCAGACAGAAGTGGCCGTTGTCTGGGTTGAAAGAATCCGAGAACATCCAGCTATTTATGATAGCATTTGCTTCATCATGTCAAGTTCAACAAATGGTAAGTCACCATGTAATGTAGAAAAAAATATTTTTAAAATTATATTTAATTGTTAGGAAACCAGGTAACTATTTATGGAGGTCAATTAAAGACTAAGTGTTAGGTGAGAAGGTATTTCAATGCAGGATATGAAGTTTCTCAAACTCTCAGGATACTGATAAATCCCCCACGTAAAAATGATGGAAGCCAAGCAAATTTAAACAGAGGAGGTAAGCAAATTGCCCTTGGCATAAGTAATGCTTTGGCAAGATTTGGCTTTCTTGGAATAGTTTTAAGAATTTCGATTAGACTTACTACTTTAAAAATTTTGTTTCTTATTTCAATATCTCTTTTATTCTCTGCAGTTGACTTGCTGGTGAAAGTCGGGGAGGTTGTGGACAAGCTCTTTGATTTGGATGAGAAGCTAATGTTGGAATGGATAAGAAATGGGGCTGTTCAGCCTCTGGACCAACCCCAGGAAGATTCTGAACAGCAGCCAGTGTTTCGAATTGTGCCCTGTGTACTTGAAGCTGCCAAACAAGTACGGTAGGTGAACTCTTTTGTGCAAAATGTTCTGGGAAAATCCAGTTGCTAGAAGTATCCTTAGATATGTCTTTTTTTTTTTTTTTTTTTTTTTTTTTTTTTGCGGTACGCGGGCCTCTCACTGTTGTGGCCTCTCCCGTTGCGGAGCACAAGCTCCGGACGGGCAGGCTCAGCGGCCATGGCTCACGGGCCTAGCCGCTCCGCGGCATGTGGGATCTACCTGGACCGGGGCACGAACCCGCGTCCCCTGCATCGGCAGGCGGACTCTCAACCACTGCACCACCAGGGAAGCCCAGATATGTCTTTTTAGTTTCCTTTCAATAGGATGAGTAGCACATAGCTGATCTGTGTCAGGTTTGATTCACTACTGATATTGGTAACAATATATTTGCTCTTTGCAAGAATCATAATGGTTGCAAAATACTTGTTCTAATATTACTTAGCAGTAGGCTATTGTTCAGCATTAATTATGGTTACTGTTTTAAAATCTTCTGCAGTTTCGTATAATTTATATCAAATGGAAAAGATTTTCTTTGTGCTTTATTTTCCACTGGTCATGTGACAACTTCTTCAGTTAATGTCAGACATCACTTGTTTTCTTGCTCCTTGTGTGTATGTGCCAGTCTTGGATAAGTGACTGGCTTTTGGGCTCTGATGTCTTCCCAAGAGTGATTACTAGGTGTTGTAGGTCATTGAAGCTGTTTATTGCTAGTCACTAAAACATTAATTTATGAATTGATCTGCTTATTGGTCAACTGTGCATTCTTAGTGCTTTATAATCCACATTTTTTTTTTTTTTTGGCTGTGCTGTGCGGCTTGTGGCATCTTAGTTCCCCAACCACGGATTGAACCTGGGCCCTCAGCAGTGGAAGCATGGAGTCCTAACCACTGGACCACCAGAGAATTCCCTATAACTCATATTAAAACCTTTTAATTTTATGTCCTTTATCCAAGTGAGCATTAAACTCATCATCTTTCCCCCAAACCTGCTTCTTCCGTATTCTCAATCTCAGTAAATGATGTAATCATTATTCCATTTGGATAATGTGGGAGAAACGTGGAAGCCATTACCGATACTTCCCCATCCCAGTCTTTTCCCATGGCTAGTCAACCTCCAATCCTTCTTCCTGACTTTTTCTGGGACTCCATCTGTGCCACGACCAGGCCACTGTCTCTTACCTGGACGGCTACAACATTCTCTGAGTTCCTAGCCTCAAGACTAGCTCCTTCCAAGCCTAGACTGTAGAGCTGTTTTTCTAGAACGTACGCTGGTCATCTCACTTTCATGCTTCAAACACTTCAGTTGCCTTTCTTAGGATGAGGTCCAGATTTTTATGGCTTATAAGGCCCTGTACTGTGATTCTCCATCCTTATTCCTTGTCTTCTGTTTCAACTGTATGAAATTTCCTTCATTTCTTCAACTGAACCAAGCTCTCTCGAAACCAAGCCATTGCACACCATGTTGTCTCTGCCTCCAGCATTTCTTTGCCCCTTTGGGTTTCTGTGTAGCCATTTCTCTTATGATACATTCCCTGATTCTCCAAACTAAATTAAATCTGCTTGCTTTGTGGTCCTCTAGCACCTTGGACTTCTGCTAGTGCTACATTCATATTACTTTACTGTTATTACCCCTTTAATTATTGTCTTTCATTTTAGACAGTAAATTTCATGAAGGTGTGGACGTTTTATACATCTCTGTTTTCCCAGCCCTTAACATAGTGCCTGCAAACTATAGGCACTTAAATATTTGCTGAACCATCTTTTAATTGTTCACTATCTTTTTCACTTAATTGTGTGGTTGAAGAACTAAGATTGTGAGTTTCTAGGAATCCAAACTGTTGATCACAAAAATTATACTTATCTGGTTTTAGTATTCTCAACTTGGGAGCTAAGATAATCCTATGAAGTTTTAAGAACATCATTATTGTCAGTGCTTGGTGCAGTGAGCCTTACATTCATTCTATAAAAGTCTCAGTCATTTTTTGTCCTGATTATGCAAGTAAGCCAGAATGGTGAAGTATCACTTGATAGGTTTCTGCATTGTTACTTTCATGGGACAGGGCCAAAAAGAATTTTTACTCCTTGTCCTGTGTGTGTTGATTGTACTACATAATATTTGTTTTTTGACTGATTTCCCCATCAGAATGTAAGCTCTGGTGAACACAGAGACTTTGTTCTGTTCCCTGTTTTATCCTTAGCATATAGGGCAGTGCCTAGTACAGAGTGATAAATATTTGTTGAATAAATGATTGATTACAGTCCCATAGACAGTAAAGTTGATTGAGTTTTTGCTTTTTGTATTTAGTTCTGAAAATCCAGAAGGGCTCGATGTTTACATGCATATCTTACAGCTGCTGACTACAGTGGATGATGGAATTCAAGCAATTGGTAAGATGTTGTATGGGGAAGCATGATAGTTACTCATTTAATTGTTTTCTGTTTTTGAATTACTACTTCCTTCATCATTTTTATTAAGTACGGTGTCCTGATGCTGGAAAAGACACTTGGAATTTACTTTTTGACCTGGTGTGCCATGAATTCTGCCAGTCTGATGATCCACCCATCATACTTCAAGAACAGAAAACAGTGCTAGCCTCTGTTTTTTCAGTGTTGTCCGCCATCTATGCCTCACAGGCTGAACAGGAGTATCTAAAGATAGGAAAAGGCAAGTATAATTTTAGTTCACTAAATTAAATTTTAGTCTATCAGATGTGTTTGCTGTTCATTTTATTTCTTTCTCCCATTTTTTTAGTGCTATTTTAGCCCCTTGAATACAAAAACATCACATGCCCAATACAAAAAAAATTATAAAAGGAAGCCTAGTGCTTGTAATCTGATCATTCAGAGATAACTACTATACACTCACATCCGTATGTATTTTTTTGCCTGTTTTTTAGGCAACTTTTTTCATTTATAAGTATAAATGAATATTTTCCTATGTAAACAAATGGTCTTTCACAATGATTTTTATGACTAATACAGTTAAATCCATGAACCATCTAGAATTTATTCTGGTGTTACATGTGAGGTATGGTTTCAAGTTTTTTCCAGATACCCAGCTGTCTCAACGTTACTGAGTAAGTAAACCAGTTTACCGACACAGATTTGAATTTTCATCATTACTATGTTTTATATTTCCCTATATATTTTATTCAGTTCCATTGCTCTATTCATGTATCAGTAGCCACAGTGTTTTAATTATTAAAGCTTTATATTTTGATACCTAGTAGGGCTAGTACTCCTGCATTCTACTTTTTCAGAATGTTTTTGACTGTTATTATTCTTTTTTTTAACACTGAATTAGATTGACAGTTTCCAAAAACAAAACCAAAAAATCTTCCTGATTTTTTTATTGACATCATGTTAAATTTGTAGAGTATCCAAGAACATGTGCTTTTCCATTTGTTCAAGTCTTATTTTATGTCTCTCAGCAATGTTTTATGATTTTCTTCATACAGATCTTACATATTTCTTGTTAGGTTTATTGCTAGATATTTTATCTTATGGATTGCTGTTGTCTATGGTATCTTTTCTTCCATTGATTATTCTTGTTGGAATATGTGAAGACTGTTGGTTTCTGTGTATTATGTTAATGTTGCATCTAGTAACCTTACTGAATTCTCTTACTGTTTTTAATGGTTGTTCCAGTGGTAATCTTGGACTTTATCTAATACTACTTTGGGTTTAACTTAGATATGTCTTATCACTTTTTTACCTCTTCTTTCTTTTATTTAATGGGTTGCCTTGGACCTCTGGGGTTAAGTAATAATGGTGATCCTTGCCTTTTTCCTGACTTTACTGGCCATGATTCTAGAGGTTCATCATTAGTCATGATTCTATTTTGGGCTTAAGCTATTTATGTTGTACCATTTGAGGAGATACTAATCTATTTCTATTTTATAAAGAGTTTTTTAATCAAAAAAATGATGACTGTTTTCAAGTGTCTTCTCTGCATTTATGGATGTTACCTCACTGAGAAGGTGACATTGAGTACAAACCTGAGGGAAGTAATGGAGTGAGTCATGTGAATACTTGGGGAGAAAAGCATTCCAGACAGAGAGAACGACGAGTGTAAAAGCCCTGAATTAGAAGTGTGCCTGGTATATTTGAGGAAGAGCAGTGAAGCCCTGTATGGCTGGGGCGGTTTCAGCCTGGGTAAGAGGAATGTAACCTGGGGCCAGAGAGGCAACAGGGGCTAGAGTGTAGAGGGCCTGGTTTTGCCTTTTGCTTGGAATGAGTTAGGGAGCTGTGGAGGGTTTTAAGCAGAGGATGGACAGACAGGAGCCAACTTTAATAGGCTCTCTTTGGCAGACATGTTGATGAGAAATGCAGGGGGAGGGCAAGGGTACAAAAGGGAGACTAGTTAGGAGGCTGCTGTGACCTTGAGGCAAGAGATAGTATAACTTGGATTAAGGTGGTAACGGGGGCGGGGGCCGTTGTGGGGAAAAATAATCAGATTCTGATCACTTTTAAGTAATGCCAACAGGATTTGCTGACTGATAGGATGAGGAGGGTGAGAAAAGTCAAGCTATGTCTGGCATTTTTGTCCAGGAGAGTTGCCATTTACTAAGATAGGAAAGAGTGGTGTTTTAAACATGATAAGTTTGAGATGTCTACTCAGTGTTCAGCTGGAGCTGTTGAGCTTACAGTCTTAGTCTGGAGCTGAGGAGAGAGGCCTGAGCTAGACTATAAATGTTGGAGGTGTCAGTTGTTATGCTGATTACTTCTTCCATAACCTTAGTTATTTCTATCGATTTGATTTGATGTGGAAAGAGAGGAAAATTAATATTTTTTACTGCCAATATTTTGTCCTTTTCTTTTTATCATTTGTAGTTCTTAATGAATGTTGATGGCATGTTATTTGGTATATAGGCATTCATTATAGTTTGCCCATAATGCTTTTTTTTTTTTGGCTTAAATCCTTTTATATCAGATACAAAGGCCACATCCCCTGTTTTCCTTTTGTTTGCATTTGCCCCTAATACCTTTGTCTATCTTACTCTTTTCAACCTTTCTAAATACTTTGTTTTAGGTGTTTTGATTTCTTTTTAATAGATGAGTTAAACTCATTTAAATGTAGTTATAGTTATGTTTGATCTGAATGCTGTTGTATTATATTTTTCATTATGTATATTTATATTGAAATACCTCAATATATAATTTATTTGCTTTGTGAGTATTTCTGGCATTTAGTAAGGGTTGTATTTTGGGTCTAGTGGTTACCTTTATAACTGGCTCAAAATATAATTATAACTGCCCCTCCCCCATTTTTTTAATCCTTAATATCTGATAACTTAAAACATATATCTCAGTGTTGACTATTCCTTATCAATTTTCCCTGGTACTTTCAAATTTAAGTCTTGGGGGATGAGGGGCTGTTCCAGAATTATATTTTCAGATATTTATTCTTTTTCATCATTGGGTTTCTTCTTCAATCTGTTATTTATTTGCTTATTTGGGAGTATAAAAGTGTAAGCCTCTTGAAGTCTGAGGCCTTGATGATCTTGTTTACCACCATATCTGCAATACCTAAAATACAGTGTCTAGCAATAGTAGGTGTTCAGTACATGTGCAGGAATGAATGAATGAATGAATGGTAACCAAATTTAACTGGCTGATGCCATGCCTCTTGATTTGTTTGTACAGTAGATCTTCCTCTAATTGACAGCCTGATTCGTGTCTTACAAAATATGAAACATTGTCAGAAGAAACCAGAGAACTCAGCAGAGTCTAACACAGAAGAAACTAAAAAGTCTGATTTAACCCAGGGTGACTTCCACTTGAAAATCTTGAAGGATATTTCATGTGAATTTCTGTCTAATATTTTCCAAGTTTTAACAAAGGTAGGAAAGAAGTACTAATGCTTTCTTCAGTAAAAGAAAGTATGGATTGCTTACTGCTCCAAATTTTATTATTAGTGTTTTTATTTTTTAATTTTACATAAATTTGGGAAAATAGAGAAAGAAAAAACTTATCATAAGTTTATACTCTTAAACTAACAGCTGATGTAGTTTGGTATATTTATTTTTGTGTTTTTCATATACTTATCACCAGTATATACAATTTTTGGAGGCTGCTCTTTTCACATAACATTACAAGCACTTTTCCTGACTCCTGATCAATACACTGAAAGATTTTTCACTGAGAGCCAGTTTGTTTAATACCCAATTTGCCAAAAAATCAATTTTCAAAATTTACTGTAAACTTGTTATAAGGAGTATTCTTCCTGAATATGTGCAGGATTATTAACGTATTCTTTCTTTGAGCATATTCTTTCTATCCATATATTTTAGGAAAAATATATTTATGAATACAACTATGAAGAATATATTCATATTCATTGACTTTTTTAAGAAGAATATTCCTTAAAACAAGCTTCAGTTATTCTGGTGATTTGTATTTTTGGTGAATTATCTTGCTTCCCTTCTCCTGATTTGGGATTATTACCTTAGCCTAGGTTTTCAGAAGTTAGATTGCTGGTTTCGACATGATAAATGTGAAGCTGACTGAGGCATAAATGGCTACATATTGCCAGAATGCTTTTGACATGTGAAAATATTGGTTTTACTTGATCCTTATTATTGTATATTATAATTTTTATATCAAGTAAAATTCAACAGGTGATAAATTGTGCCTTGTTTTTTTTATTTAATTTTTTGATGTTTTATTTATTTATTTTTGGCTGTGTTGGGTCTTCGTTGCTGCGTGTGGGCTTCCTCTAGCTTCAGCAAGTGGGGGCTACTCTTTGTTGAGGTGCGTGGGCTTCTCATTGTGGTGGCTTTTTTTGTTGCGGAGCACAGGCTCTAGGCGTGTGGGCTTCAGTAGTTGTGGCACGCGGGCTCAGTAGTTGCTCATGGGTTCTAGAGTGCAGGTTTAGTAGTTGTGGCACACGGCCTTAGTTGCTCCACGGCATGTGGGACCTTCCTGGACCAGGGCTTGAACCCGTGTCCCCTGCATTGGCAGGTGGATTCTTAGCCACTGTGCCACCAGGGAAGCCCCAAATTGTGCCTTATTTTGATTTGCATTTTTATTATTAGTGAGATTGAATATATTTCCATATATTTGTATATTATTTGTGTTTCCTGCTTTATAAACTTAC